>NW_016805609.1:763624-786351 GCF_001698545.2 Rhinopithecus bieti
TGTGATGGGTGATGAGGACAAAGAGATGGGAAGGGGCTGAGTTGGGCAGGGTCTGGTACATCATGGTAAATGGTGCGGATTTTATTTCAAGTGTAGTGGCATGCTGCTGGGGAGTTTAAGCAGGGGATTCATAAGTCCCGACTAAGCCTCCCTTTGTGCCCGCTGTGCTTTTTCTTTCTCTCCCTTTCCCTTTCTCTCTTCCTCTCACACACACATGCCCTTTTATATATATATATATAAAATAAAAGTATATGTATGTATATATAATTATATATATAATATATGTATATATATGAAATTTATCATGGCTTTTCTCATTCTGAGTGGTAATTCTTTGTAAGTATCAAGTCCTTAAGAAAAGATGTCTTGTCACATATCTTTGATTTTCTGGTGCCAAGCACAGAGGGTGTACAGAAGGTGGTCAAGGAATTTTAGTAACTGAAAAGGAAAATCTTTATCCTCCACCCCTCCCACCCAATAGTTGGGGCCTTATAGACTTCTAGACCATTGGCATGATCAGCCTTCGGAGAACTCATTTCTTCTTTCTATCTTAAATTTTGTTGCTCTTATTCACCCATGCAAACTCCTTCAACTTCTTCTAATGCTTTAAGTGCCTAAAGAATGCAAATGATTCAACATTCTCCTGCATTTGAGTGTGTTGATCCAATGGGCATTTATTGGACATGTATCAGTCACTGTTCAAGGCAAAGGGGACTCGGATCTTTATAAAATACAAATCTGAATCCCATAACCCTACTCCTCAAACTCTTCAGTGATTCCCTTCTAGGGCATAGTATAAATGCTTAGCTAACTATGTCCCAGGTACTACTAGGCATTTTCCACGTGACACGTTTAACCTTCACACTAGTCAATGAAGAGTACTGCCATTATCAGCTCTTCTGAAAATGAGGAAACAAGTGATTAGAAAGGTTAGGTGAACCAAACTATGGTTCAGGGCAGACAGCTTTGATAGTTATGATACCTGGTGTAAGTGCAAAATAGAAATATGCTCAAGATACAAAAGGAGCCTAGAGTTAAAACAATGACAACAATTTTAACACCTTGTGAATCATATTAAGTGCTGCTGTTCTTATGGGTTCTGGATTTCACGAGCTAGTGAGCATCCCAAGCAAGCTGAGGAAAGAAGTGGCATCATCTAATAAAAGTCCTTGATGATGACCCATGTACCTCTGGAGGAAGGCAGAGGCAAATAGAGGAAGAGCAGCTGATGGAAGAAAATCTCTCCTCCTCTACAAAAAAAGTTGGATGACCTGGAAAACACAGGCAGAATAGTCCTCTCCTCAGGGGCACCTGCAAAACATCAAGAAGGGGTGCTGTGGCATCCTGGCTACAGGATGAGGGTATCCAGGTTACCAGTGGTGAAGCACAGATAGCTTTCTGGTCTATGGTTCTAGAATGTTCCACAGCTTGGGTGGAAAAGGTGAACAAAAGAGGGTATTCCACTTCAGTGCACCATTTAGAAATATAATAGTTCATGATTCAGCAGTTGAATCCAGGTATCTCATAATGTGTAGGAGAGGCTTATGTTGATTTGGGATTGATAGAAGGGGAGGTTGTAAATTACTTTAGTTGCTCTTTCCTTAAGTAATCATTGATGAGCATTTCCAATAAACTGTCCCTTTTAGCATATTCAGAAGTAGTGTTAGAAGAGGGGTCAGACATAAGGCAAATGCAATGTAAAAAAGAGCAAAAGGCATCATACCAGGTTGTTAACACAGAGAGGAGTTTGTGTACGTCAGTGATAAAGAACAAAGAAGAGCATTACATAATGATAAAGGGTTCAATTCAACAAGAAGACTTAGCTATCATAAATATATACACACCTAACATTAGAGCACCCAGATTCATAAAACAAGAGCTTCTAGACCTACGAAATGACTTAGCCATACAATAGTAGTAGGGGACTTCAACACTCCACTAACAGTGTTAGATCATCAAAGCAAAAAACTAACAAAGAATTCTGGACTTAAATTCTACATTTGACCAATTGAACCTAATAGACATCTACAGAATACTTCACCCATTAACTACAGACTATACATTCTTCTCATCTACATGCACATGGAACATACTCCAAGATCAAACACATACTTGGCGATAAAGCAAGTCTCCATGAATTCAAAAAAATCAAAATTAAAATCATATCAGCTATATTCTTGGATCACAATGGAATAAAATAGAAATCAATACCAAGAAGATCTCTCAAAACCACACAATTACATGGAAATTAAGCAACTTGCTCCTAAATGACTTTAGGGTAAATGATGACATTAAGGCAGAAATCAAAACATTCTCTGAAATAAATGAAAAGAGAGACACAAGATACCAAAATCTCTGGGATGCAGCAAAAGCAGTGTCAAAAGAAGAGTTTATAGTGCTAAATGCCTACCTTGAAAATTTAGAAAGGTCTCAAATTAACAATCTAACATCACACCTACAGGAACTAGAAAACAAGAACAAACTAACCCAAAGCTAGCAGAAAAGAATAACTAAAATCAGAGCAAGAATGAAGAAAATTGAGACTTGAAAATCTATACAAAGAATCGGTAAAGCCAAAAGTTGGTTACTTGAAAGGATAAACAAGATTGATAGACTGCTACCTAGATAAACAAAGAAAAAAAGAGAGAAGATCCAAATAAACACAATCAGAAATGACAAAGGTGACATTATAACCAATCACACAGAAATAGAAAAGATCCTCAGAGACTATTATGAACACGTCTATACACACAAACTAGAAAATCTAGTGGAGATGGATAAATTCCTGGAAACACACACTCTCCCAAGATTGAATCAGAAAGAAATTGAAACCTTGAACAAACCAATATCAAGTTCCAAAACTGAATCAGTAATACAAAAAAAAAAAAAAAAAAAAAAAACCTACCAACTGAAAAAACCCTGTAACAGATGGATTCACAGCTGAATTCTACCAGATGTGCAAAGAGCTGGTACCAATTCTACTGAAACTATTACAAAAATTATGGAGGAGGGACTCCCTAACTCATTCTACAAAGCCAGCCATTATCCTGACACCAAAACTTGGGAAAGATACAATGGAAAAGAAAACTAGAGGCCAATATCCTTGACAAACATAGACATAAAAATCCTCAACAAAATACCAGCAAACTGAATTCAGCAGCACATCAAAAAGTTAATTCACCATGATCAAGTAGGCTTCATTGCTGGGATGCAAGGTTGGTTCAACACATGCAAATCAATAAATGTGGTTCACCACATAAATAGAATTGAAAACCAAAACTATATGATCATCTCAACAGACATGGAAAACACTTTCGATGAAATCCAACATCCCTTCATGATAAAAGCCCGTAAGAAAGTAGGCATCAAAGGAACATACCTCAAAATAATAAGAACCATCTATGACAAAACCACAGTCAACATCATACTAAATGGGCAAAAACTGGAAGCATTACCTTTGAGAACTGGAACACGGCAAGGATGCCCACTGTCACCACCTATTCAGCATAGTATTGGAGGTCCTAACCAGAGCAATCAGGCAAGAGAAACTAATTAAAGGCATCAAAATAGGAAAAGAAGAAGTCAAAACTATCTCTCTTTCCTGACAATATGATTCTATATCAGAAAATCCTAAAGACTATGCCAGAAGGCTCCTAGAATTGATAAATGACTTCAGCAAAGTTTCAGGACATGACATCAATGTACAAAAATCAGTAGCATGTCTAAACACCAATAACATTCAACCTGAGAGCCAAATCAATAACTCAATTCCATTTCAAATACCTGCGCTGCCCTCCTCCCCCCTGCACACAAAAAAATCTAGGACTACGTCTAAGCAAGGAGAAGAAAAATCTCTACAAGGAGCACTATAAGACACTGCTAAAAGAAATCATAGATAACACAAACAAAGGGTAAAACATTCCATGCTTATGGATTGAAAGAATCAATATCATTGAAATGGCCATATACCCAAAGCAATTTACAGATTCAATGTTATTCCTATCAAACTACCAACGTCATTTTTTTCACAGAACTAGAGAAAACTATTCTAAAATTTATATGGAACCACAAAAGAGCCTGAATAGCCAATCCTAAGCAAAAAGAGCAAAGCCAGAGGTAACACATTACCAGACTTCAAACTATACTATAAGGCCACAGGGACAAAAACATCATGGTACTGGTACAAAAACAGACACATAGATGAATGTAACAGAATAGAGAATTCAGAGATAAAGCCACACACCTACAACTATCTGATCTTCAGTTGAAGTCAAGAAAAATAAGAGACGGGGAAAGGAGTCCTTATTCAATAAATGGTGCTGGGATAGCTGCCTAGTGATATGCAGAAGAATGAAACTGGACCCCTACTTTTCACCTTGTAAAAAATTAAGTTGGATTAAAGATAAATGTAAAATACCAAACTATAAGACTCCTAGAAGAAAATCTAGAAAACATCATTTGGTCTTGGGAACACCACATCAGCCTTGGGAAAGAATTTATGATTAAGTCCTCAAAAGCAATAGCAACAAAAACAAATATTGACAAGTGGAACCTAATTAAATGAAAGAGCTTCTGCACAGCAAAAGAAACTAACAACAGAGTAAACAGATGACCTACAGAATGAGTGAAAATATTCACAAACTATACATCTGACAAAGGTCTAAAATCCAGAATCTATAAGGAACTTAAACAATTGAACAAGCAAAAACCAAATAACCCCATTAAAAATGCAGAAAAGACGTGAACAAACACTTCTCGAAGACATACAAGTGGCCAAGAAACATATGAAAAAATGTTCAATATCACTAATCATCAGATAATTGCAAGTCAAAGCCACAATGAAGTACCACTTCATCCAGTCAGAATGGCTATTACAAAAACTCAAAAACAACAGATGCCAGTGAGACTGTGGAGAAAAGAGAACATTTATGCACTGTTGGTTGGAATGTAAATTAGTTTAGCCACTGTGAAAAGCAGTTTGGAGATTTCTCAAAGAACTACTATTCGACCCAGCAATTGCACTGCTGGGTATATATCCAAAAGACAATTGTTCTTGGTAGAATGTTGTTCTACCGAAAAGTCACATGCACTTGTATGTTCATCACAGCACTATTCACAATAGCACAGACATGGAACCAACCTAGGTGCTCATCAATGGTGGGCTGGATAAAGAAAATGTGGCACATATACACCATACACCATGGAATACTATGCAGCCATGAAAAAGCGTGAAATAATGTCCTTTGTAGCAACATGCATGCAGCTGAAGGCCATTGTCCTAAGCAAAGTAATGCAGGAACAGAAAACCAAATACTACATGTTCTCACTTACAAGTGGGAGCTAAACATTGGGTACTCACGGACATAAACATGGTAACAATAGACAGTGGGGACTACTAGAGTGGGGAAGGACAGAGGAGGGTATGGGCTGAAAAACTATTGGGTACTATGCTCAGTATTTGAGTGATGGTATCAATCACATCCCAAACCTTAGCATCATGCAGTATACCCAGATAACAAATCTGTGCATGTATCCCCTGAATCTAAAAGTTGAGATTTTTAAAAATTGTGAAAAAAATGTTAATATAAATGACTTGAGCACATAGTACGTTTATTAATATTATTATTTTCTAAATGAGGCTATGTAGGGGTGGAAAACAAGCAGTTAAGCTACTTTTGATCTATTTTGAAATAAAGCTGGGTATAAATCAAACAACAAATCACAAATACTGAACTATGCATAGGCCAATACATGTGGTATTTTACATACTATATTTCTAGCCCTCACAACAATCCCAGTGGGAATTATTACCTGCACTTTCTGATTATGAAGCAGAAGCTCAGACAGCTTAAATAACTTGTCCAAGGTCACTTAGAGCTGAAAGGGGTGAAGGTAGACCTGCCTGGCTCTCACTGTTCATGCTCTTCCTATTACATTACACTGAGCTCATAGAGTGATACAATTGATTTTTTTAAACAAACATCTAAATTGGTGTAATCCCTTTTAGAATAGTCACCTTGGCCGACTCTATACTTACAAGTTCCAAGGGCACTGTGTTTGCTCAAAACACTTTGGTCACACCTATACTGGAAGTGATTTCGAAGTTAATTTATAGGCTTCGAAACTACCAGCAAATCATTTTTAATATTCTATAATCATTTTTTATTATATCTGATTTTTTACCTCAAAGGGTATCATCCAGGTTTATCATGCACCCTATTTAGAAGATTTGGCTGTGAATGCTTTTTGATGTTCTCCAAATATCAAGTATATCCCTAAAAGATGAAGATGTGCATGAAGCCAAGATTATTGAAAAGACTCTGGCATAAGCTCTGAAGTTAATTCCAAAAGATGGCTTTAAAAATTGCTTTGGCTAGTGGCCACATCTTTAATATAAACCTTCATCCTCACAGGGAAAATAAAAGGACAGAAGCCAATTGGGTGAATATATTTATATTCTTGTGTGATGACTACAAAATCAGGTTCATTACTTTCATCCCCCCTTGCAATCTGTATAATTTTCGGTAACACTAACCAGGCAGGAAAATTAATTCATCCACTTGGATTAGTTCAGTAGTGCCAACCACAAAGCTCTGATCACAGCCCAGCCTTTGATTAAAGAGAAAATTTTGAATTTATGCAGACTTTCCTATTGTCTAGCACTTCAACAATCCAATCACTCATTTATCATTCTGATTCCAATAAAATACATGAAATAAGCTTAAGGCAATCACTGAAACTCAGAGGGAAGATCTTGCAAATTTTACAGAAAACTCAAGAGACGGTCTCTGGAAATCAAAGCCAATTAAAGGTCTGTCTGAATTTTTGTGAAATGCCTTGGTATTAAATAAAAAAAGTCTACATATTTCATAATTTATTGAAGGTTATACCAACTTGATATTTTATTCTGTTACAATCCCTTTTATGCTCTTAAACAACTTCCTTTCTACTGTTATCTCTATTGCTACATTACACTAAGTTGGCAGGTATTAAATTACCAGTTACAATCTGGACCATTTTCACACACACACACACACACACACACACACACACACACACACACACTACAGTATTAAGGATAGTAAGTCTCTAAAATCAGTTAAGCTATGTTAGTTTTCAGAGGCTCATTAATTCACACTGCCAAAGGAGATGAAAACAGTGATATCAAAGAACAAATTGAACAGTAATTCATTAAAATGTAGTCTTTTTTTTTTTGAGACCACGTCACTTCAAATTTACTGCTATTGTTACGTTTACAGATCATTTGGTTCATTAAAAAGTCAGTTAACTTGCCTATCTCTATTCCCTCAAGTTTTCTGTAGCTTCTTCTAGCATCTTCCTTATCCAATTTTATACCAGAGTATCAGTTGCAATCCTAATTATGAAGCTTCAAATTGAATTCTTGTTCCTGAGCTTCTTTGTATTCATAGGTCAGGAAAGCAGCAAAGGCTATGCTGGTCATAATCCTCAAACATATTTTTGGTTATGCCTCAAATCTGCTATGCTAGGGCTACACTAAATGATTAAAAGCAGTCATACTCAGGAAGGCTCACTTTCTGACAATTCAGCTTCACAACTCCCAAAGAACAAAATCCACTAAGCAACTATTAGGTAGCAACAATGGAGATGCCTTCAATTTGAATTTGATGAGCCAGAAATCCCATAATGATTCAAAGCCTCCCAAGACAATCAATTCTCTAAGTTCAGTCATGTTAGCAAAAAGTTAACAGGAAAAGAAATATAATGTAGGGAAAGGCAAAACTATTTTTTCTTAAAAATGACAAATGGATAATGTGAAAACCCATAGTAGTTCATTGGCCATGTCGATCAGAATGTAAAGAGATATGGTATCTGCATCTATACTCTTCTCGTTCACTAATTTCATTTTGGCTCCCAATAAGGTAAGATCAGTAAAATCCAAATGTGGTTTTGAAGATCCACAATCTTTCAGTCACCTCAAGGGAAGACATGATCTTCCAGAGGAAATTCTTAATTTGCTTTATTAAAAATAATGTTCATCTTCAGATTAAACAGACCACCTATAGAATAGAAGAAAATATTTCCAAATTATGCCTCTGACAAAGGACTAATATCCAGAATCTACAAGAAACTCGAACAACTCAACAAGAAAAAAACAAACAACTCCATTAAAAACTGTGCAAAGGAAATGAGCAGACATTTCTCAAAAGAAGTACAAATGGCCAAGAAACACATGAAAAAATGCTCACATCGTTAATCATCAGAGAAATGCAAATTAAAACCACACTGAAATATCATCTTATACCAATCAGAATGACTATCATTAAGTCAAAAAACAACAGATGTAGGCATGGATGTGGAGAAAAGCAAACACTTATACACTGTTGGTGGGAATGTAAATTAATTCCATCTATATGGAAAACAGTACGGAGATGTCTCAAAGAACTAAAAATAGAACTACCAATTGACCCAGCAATCCCATTACTGGAAATCTACCTAAAGAAAAAGAAATCATTATTATATTAAAAAGACACATGCACTTATATGTTCATTGGAGGACTATTCACAATAGCAAAGTCATGGAATCAACCCAAGTGTCTATCAATGGTTGACTGGATTAAAAACAAGATACACACACACACACATACACCATGGAATACTACGCAGCCATAAAAAAGAATGAAATAATATTCTTTGTAGCAACATGGATAGAGCTAGAGTCATTGTTCTAAGTGAACTAACTAAGAAACAGAAAACCAAACTCCTCATGTTCTCAGTTATATGTGGAAGTTAAACAATGGGTACACATGGACATGAAGATGGAAACTATAGATACCAGGGACTCCAAAAGAGGAAAGGGTGATAGAGGTGAGGGTTGAAAACCTTACCTATCTGGTACAATATTCACTTTTTGGGTAATGGGTACACCAGAAGCCCAGTCCCCACCAGTATGCAATATACCCATGTAACAAACACACATGTACTCCCTAAATCTAAAATATAATTTTTAAAGTAGTGTTGATCTTACTGAAGATTTTCATAGGGAAGACTGAGGTGGGAGATTATATCACACACAACACCACTTATCCTCCAAAAAAATTCTGTATTGGTTAAATTTTCCCAAGTCTTTCTTCTCAGTCACCAGTCATAGAGTTGCCCCTCTCTGCTACACAGTCCTGAGTCTTAATGGTTCATGTTTCTTCCTTCTGGATCATCACAGTCCAGAAAAAAATGTAATGTGAGTCACATATATAATCCAAAATTTTCTAGTATGCACATTAAAATTTTTTTTAAAGAAAATTTTAATATTTTATCTAATATATTCAAAATATTATTTCAACATATGATCAATATAAAAATTATTATTGAGAAAGTCTACATTCTTTTCTTCCTACAAAGTCATCAAAATTCAGTGTATCTTACACTATAGCACATATCAATTTGGACTAGCCCCACTTCAAGGTTTGACAGCTACCATGTGGTTAGTGACTTCCATGATGGACAGTACAGTTCTAGTGCTTCCTTCTAAGCCTCCTAAACTCTCTCTTTTCTTTCGCACAATAATTTGGCTTTGTCAACTCTTCCAAAAGTGTGTACCATCACCCTCCTCCACCACTCTGTTCAACAAAGAAAAGATCCTTCAATTATCAGAATTTTCTCTGTTAAATGTAGGAGATTATGAACCAAGTCCTATACTGCCTGGTCATCAGTCTCCCAAGGGGGCTGGCTTCATTATTCTTCCATCCCTCAATCCTTATCACTATCCTCTAATTTCAGGTCTCAGTGGGCCCCTCACTGTCATTGCACCTGCTCCTTCCCCTCTCCAGCACTCCAGCCTTGCCCTCCCTTTTGCCTTTTGTGTCCCACAGACAATCCTCAAGTGCATGACCACAGCTCACCCACTGCCCCTGCCCTTCAGCACTCATAGCCTCTGTATGTAAATCAGTAGGAGAAGTTGCCCAGAGATTTCTTAGACAGGCAATGAGGCTCAGGTGAAGCCAGGGAAAGTAAAAACCAAGAGAACTCTTTTCTCTCACTTGGAGGAGGAGTTGGAAGGGGAAAGAGAACCCTAGGAACTGGGGAATGGAGTAAAAGGCAGGAAGGCATAGTGGTTAAGAATGCACACTGAGTCAGACCTCTGGTCCCAATCTCAATTCCAGCACTCACTAGCTATGTGACCTTGGGCAAGTCATTTAACCTTACTGTGCTTCAGTTTTCTCTTCTCAATCTGGCTCATATTGCAAGAATTAAATAAGCCAAAGTAGTGCTAAGAACAATAATTTTAAAATATTCTTGTCAACCCATAGATTGCACAACACTAAGAGTGAACCCAAATGTAAACTATGGACTTGAAGTGATCATGGTTTATCAATAGGTTCATCAATTGTAACAAATGTACCACTCTGGTAAGAGATGTTGATAGCTGGGGAGGCTGTGTGTGGGGGGAGGAAAGGGGGTATATGAGTACTCTGTACTTTCCATTAATTTTTTTCTGTAAACCTATGCTGCTATACAAAATAAAGTGTGTGTGTGTGTGTATATATATACATTCCATTAATTAACATATACAAGCAAGACTGCTTCACCTTAACAAAACTAACCTTATCTGAAGCTTAAAAGACATGTGGGTGGGCCACAAGTCGGCCACTGTCCTATCACTGGTCCAATTCTAAGACCCAATGGGTCCAAGTGTGGGTGGCAGGAAACTGATTGGCACGGGAGGTCTCTTCCTGACCACCTGGTGCAAATACCACCCTGTGACATCTGTGTGTGTAACTGCTACTTCTGGAGCCTCCTGCCAAGCTTGTCCCTACACTCTGGGCTTCTGGCTCACAATGTGCCTGCTCATGCATTGGTAGCACTCAGCTCACATCTGCTGCTGTGACTTCCCAGCATGCTGCAACCAAGCCTCATTATTTCAGTGTGTGCTTCGGTGAGTTGTTGAGTGACTCTGCTCGCCCACCTCACAGCAGCCTGCTTCAGTGTACAATACCAAACCTCTTTGACCTTGTGTTACTCACACCATCCATGTCCAACTCAGGAAAATCACACCTCTAAGTAGGCAAGCTGTTTGCAGCCCTTGATTTGCAATAATTAATTCTTACAACCTTTCTTCCATCTATAAAATTGGTCCATGAAGGGTAATTTGAAAGTATCCATCAAAATTATCACTCAGAGGAATTTATGTATATACTCATACTTCACACATAATTGTATGAAATGACTTAAGCACAAGGCTATTTAAATGACTAATGCACGGTTTGTGTTCACAAAAGACCAAAAACAACTAAAATGTCCATCATTAGTCAATTGGTAAAATAAATTAGGTTGTGTCCTTGGATAGAATCCTATGATACACAAAGAAGGTGATCTGTGTAACAGATATAGAAATAACTGCCCTGATCCAGTAAAGCTCAGATCATCATGTAATAAATATTGCTATATATGTATGATGAAGCGGACAGGATATGTATTAAAATCTCTGAAATGATAAGTAAGAAATTAATACCAGTGGCTATTTCTTTTGGAGGCAGGGAAGGAATGAGAACTGAGAAGATTGGGGACTGGGATGGGATACAGGCTTTTAAGCATATTCCTTTTTGTACATTATGATGTTTGAACCATGAACCTATTTAAAAAACCAAATACATAATAAAAATAATAACCCGTTCTGCCTACTTTATGGGAGTGGTGGTTGCTTTATGAATCGTAAAGTGCCTGAGAAAATTTACCTTCCTCTCTTGCTGAGGAAAGGCTTTGAGGAAGGGCTGATGAGCTGAATCCCTGCAAAACCTTTCTGTTCTGCTGCTGAAGGAATTTTCTCACCACATGTCAGGTTTCTTGCTGCCATGCTGGTACTCAACTTCTGTTTACTTTAAGTGATGTCTCTGTTGACAAATTGCAGGGGTGGGAGTGGTAAAAAGGACTTTAAGAGTTGTTATACTTCTGTTGGAACTTCTAGTCCAGGCTGTGGTCATTCACATCTGTGTTCCAGAAATTCAATACTATCAGTTCACTGATGGATATAATTATAAAGTAACAGAAATGTAGAACTGAAAGCATTGGCAAAGCCCAACAAGTTCCACATTTTACAGAGAAGAAAACCAAGGAGTGGAGAGATTGCATGGCTTGTCCAAACTCAAGCATGTGCTAATGCAGCACTAGAGAGCTTGTTGCTAGGTCACTTTCTGCACCTCCTTCCACTATCCCACCATAATCCCAATGGATTCACTTACCAAGAGGACATGACATCCAAGTAAAGAAGAAAGATCTACTAAACAAAAGAAAATAATTACAAAAAGAGGCTTAGAAAAATAGTGTCAGAGCAAGGGAAAGTAATTCAAAATATGCAAACAATACAAAGCAAATCTTATTCACCCACCATCTTTTCTACCTAAAGAACACTTGGATTTCCAATGTTCAGCATACACATGACCTTTCTGAGGAGAGGGCAAGGAGGATCTGCCATTTACATATGGCTATTTGGATACAAAGTGTGGCAGAAATGAGTTCCTGCCCACCAAAAATTGAAGCTCGCCCTTCACAATATAGCATTAGAACTATGTTTATAAACGCTCCTTGCATCTAGCTGGGACCATGATTAGTTCTATTCAAAGGAATAGAAGTGGAAGTGAGGATGTCATTTCTGAGCTGGGTCATCTAACCAATGAGTTTGCTTTTTCCATGTTCTCTTTCACTATAAATGCGGAGGACTCCGAGACCCAAAAGATATCAGAATCTCCAGAAGGAAGTATCCTGGATCCCTGAATCAACCACTTGGAGGAAAACTGTTCCAACCAGAAATGACCTGCATTGGATTGCCACTGTTAGGAAGTTAAGTTTTAATACAATAAGTCAATACAATTTTGGAGTTTGTTTATGTTATTCTAAATCAATGCACAGGAACATTTCACTGGGACCTGAAAATGAGCCTAACGCTCAGCTTTAAAAAAGAATCACAAGTATCATGAGAAAAATGTCCCTTTTTCAATGTTTCTGTTTCTCTTCTAGGGGCTCTTCTAATTCTTCTAGGGGTTACTTCCATAACTCTATACGATCTATTACAACATTTTGAGTTAATTTAGGCAATATCTATTGACTTCCTAGGGTGAAAGATGAGGATATAGCTCACTTAATTTCTCCTTTTACTTCTTTCTCCCAATGTTTAATAATTATATTTTTATTGGTTCATTCATAATTTTAAATACTATTTTTATAATTAGTATATCGACCTCTTTTTCTGTAAATGACACATCATCTTGTCTTTCCACTTTATCTTTCCCCTTCTACCTCCCACCTGCTGTGAACTACAATTTTACTTTTCATATTTGTCAAAACAACATGTATTTTATCATCTGCCGATGCTTTGTTCATAAGTTGATTTGAAATCCTGAGACTCAATAAAGAACCATTACTCGATTATGACTATGTAAATAATGTTCACCTGTATGCCAAGGAATCACCTGGGGATTTTGTTAAAATGCAGATTCTGGCTGGTGGGTCATGGCTGGGGCCTGGGATTCTGTAATTCTTCTAAGACTCTGGCTGATGCTCCTGCAGCTGGTCTGAGGACCACATGGAAGTAGTTTCCAGCATTCAGAGGTGCTAATGATAAGCCTGGTACTAACCTAACTCCTATCCCTTGGTAGGTTTTTCTCTCTGGTACCTTTCAACATGTTTTTCTTACTCTCAGTGTTTGGAAATTTTCGGAAGATGAATCAAGGTGTTAATCATTGTCCTGAGCACTTGGTAGGCCATTCAATCTGAAGAGCTGTGTCTTTCTTCAGCTTTGGGGAATGTTCTATTATGTCTGTGATCGTTTCCTCCCTCTGCCTCCTGCCCTTTTCTCTGGTTTTACTTTGAGACTCCTACTGGTCAGATGTCAGAGCTTCTGGAATGATCCTCTACTTCTCTTATCTTTTCTCTGTTTCCATCTCATTCTCTTTTTGTTGCATGCTCTTTTCTATTTCCTCATCTTATTTTCCCCAGGCCCTCTCTATTGAATTTTGGCAAGCCTCTGTCTAATTTCTAAAAGCTCTTTATTTTCTTATAATCTGTTTTTGTATCACTTTTAAAAAAATATTATGCATTCTTAGAGTTCTCCGAACACATTAATGGGAGCTCTTCTTTGTTTGAAGTGTCCTGGTTTGCCTTTGCTTCCTCTGGCTCACTTTTTTTCTGTGTATCTTGGTCTTTCTCTTTCATGTTGCTATTTCCCCCCACATATTTGGTGATTCTGTTCATACTTAAAAATAAAGGATTAGGTAGATGGTGTGAAGTTTTTTTTTTGATGTTGTGCAAGTAAGGCTGTTTCTTCTCATTTATTCTGTTTCATAATGTCACAATTTACTATTGCTTACCCATTCTCTTATTCATAATCATTAGGTCATTTCCACATTTTTCCTATGCAGTGTTTCAATGAACCTCCTCATAGATTATATCCTTATGAATGAGTACAGTTCTCTATATGGAACCCCTAAAACTGGCAATGCTAGTTGAAAGCAGTACACATGAAAAAACAAGTTTTTATTATGGAAAATGTCAAATATATGAGAAACTAGGGAGAATGGTGTAATGATTCTCCTTATTTGCTTGAGAGGATTAAAGACATGATGATGGCCAGTCTTGATTCCTCCATACGCCTGTTCATTTGCCCCATCCTCTTGTATTACATTGAAGCAAATGCCAGAAATCTAATAATTTCATCTGAACTTATACACATTTTCTATTGTGGCAAAATATATATAACATAAATTTTACCATTTGGACTACCTTTAAATATACAATTCTGTGGCATTAAGAACATTCACATAGGCTGGGCGCGGTAGCTCATGTCTGTAATCCCAGCACTTTGGGAGGCTGAGGCAGGCAGACTGATGGAGGTCAGGAGTTCGAGAGCAACATGGCCAACATGAAGAAACCCCGTCTGTACTACTAGAAGAGAGAAAAAAAAAAAAAAAAAAGAAAAAAAAAAAAAAAATTAGCCAGCATGTTGCGAGAGCAGCGCTGAGGCAGAAGAATTGCTTGAATTCAGGAGGCTGAGGTTGCAGTGAGCTGAGATTGTGCCACTGCACTCCAGCCTGGATGACAGAGCAAGACTCTGTCTCAAAAAAAAAAAAAAAAAAAAAAAAACCAAAAAAACATTTACGTAGCCCAAACCCCTCCTTTATGTGATATACACATGTATCCAATCTGCACATGTCTCTCCTGAATCTAAAAGAAAAAAAAGACAAAAAAGAACACTCATGTTGTTCTGTTGTGCAGTCATCACTACTATGCACTAAGATATATATATATATATATATGGTGACTTCCCCCAAATCTTAGTAATTTCCTCAGATCTCCATAGAACTTCTATTTCTCTACATGTGACCATCAACATAGTTTTCTTTTATTTCTGGGTGGGAAGAGGGCAGGAAACAAACATTCCTCTCTTTCTTTCCCAAGTTCTGAACCAACGAAGAAACATATAGGAGTCACACAAATGTAGATTTTAAAATATCGTCTGAAAAGGTGAATTGGATGATGTGTCTTTAGATCTGCAATCAAACTGTCTTGCGAATACTTCACCTCTGCACTAGGTAGATGATCCCACCTTTTCACTGGGACAGCTGTGAACCCTCACAGGTGCAGGGCCTGTCTAGGGAAGCCTATATGGCTAGGAGCACATGGGGATCCACCCTCAATTCAGGCAAGCAGAGCTGGAAAAAGAGAACCCAGATGGCACTGGCCAACAGACCCACTTCCTTTCCCAAATTCTCTCACAATCCTCTTCTGGAAAGGAGGGAAGGAGGGTCGGGGAGAGAAGCCAGGAATGTTCTTTCAAAATAAGTCATAAGGCAGGGAAATGGGGCTTCCCTAACAGATGTTATCAATGTATTTAATTGTTGTCAATCTGGTAGGTGATGTTTTAACTTGAATTTCTCTGAAAACCAATAAGGTGGCCCTTTTTTCACAAGCTTATTGGCCATTGCATTTCCCTTTCTGTGAACTGCCTGGTTTTCTATTGAGTTTTTTTTTTTTTTTTTTTTTTTTTTTTTTTTAAACACTTGCCAGGAGGCTTTTAATATTAGGGGTATTAACTTTTGTCTGTCACATTGTTGCAAATGTTTTCCCCAGTTTATAATCTGTCTTTTGACTGGCTTTATAGTTTCTGTTCCCACAGAGAAACTTAAGTTTTATTTAGTGATGCCACTTAGCAAAGATGAGGACTGTTTTGTCGTGATGAAACACAATAGAATCTTGGGCACCCACGTTTGTGGAAAATCCTACAAAAGCCCATTGAAAAAGGTTGGAGCCTCGAAAAAAAAAAATGCACTAGAAGACTTGCTATAATAGTTTTTATCTCTTTCCCGTGGTTGACAAGGGTAACCTCATTGAAATCTACTAGTAGTTCCCCAGTTATCCATGTTTCATCTGGCCATTTGCATGGGCAGGAAATTATAAAATCAATTTAAGCAATTTGGGGAGTGAATGAGGTCACTTCAAAATGATTTTAATCTGCTGTGCTAATTGCACCTAAAATGCCTGCACACATTTCTCCAAATTTAAAATTCTAATTAGGGGTTGACATCTTTAAACACCTTGGTGATACACCCTGGAAGGGGGTGGAAAACCTGTGCTGATTTTCCCTTCTGCATCTGTAGGTGAAAGGATTTGCTGGCATCCCAAATCCATGGCACTTAATAAGGACAGAAAGGCACTTAGTGCTTTCCTGGCTCTAACACCCTACTTATTTAGGAGATGAGGAGAACTCAAATGGCTATTCCAACTCTCTCTAGGAGCCATCCCCAACTTTCTTTCCTATAGCCTAGTCTGGATCAGTGGTTTGTGTTACTCATCTGTGCCTGGCACACAGTAGGACCTCAAAGAAGTTTGCTGAATGATCAGTTACTTGAGGTTGCACACACAGCTAGTGTCAAAGCTGTCCTGACTCCTGATTCAAGACTCTAAACTTCTATAAACTGCCCAGACTTTGGAGTAAAAAAGATTCTACTTAGAGTCCTAGCTCTGGCACTTACAAGATGTGTTTTTATCAGCAAGGTTACTAACCCTTCTGGACTGTCCCTTGATTTCTTTGTTCCCTTCTGTTCTGTCTTAAGCCCATTCCAATTGGGCTCCCATCCCTACTGCTCCACTGAATCAGCTTTTGTCTGGGTCACCAATGAGTTCCATTTTGCAATATCTTGCAGTCATTGTACTTAACTACTGCGCAGCATTTGATACAGCCTATCACACACTTGTTTTCAAAGCACTCTTCTCTCCACGCTTCCAGGCCACCACTTTCTCCTGTTCCTTCCCTGTCTCATTGGTGGGTTTCTCTTTATCCGTCAGACCTCTCTACACTGGAGGACCCAGGCTCAGTCCTTGGACTCAACTGTTCACTATCTACACTGTCCTCCCAGGTGATCACATGAAGGCTCATGATTTATCTACCATCTATACAATGGCAATTCTTAAATTTACAATGACAGCTCAAACTGTTCCCCTGAACTCTTTAGACATAACTGTGCCTCCTTAATACTTCACCATGGATATCAAATTATCATGTGTTAAAACAGACTTCTGATTTCTCATTCTAAACCCGTTCTTTCCATTGTCTGCCTCGTCATCCTTCTTCCAGTTGCTCAGGCAAAACCTTGGCATTATCTTTTAATCCTTTTTTTTTGTGCCCT
Organism: Rhinopithecus bieti; assembly: GCF_001698545.2. NCBI lineage: Eukaryota > Metazoa > Chordata > Mammalia > Primates > Cercopithecidae > Rhinopithecus > Rhinopithecus bieti. The sequence goes on from NW_016805609.1 coordinate 781,279, forward strand.
ATATCAAGTCTGTCAGCAACTCTTGTTATTTCTACTTTCAAAATGGATCAAGAACCAACCAAACACTTTTTATTCCCTCCATTTCAACCACCACCATCTCTTCTTACCTGGACCATGTCAACAGCTTCCTAATTTATCTTGAGATTTCCAAAATCTCGCCCAAGTGTAAGTTAGATCACACGTCTCCTTGAAAGATTTCTCATCTCACTCTCCTTCGCACCTCTCACCTCAATGTCTATGCTCCTCCTGTCCTTGTTTTCACAGCCACATGAGCCTCCTTGCTACTCCATGAAGTGACAATACCTGCCTTGCACTCTCCTTTCCCTCTGCCTCTACTGATCTTCTCCCAGATAATTCACTGGGCTTATTCCTGTCATTTCTGCATGCGTCTGCTTATATGTCACCTTATAAGCCAGGGGCGGTGGCTCACGCCTGTAACCCCAGCACTTTGGGAGGCTGAGGCTGGCAGATCACCTGAGGTCAAGAGTTCAAGACCAGCCTGGCCAATGTGGTGAAACCCCGTCTCTACTAAAAATACAAAAATTAGCCAGGCATGGTGGTGTGTGCCTATAATCCCAGCTACTTGGGAGGCTGAGGCAGGAGAATTGCTTGAACTCAGGAGGTGGAGGTTGCATTGAGCTGAGATTGCACCATTGCGTTTCAACCTGGGCAACAGGAGAAAAACTCCATCTCAACAACAACAACAACAACAACAACAACAACAACGTCACCTTATAAGACACGCTCCCTGACAACTTATCTAAAATAGTAGTCTCCATCACTATCTGCTTACTTTTCTTCATAGCACTTTTACCTGATACATTACATATTTAGTTATTGTTTGTCTCTCTCCCCCACCATGGCTGTGTCCCTAGTGTCTGGAACAGTGTGTGATACTTAAGAAATTCTCAGTACATTTTTGTTTTAATTGTGGTAAGAACACTTGGCATGAGAGATACCCTCTTAACAAATTTGTAACTGTACAATAGAGTACAGTATTGCTAAGTGTAGACACAATGTTGTATGATGGATCTCTAGAACTTACTCATCTTGCACAACTAAAACTTTATAACTGTTGAATAGCAACTTCCCATTGTCCCCTCCTCCAAAACCTCTGACAACCACTACCTACTCTCTGCTTAGGTAAGTTTGACTATTTTATTATTTATTTAGTTATTTTAGAGACAGGGTCTCGCTCTGTCGCTCAGGCTGGACTGCACTCATACTATCATAGCTCACTGCAGCATTGATCTCCTGGGCTCAAGCGGTTCTCCCACTTCAGCATTCCAAGTAGCTGGTACCACAGGCATGCACTACCATGCCTAGCTAATTTTAAATTTTTTTTGTAGAGACTGGGTCTTACCACATTGTCCAGGTTGGTCTTGAACTTTTGGCCTCAAGAAATCCTCCCAACTTGGCTTCCCAAAGTGTTACGATTACAAGCATGAGCCACCACACTCAGCCTTTGACTATTTTAGATTCCTCATATAGGTGAAATCATATAGCATTTGTTTTTCTGTGACTAGTTTATTTCATTTAGCATAATGTCCTATAGGTTCACATGTTGTCACATATCACAGGATTTCCTTCTTTAAGGCTGAATAATATTCCATGCATGTATATATCACATTTTATTTATACAGTCATCTATTAATGGACATTTAGGTTGTTTCTATACTTTGGCTATTGTGAATAATGCTGCAACAAATGTTTTGCAAATATTTCTTTGAGATCTTGATTTGAATTCTTTTGGATAAATATCCAAAAGTAAGATTGCTGGATCACAAGGCAGTTCTATTTTTAATTTTTTAGGGACCCCCCCCCCCATTCTGTTTTCTATATCAGCTGAACCATTTTACATTCCCACCAATAGTATACAGGGGTTCCAATTTCTCCACATCCTTGCCAGGACTTGTTATTTACTGATTCTGTTTTGTTTTTGTTTTTGATAGTGGCCACCCTAACAGGTATGAGGTGCTATCTCATTGTGGTTTTGATTTGCATTTCCTTAATGATGAGTGATGTTAAGCATCTTTTCATATACTCATTGACCATCTGTATGTCCTCTTCAAAGAAATGTCTATTCAAGTTATTTGCTCTTTTTTGCTTTTTTGTTTGTTTGTTTGTTTCTTGCTGTGGAGTTGTAGGTCAGTAAATACTTTTGAGTGAATGAATGAACAAATCTCTATTTTAAAAGAACTAAATTAATGTATGTAAAGCACTTAATGGAGCATTTGTATGCTGTGAATTACTCGATAAGTTAGTATTGAAAACCTAGGATAAAAGGAGAGTAACATTTGACAGCAAAGCTTCCCAATAAAAGAGTAAATACACTACAGAAAAGCAATTTATTTCCTCTTGAATTAATAAGTAATTTATTAAAACTTTAAAAGTAATGTCTTAAAATTTAAAAGTAATTTATTTCCTCTTGAAATAATAAGCATGCTATTTTTTATTTTCTTTTATTTTCAATTCAGCATATGTGTTTGGGACTAAGGTGAACATACATCAATTCCCTTGGACCATCTCAGTTAATATCTTTTTTCTTTTAAAATTTTACTTTTATAAAAATAATTTTTTGAAAATAGTTTTAAAATATATCTATTTCTAATGAAACTAATAAACATGTCCAAAATTATATAACTTCTAAAAATTAATGAGTATGTTCAGAGCAGTTTTACGTTCTCAGCAAAACTGAACAAAACGTATGGAGTTCCTGTATACATCTCCTCTCCCCTACCCTGCATACACTTGCCTCCCCAACCATTAACATCTCCCACCAGAGTGGCACATTTGTTGCAGTCAATAAACCAAGATTGGCACATCATTATAAAACAAAGTCCATCATTTACTTGGGAGTTCACGCATGGTGTACACTTTACGGGTTTGAACAAATATATAATGACATGTATCCACCATTATTGTTCCACACAGAATAGTTTCACTGCCCTTGTTTCTTTTACTTAGTAATGTGCATTTAAAATTCCTCCATGTCTTTTTCTGCCTTGATAGCTCATTCCTTTTTAGCATTGAATAATATTTCATTGTATGGATGCTCCACAGTTTATCCATTCACCTATCGAAGGACATCTTGGTTGCTTCCAAGTGTTGGCAATTATGAATAAAGCTGCTATAAACATCCACATGCAGCTTCTGTGTAGATATAAGTTTTCAACTCATTTGTGTAAATAGTAAGGAGTGTGATTGCTGGATTGTGTGTATGGTAAGGTATTTTTAGTTTTGTTAAGAAACTGCCAAGATGTTTTCCAAGCAAAATTATAGCATTTTAATTATGTTTAATGCCTCCTTTTATTCTCAAAAGTGTCCAAGTGTGGGTGATAAATGGTCACTGTACTTAAAAAGGATAATTTATCCTAAATTACAGAAAGACAGCATTTCACCCTAGTTTTATTTCGTTGATCCAAATCAAAAGGAATCACAAATAGCAATTAATCTTCTGAGGACTACTGGGGAGAGGAGAGAGGGCAAGTGAACTAGTTCTCATTTTCCTTGCAGGAGAAATCAGCACAATGAGGTTAAGAGGCTTCTGCAGCCCCAGCCAGCCAGCTGCAGAGCAGGAGTGCAATCAAAATTGCTGCAAACTCCATTTACTGTGCCGTCCTCTCAAGACCAAAATCTTCTTTTATTGTCCAATTAGTTAGGGTTCCTTAGTTTCTAAGAACAGCACTCGATGGATTTAAAACAGACTGGCAGTTCTGGGAGGGGCCTTGGCCCCTAATTGGAGGAAGCCCCTGGCAGTTCTTTGAGCCTGGGCTGCGGGCTACTGGCAGCTGGCCCTCCACTTCCACTCCCTGCTGTGCTGGGATTTCCCCACCTGGCCTGTCCTCCACAGCCTGCACTGCACCTGTGGCTCTGCTTGCTGTTTTGGTTCCCTACTCTGGGGCAGAGCAAAGAAATCTGGAAACCATTAGAAAATAAAGCATTATAGGTCTGAGGAAGTACTTGATTTTGCACCCTGCTACTATGACTATGTTTAGAGCAGTTTTACGTTCTCAGTAAAACTGAACAAAACGTATGGAGTTCCCATATACATTTCCTCTCCCCTGTCCTGCATACATTTGCCTCCCCCCCCATTAACATCTCCCACCAGAGTGGCGCATTTGTTGCAATCCACCACTGATTTCCAGTCTGCTACTGATCTGGTCCCCTGTACTTAAAGAAGAAATAGCTCTGGGAGCAGTCTCTCAATTGTGCTGACATACCAAGTGCACAGGCTCTAGGCTGAGAAGGTCATGCCAATCAAAAGCACTGCAATAGCATTTCATGTTCCTGGGACTTTTCTATGCTCTTAAATATTATTTAACCCTTATAAGAACTCTAGGAACTAGTTGTTACATTATCCACCTTCAGTTTAAGGAGGAGGAAACTGGAACAGATAGGCTGAGTAACTTTCCCGGGGTCACAAAGCAGATAATTGGTGGGGCTAGGATTTTAACTTGCATCATATGATCTGTTCCAGAATCTGGTCTTAATAATGTAGCCATGCATCTCTCCAATTTGCCAGCAATGTCTGAAATTTCCCTGCTTAACCTAATGGGTTAATTGGATCACTCTGCCATCATTGCTTCCATTCAAAGGAGTATTTTGCACAGCATAAAAACAAATTAATTTGGATCCAAATAATTTGACATAAATTGTAGGCCTCTCAAACTCAATTTCCTTCTGGATAAAACAGGCCTAGATTCAGTACCCACATTTGTTGCAAGAATAAAATAAAAATATGTTTATAGGCCAGGCGCGGTGGCTCAAGCCTGTAATCCCAGCACTTTGGGAGGCCGAGACGGGCGGATCACGAGGTCAGGAGATCGAGACCATCCTGGCTAACCCGGTGAAACCCCGTCTCTACTAAAAAATACAAAAAACTAGCTGGGCGAGGTGGTGGGCGCCTGTAGTCCCAGCTACTCGGGAGGCTGAGGCAGGAGAATGGCGTAAACCCGGGAGGCGGAGCTTGCAGTGAGCTGAGATCCAGCCAGGGCCACTGCACTCCAGCCTGGGCGACAGAGCGAAACTCCGTCTCAAAAAAAAAAAAAAAAAAAAAAAAAATATTTTAAT
>NW_016805609.1:786644-794464 GCF_001698545.2 Rhinopithecus bieti
AAAAAAAAAAAAAAAAAAAAAAATATGTTTATAAAGTGTGGAGTGCTTGTATCAAGAAACTGCACAGTAATATTACCTTCTACTACTCTTATTTGTTATTATTTTTAGGTTGAATTTAAACTTCCCTTTTGCAATTATCTACGAAAAGAGTCTGCAAACAGTACCTGCAGTATGTAAGGTACCTTTAAGGATATTTTAAAACCACTTCAAAAGCATTTGCTCACATTTCAACAATCAGCATGCAAATTACAAGTCATGCTTAAATATTTCTTATGGCACATTGCAAAGGACCTTCTCCTGTCAGCCCTTTGTTAGCTGAGTTTCTGCTACTGAATACAGCTGAAAGTAATACAAAGTCAATTTAAATATTATCTATCATTCAGAATGGCTTTTTACCAATTTATTATATATGCATATAACATACTCCCATGCAGTAAGGTGTCTTTAGACAAGTTCATGACAACATAAGAAAATAAGGGGACTAATAAAATAAAATTCATGTGTAGAGCTTTCTGTTGAACATCCCATCCAATACTCACTGCTACTCATACAGACTTTTAGTCCATACCTTACCTTATACACAGGGTCCTTATTTTGCATAACAGGGATTCCCACAAAAGAATAGCCTTACTATTGATATTGAAGACACATGATGACTAAAACATATAATTTGGTAACATATTGAAAGGATTTAAGAGCTTCTACAACACATATGCTCAGAATCTACTATTTATTTTCAGTCTATAGAGAATGCCTGTTATCTAGGTAGAGACGGTTTCAAGGAAGGACTCCCTCAGGAAATATGAGTCTCCACCCACCCCCCTGCACCCACCATTCTCCACCCAGGGAGGGCCTTGGCCCACAGGTTAAAATCCAATGTACGGTTCTTCAACGAGGCTAGAAGACACTCTTGGGGGTTCTGTTCAGCTTATCACAGTTCTACCTTCTCTAGAATTGTTTCTCCACTATCCACATGATCCTAGGCCCTGTTTCTTCCCCCTGGCCTTGGCCAATTGACTAGGGGTGGACCTCTCACCCAGAATAGGTCATAGTTCTTTCTACAGAAATTTAGAAATGGGACTAAGAGATTTCAATTCTCATCTGGGCTCTTTTCATGAACGCAGGAACAAAACTACCTTAGGAGTTGTGACTTAGCCAGACTAAACAAAATGGGCTTGATGTGCTAGCCGGCACAGAGAAATTAAAATGGAGAAAGAAAGGACAGATGAGGGAGATTGGGACAAAAAGCCAAAACTAAAATCAAAACACACAAAAAACAAGACCTGCCTAGATTCTTGCTGGCTTTCCAGTCTCTTGTGTGGTCAGGCTGCACCTCTGGCCCTTGGAACCCGTAAGACATTTCCAAATTCTTTAACTATATCTTGTCCCCATTTTCTTTCCTCTTTAAGCTAGCTTGAGTTAGTCTCTACTACTTGAAACCAAAAATTCTATCCAATATAAACAAGAACACAGGATCACATCGGGCAGGGAGACATCTGCTAACTCACAGAAGATGCTTGCAGATATCATATGTTTAGTCTGTCTCTCCCTCTGGATTCTAAACACATTGATGTCAGAGCCTGAGCCTATTTTGCTACAATTTGTAACCGTCAGGGTGACTTTTAAAATGCACATATGTAGGAAGTCTTCTCTACTATAAAGTCATCATGCATTCATGATGATGATTTTATAATGTCCTGAATCTTCTCATTTCGGCTCAGATGTGAAATGACTTTGAATGCAAAAAGAAAGAGTATTTGAAAACAAGATATTTTAGCCAATTAACTTACAAATGAATGACCTTCAGTATATAGGCTTGTAAACATCATGGAAGATACAGGTGGAAGTCACTTCTTCAAAGAAACAGGGGGTATTTGAAGAGCTACTTCTGCTTTAGCTAGAGGGAAAACACTTCTTTATTTTTCGTAAGTTTATAAATTTTCTAAAGTATCACAAACTTTGAAATTATACAAGATAAATTTACTTTAAAAATTAGGAATTCAGACTGAGAATTCTTTAATCCTTCAGATAGAGAATGCAATCTGAAAATGGGGGTGTCATTTGTATTTGAGGGGTATCATTTGTATTTTTTGGCCTACATTTTATTTCATCAGCAGAAAAATCAGCATTTGGCCTTTCAGGCTAACCCATGAAACTGTGGAAATCTGAAATCCTTCTGATCAGAGCATTCACAACAGTAGTAGAGCGAGTTATTCTGATGCGGAGGTCAGTCTACTTCAGTGCTGGGGAAATAACTGCCAGAGATAAGTTGAGGGTTGCCTTTCCTGCCCACAGTTCCATTTCTGTAGGAACTGTTCCCACCCAGGGTACTCTGCCTGAGCTGCCAAGATTAATTAGAGAAGACCAAGAAAACTGAAGGGAGTAAGAGAACCAAGAGGGTGCTGCCCCCTAATGGCTGCCAGGGTCACAGATCCATTTCCAGGGTCTGGCTCTCCTCATTTCTGAGAGGTCTTTCTATAAGCTTGACCAACTCCTCCTTAACTAGAACTAGCTTAAGTAAGTTGCCCATTTCTTGGGGGAGAGATACTTTGAGAAGATTAATTTTATCATTTTTCCATGTTAAATACATATGGTGGGCAAAAGAAAAAAAACCCTTTGTTCACATCATAAAGTAGTGTTTCTTGTATAACATTAGGGAATAAATCTTAAAGTAAGGAGCAGAAGAGAACAAATGGTTTAGAGTCAAAAGATATAAACAATGACTTAGAATCTTCAAGAGGCCGCTGAAGCTCTTTGTGCCTCAGTTTCCTGAAGTGTCAATGAAGGCAATGCTGATATGCACCCTTCTGACCCACCTACTTTATAGAGTTACTGCGATGATAAAATGAGATCATATATGTGAAAAAGCTATGGCAGTTTAAAAGTGTTACACACATATTTAAAACTACTTCTTTGTTTTGAAATTATTAGGGCTAAATTTAGTATTAAGAAAGTTCCTTTTTCACAGGTTATTTCCTATTGCTAGAAGACACTTATGAATCTTGTAAGTCTTTAGAATTATTAGGGCTAAATTTAGTATTAAGAAAGTTCCTTTTTCACAGGTTATTTCCTATTGCTAGAAGACACTTATGAATCTTGTAAGTCTTTAGAATGAGAATCAATTGTCAGAGCACAGAGACCAGTGAGGAATTAAATTCAGCTGCTTAAGAACAGGGCAACCCCTCTTCTCCCATGCCCTCCATATTGTTCTCTCATACTAAAGAAATCCAGAAGGGGACAGTCCAAGGATGGTATTGGAGTTTTTCAATATTGTTAGGAAACAACTCAGCTCTTTCCAGCTCTCCAGTCAGCCATCCTTAGAGCCTGACTCTCACATTTTCAAGATGGCAGCCTGAGTGCCTGCCATGTGTCTGTATTTCAGGCAGGCAACAGGGACAGGGCATAGGTAAAGAGGGGTCCTTTTCAGCAGAGTCAGCTTCTTTTAGAGAGCTTCCCTAGAATCCCCATCTAGTGACTTCCATTTATATCTCCTCAACCAGAAATGTGTCACACTGACCACCCCTAGTCACAAGGAAAACTTAGAACCAGGGTTGTTGTTTGGCTGGACACCTTGCTACCCCAAATAAAATCTGGGTTCTCTTAGTAATGAAGAAAGGAAGAATGGAGATTGAATAGGTCTCTCTTAAACTAGCCACTGAAAATGCTGATTACTAGAAGCCACTGAAAATGCTGATCACTAGAATTTGAGGCAATTGTATTAATTTTCCATTTTTAAGATAGTCTAATGCTAGACATACTGGTGATTCCCGAAAAGAACCAAAGCCCCATTGCCTTGGCCAGTGCCATGACTTCAAGGCTGGAAGAAGATCCAAGCTTTCCCCATCTCAGTAAAGCACTTTACTCAGCAGATCACTCAAGGTCTGGTTTCCAACACAACCACCACCTGGAGTTCCTATCAACCCAAGAGCTGGGTTCAGTGGTATGGTCAGTGGAAAACGGCCTCCAAAGATGTCCACACCCTGGATCTCAGAACTTGTACAGATGTTACCTTACATTATAAAGGGATTTTGTAGACCTAATTAAGAGGATGAATCTTAAAATGGGGAGATTATCCTGGATCATCTGGGTGGCCCAACCTAATCATAAGTCCTTAAAAATGGAGAATCTTTTCCAACAGTGTCAGAGAGATGGGACCAAAGAAAGAGGAAAGATTCAAAGCATGAGGAGGACTTGGCACAATCCCTTCTCCTGCTGCTGACCTGAAAGATGGGAGAAAGGAGCATAAACCAAGCAATGCAAGCAGCTGGGAATGACCCTTAGCTGATAGCAGCATGGAAATGGAAACTTCAGTCCTACAACCTCAGGGACCTACATATTGCCAACCTGAATGAGTAAGATAATGGATCATCCCTTAGAGCCTCCAGAAAGGAACAGAGCCCTGCCGACACTTTGCTTTTAGCTCCATGGGACCTGTGTCAGTTTCCCATCTATAGAACCTTAAGATAAATACGTGTTTTTTTTTTTGTTTGTTTTATGTCACTACTTTTGTGGTAATTTGTTACAGCAACAATAGGAAACTTATATAAGTGGGTTGGCAGAGGCTGCAAGCTCTTCTGAAATATTCTTCATAGTTTTAAGCCAGCTGATAAATGAAATGTCTCCTTACCTACGCAGAAACAGTTTCTGACAAATTAATGGACTAGAGGCCATTAAAGGGTAAAAGGCAATAGGGTGCTCAGGAGGCAAGAAAGAAAAAGGAAAAGATGAGGAAGGACTGAAACCCTGGAGGAGAAAGAACAAACCTGCACCAATACCGTTTGGTCACATGTGCCCTCAACACTGGCCATGTTGGAGATACTCTAGATTGAACACTCTGCTAATTAACTGGTTGCAATGCTTCCCTCCTCCCCACAAAGCCCCTTTGTTCTTCTCTTTGAGGCAAACAAGGTCATTTGACTTCGGATCTCATCTGGAGTTGAAGTGGCTGACATCTACTTCGTTACAGAAGCAGCTGCTGAGGCAGCAAGACAGCTGAAGCCCTGAAACGCCCGGGGTGGTGGGAACCAAAGGAAGAGCAAAGGCTGGGTAGGGCTTGTCTTCATGATGGGCATGTAGGGAAGCCACAGGGACAGACTCAAATGTCTATGGGGCCACACAGGTGATGCAAATGAGTGAAGCAATCCAGGTAGAAGAAAAAGCAATATATAGTAGTTACAGAACAGTGCAAGGGCCAATGCCAAAGAAATCCAGGGGAAGGCCATTGCAGGCTCTCACTTTGCAATCTCATCTCTAAAGCAAAGGACAGGGCACATTAGTGGATGTAAAGAGTGGGCTGTCAGTCACCCTGCTAGATGTGGGTTTGGGGGAGGAGGGACTGTAGCCTTACTGTCATTCTCCAAACACTAAGACCATGCCTGGGACACTATAGGTGCTTAGAACATGGTTTAAGAATGTCATAGAGAGGATCCACAACCAGCCGAGGCCTCTGCACTTTTTGTCTTCTTGCCCTCTGCCCCACTTCCACCCAAAGTTGTCTCAAAATCCACATATTTAACTTTTTGCCACTCTGATCCTATGAGTTACCAACTTCACACTCTATCAGAATCATGATATGGTCCATGAATTTTAACTCTCAAAGTTTGTCTACAACTTCCCAAAACCCCTCGGCCTCACTGGCCTGTAAGTGACCTCTCGTGGTGAAAGAGGGTAACTGCACAGTGAAGAACCTTTCACATCCAAACAACTCGATTCATATCAATTCAATAAGTAGTTATAAAGTGTCTGAGGAAGAAGAAAAAATAAAAGTAGTAGACTTTTAAAACAAATCGTAACTTTTTCAAAAAAAGGAATGCTTTGAGGTGGATAGAAACACGGAAAGAAGGCTTACATTAGGACAGAGGAGATATAATTTTCTAATTCATGTTTTTCTAACTTATTTTCCAGGATTGCTGAAAAATTGGAACTGAGTTTTCCAATCATTTATTACAGGCTTTAGATCTTAAAGATATGGCATCGAATCTGGAGTCTTGTATACATAAGATGTGCAAACTTTAGGTCATCATTTAACTTATCTGAGACTCAGTTTCTACATCTGAAAAATGGGAATAATACCAGTTCCACTTAACTTCTATGATTGTTATGAGGTCTAAATTAGATGAGATATGTACAGTGTTTTCTGTATTGGACCTTATAATCTTTGGTTCACGATATATTCTCATCAGTCCTCATGCAGCTTGCTTTCATTTATTTAGCTGTTTTGTTATAAACTGTACTTCTAACTGTAAAGTGCTGTGCAGGTATTAACTTATCAGGGATTCAGGGATAAAAATAATAAACTTGATGGAAAATTATGCAGTTTCTTTCCATGGTATAAACATAAGTCAGATTGAGTTCTTCTTCCTCCTTTCCTTTTAAATGCTCTCTGGAATTTTTCTCATCCTCTTTCTCAAATCAATTCGGTTATTCCTTTATTTTATTTTTTTACCTCTTCTGTATTCAGTTTGTTCCCATATTGTTTTATAAGTGCCCTTCAATTAATTCATTAATGTAGGTTCTTATTTGGAATGATGCAAAGAGAAATCATATTTATGGTAGAGGGTTGGAGCAAATCACCTTTAAGTCATTCATTCATCCATCCATTCTGTAAATATTTAGTGAGCTTCTATTATATGTCATTGTGATAAGCACGAGGGATATAAAGTGAATAAAATGAACAAGGTCTTTGCCCTCATGGAACTTACCCTGATGAGTTTACAATAGAAATAATCAAACATATCCTGTGAGCTCTGAGAATGGCTGTAAAGAGAATAAACAAGGGTGAAGATACAGGAGATGGGAGAGTGAGCATGTAGTTTTCTGGGGAAAAGCATTCCATACAAAGTGAACAGTAAATTCAAAAGTCCTGAGGTGGGAGCAAAGAGGAGCATCATACGGTCCTTTACCATGTGTAAGTAATTTATTGGACATCTCATGGATATATGTGTACAGTCTATCAATACGTATACATAGATATGTATAAACATAGATATATGTATAAATATATAGGTAAATATATATAAAATACATATATTGTATGAATATCTTAAAACCTTATCAAACCTTAGCTATGAGAAAAAATAGTATTGACATATCCTGCCTTTAGATAAAGTTCATTAAACATATTTTTGGGACAAGAAACATCTGGAAAAGTAATTTAATGGATACTTTTTGGATGGCCTTGGTGACAGATTTCCAGGGAAGAGATCACAGCTGCTTTGTTAACACATGGTAAAGGACCGTATGATGCTCCTCTTTGCTCCCACCTCAGGACTTTTGAATTTGCTGTTCACTTTGTATGGAATGCTTTTCCCCAGATAACTACATGCTCACTCTCCCATCTCCTGTATCTTCACCCTTGTTTATTCTCTTTACAGCCATTCTCAGAGCTCACAGGATATGTTTGATTATTTCTATTGTAAACTCATCAGGGTAAGTTCCATGAGGGCAAAGACCTTGTTCATTTTATGAACACATTGTCACACATTGTCACTTGTAACAGCATATGTGGCTTCACAACTTAACATCAATATTTTAAAAAGTAAAATAATCTGGCTGGGCGCAGTGGCTCACACCTGTAATCCCAGCACTTTGGGAGGCCGAGGTCAGGAGTTCAAGACCAGCCTGTCCAACATGGTGAAACCCTGTCTCTACTAAAAATACAAAAAATTAGCTGAGTGCAGTGGCATGCACCTGTAGTCCCAGCTACACGGGAGGCTGGGGCAGGAGAACTGCTTTAACCTGGGAGGCAGAGGTTCCAGTGAGCTGAGATGGCGCCACTGTACTCCAGCCTGGGCAACAGAGCGAGACTCCACCTCAAAAAA
>NW_016805609.1:795401-885528 GCF_001698545.2 Rhinopithecus bieti
TCCCAAAGTGCTGGGATTACAGGCATGAGCCACTGCGCCCGGCCGAAACTGTTCAGAGTTTTAAAAATGTATCACACAGTTCACTATGGATAGAAACTTGGAGGTGGCAGTTCCTGCAGAAGTGTGAGGAATATGGCTGGAAAGACTGAGAAAAAAGTATCCTGAAAGGCTTTGAATATGACAACGGAAGAGGCTGTTTACAAATTATTCAGCCATCATGAAGGATTTTAAAAAGGAAAAAAGTGAAATGATAGCACCAGTGTTTGCCTCCAAAATGATCTTCACAAGTTGGGTGATTATAACACTTAGGCTGAGCCTAGATATGTCCTCCACCTTGCTTGATTCATTGTGTTTTTCTGTTTGAGTCTTAGAAAACACGTACTACAGAGCAAATGGAGAGTAATCAGCTAATGGTTCATTATTTATGCATAAAATGAAGATGTCCTGCACGAAAATCAATTCACATTGATTTCAAACACACACTCACATTCAACTCTAAGTAATTTATCCCGCCACTACCCCCATGGAGGAGTTTAACAAACCCAAGCTGGGAAGATGAATTTACAACCCAATTTGTTCTTTTCTCCAAACGGAAATATCAATGCATCCAAAGAGAGATTTAAAATCAATGCCACTTCTAAATTCAACACAGATATGCCATCTAGCATTTCAAGGTTAGAACTTGTTGTTAAAGTGAGTACTATTTGTACTGTTTATTCTGTTTCAGAGCAAAAGCTATACTTTAAAAAGTTGAGATCCAATTCATTCACATACTGGGAGCTACCCTGACAGGTTTTATTGGGTTTTAAAATCAGAGTTGAGTGGTCGCTTCATTTTTACAGAAATTGAGTTTATAAAATGTAAACCCTAGAAAGACTGATATTTTTCAGAGTTAATTGCCTTCTACCCTCACCTTGCTCATCTCTGCAAACTAAATGGTGCCCTTTCTTAGACTTTTTTTTTTTTTGATAGGGTCTTACTCTGTCACCCAGGCTGAAGAGCAGTGGCACAATCTCAGATCACTGCAGCCTCAACCACCAGGGTTGAAGCAATCCTCCCACCTAAGCGTCCTGAGTAGCTGGGAGTACAGCCTAATTTTTGTATTATTTTTTGTAGAGACAGGGTTTCTCCATGTTGCCCAAGTTGGTGTTGAACTCCTGGGCTCAACTGATCTGCTTGCCTCGGCCTCCCAAAATGCTGGCATGAGCCACCATGCCCAGCTGGCACTTTTCTTTTAATGGAGGTATAACTTAGATACCATAAATGCACAAATCTTAAAAGTACAATTTGATGAATGGGTGTATGTGTGTGTGTGCGCTTGTATACACATCCTTGTAAGATATAGACCATTTCCATCACCCTAGAAAATTCCTTTTTGCCCCTTCTCAGGCAATACTTCCCCTTACCCCTATGGGTAACTGCTATTCTCACTTATATCATCAGAGATTAGATGTGCCTGTTCTGTTCTTGAACTTCATAAAAATCTAATCTTAGAATATATATACTCTTTTGTGTCTGGCTTTATTGACTCAATATAATTATTTAAAATTCACTCATGTCATTGCATCTATCAGTAACTCAGAATTTTTCACTGTTGAGCAGTATAGCATGGTATGAATATACTTCAGTTTGTTCATCCATTCTTTTACTGATGCACATTTAGGTCATTTTCAGCATGGACACTGGTTTTGACAGATTTCCATGGGGTTTAAGACTGGGATAGATGGACATAGCAAATTATCTGAGAACTCTAAGTTAGGAGCCACAGATATTTTTTACAGACTGTTCTAGACACTTTACATCACAAGTTCCCGCCAGAAATAGAATATACCTTACTCACGCTCTATGAAGTGTTTGAATCAAAACAATTAAGCATCCAATTAAATATATTTGGTTCATCATGGTGCTAATAGATACACAAGTGTGGATTGAATCTTACATGGTCTTATTGGTTTTTCTGGTGGAAAGGGCTCCATTTCCAGGTCTTAGAAAACAACAGGGACCCCCTTGTGCCATCTCACCAGGGCATGCAATTGAGCACAAAGGCAACAGAAAGTGTGTGTCACCTGGAAAAACTCATCCAGACTAGAAACTGAGCCCCTAGTATATCATGTTCAACTCGGGTGAATTGTAAAGACATTGAAAAAAACCAACATATTCAAATACCTACTGTTTACAGTATCAATAAAATGCTATGGAGATATTAATGGTAATAGCATACATTGATTCTTCTACAGGAAACATACTATCTTTAATCCTCACAAGTCTACCAAGTGAGTATTGTTCTTCCCACAGTTCAGGTGAAGAAGTAGACTCGGGCATGAAGTAAATTAAGGTCATGTACTTAGTAAGTAACAGACCCAGAACTTGATCCTGGGGTGTCACATTCCAAAACCCACCCAATTCTCCTTACAGTAAGACATCTTTATACAATTAGTAGGCACCATATATTCTATACTTGAAGAAGTTAGATATAGGTACAACTAACTCACTTGTGATCCATTAGTGGTTTTTGATGATGAGAACTGCAAACCTCTAATGTCTCCATTCCAAAATGATCAGCACCCAGAGAAACTCCAGAAGTTTCCAGCGGCACACAAGGAGCTTAAATATTATACAACAAAGACTTATCTGATGTGCTCATAAGGACAGCTTTCATCAGTGCCTCTGTGCTACACCAGTCAGAACATTTCATCAGTTCTAATTTTTTTCTACCTTAAAAGTAAGATTATTTTGAATGTGAGATTTTGCTACTGCCTCTCAAATAAGCACACACTTTAAAATAGCAAAGAATGGCAGATATTTTAGGGTAAAAAAAACCACACACACACACACACATGGTGATGTCCTCAGATTCCAAAGATAAGTCTTTTTATGAGAGCTTTTTCTATTTATTTTGATTCAGTAGTAAGAACACCTGCAGAAAGATCAGCTCTGTTCACAAGACCATTTCTTAAGAATTCATCACAGACGTAACAGATGATAGCATGGAGACAGACTAAGCTAAGAGAGCCGGAGAACGACTGATGATTCCCATGTCCTGCACGTGTTCTGAGAAGATGACATTCCCACAATGCAGGCATTCAAAACTAAGTGAGGCATGGCAGACAAGAGCATGCCATTTTGCTTGGAGATGGTCCAGGTTTCTTCCAAAGAGTAGTAGATGATTAAACCACAGAAATAAGTTTTAATAACATTTGCGCAATCATTTTTCAATGCATGGGAGGAAACAAGCTATAGCACTGGGCTGTTTTACCCAGATTTAAAACATTCTCACCCAGATTTAAAACTGTGTGGAGAGGGAATAGAAGGAATGGTGGTGGTGCTAGATCCCATTCACCCTTCACCCTCCTTGGTATTCTATTTGACTATGTGAGTTTTTGGGGCTGGGGCTACCTAAAATGTCATTTGTCCTTTTTATAAGCATATTTTCTGTGTTAGATAAAATATTCATAAATATACATTTAATGCCTGCAAGTATTATCTCATATAGCTGTGCAGTAATTTGTTTAATCATTGGCAACATTCAAAGAATGAATCATCTCAATACAGATAAGGGTGCAGAGAGCCAGCCATCTATCCTTCTATACTGGCATAGTTGGTAGTATAATTGGTATAATCATTTAGCAAACATTTTGGCAATACATAAAAAAGGTTTTATCAATTTAACAAGATTCATAAAAATATTTAATGCCTTTTTAAAATTAAAATGTCTAGAAATAAGTAACTAAAGTAGAATTTTAGCAATGAGAAAGGATACTTCATGGTTGCTTTAATTTACATCTGTGATTACTAGTGAGTGGAAGAGTTTTTCAGATGCATACTAGTCATCTGATTTTCTCTTTAGGAAACTGTCATGTCCTCTGCTCCCTTGTCCACTGTGGCCTTAGTGTTATTCAAAGAATTATAATAAGCTAGTTATATAATGAGAATATTATCCATTTATATGTTAGCATTTGTTTATGACTCAGGTGTCTGTTTTCATCTAAACCTAAAACTGATCAACCCCCAAAGAGGAAGCAGTTAGGTGGCAACAACAAAGAAAAAAACTGAAAAGCAAACCACTTTCGTATTTCTAGCTCAAAACAAATAGCTACTTAAACACAAAAGCATTTAGATAATTCTCCAACAAGGGACTCACATTCTGTGAATGAAGCCTTTCATAGGAACCCGTAAAGCACAGCAATGATATAAACATAATGAAGAGAAATCTGTTACTAGCACGTTGACATGTCTCCCCACCTTACATCAAGTGGAAAATATCAAATCAGTTCAAATATATCTGTATCTAAAATAAAATCAAATTTCTTTTGGTCGCATGAACAAGCCACAGCATTTATATCTTTGTTCAGTCCACACCAAAGACTGAAGTCTTGGGGACAAGTTTAAGAAGCCAGAGAGACACTGACACACCTAGACTGGAGGAAGTCTGTGGTCACACTTGTGCTGGACAGCCTGTCAGAGTTTACGCAAATGCAGCCAAAGACAACTTCCACTGCAGTAAGAATTCTGATGCCCAGGGCCAGTCTGTGGCCCACTGCAGTTGTACTTTATTATTCTTTGCCAAGGGACCAATAGTTAGCACCTACAGAAAAACACGAGCCTGTACATTATTTATTCCTTAGAGATAGGGGATGATGCCCAGTCTCAATAGTTGCTTTGGCTCTTTAATTATATTGTAAAATTAACTGTGACAGGTTGTTTTATTTCTTTTGTGTCAACCAAAAACACCCATGGGATACATAATTTGTTGATCAAAGCCTTAACTTAGGAAAATCACGAAAGATTTTAGGAAACAGACTGGTACCTAATGTGCAGAGGCAGTGTGGAAAAGGAAATTAGCAAACATTCAGCTAAAATGTTCTCAAGGGCAGGGACTCATGGTAATAATGGAATCATTTCAAGCTTGAAGGAGGTTACCTATGGGCGACTGCCAGATCGCTTCAGGGATTGCTGCGTTTCATCAGCCTAAAAATGGAGCTGCCTCCAGAATTTCCAGGTCAGCAAAAGATAAAGAGGAGACATTAAAATCTAACAAAATGAGAGGTTGGCATGAAACCTTTATAAGGGGTTAAGAATGCTGTAGATGAACAAATTAGGAGGCTATACGCCATATCTAGAATATTGTAACCATGATAATGAATACTATTATTCATAAACCATGGACAAAGGAAGTGAGACAATTTGATATCTAAGTAAAATGCCTATAATCTTCCTGATAAAGTCTGAACTCACCCAACTCCACAAAGAGAATCTATGTCCAAGTCTTCTCAGGGTCACACAGCTCCTTCAGCTGTGACAAAGTGTAGGTGCTTATTAAATGGGTTCTAGTAATAAATAAAGCCTTATCTTCATCCAGGAAGAAAACTATTTGATCCATTTTCAGTATCTTCAAAGAAAGATTTTACACAACCTCACCTAGAGGTGAACTTCTGACAGTGAGGAACAATGAATAACCCAAAATTCATCACAGAATCCATAAACCTAACTTTAGGCAATAGCCTCTTCTTCCTCCTCACCCCCTCTCTCCTGCTGCCCTGTCACCACAATCAGAAATGTTTATGACTCCAAGATGACTGATAACACCTTTCCCTTCTTTGAACACAGGTATCAATGAGTGGTCAAAAGGTGAGAGTGTGGACAACAAGATGGAAAGGCGGCAGCAGGCAGTTGGCTTGGATGATTTCCAATAATGCAGTCACTTTGAACGTTCAAACCAGAAGCCATAGGCTACAGAACGGCTTCATTTTTCTTTTGCCTTAAGAAGGTGCATTCTCTCCTGTTTGCCACAAGCCTCAGTGCTCCTGGTTGTCTTCTATTTTGCCTGGTTTACCCTTCACTGATACTTCTTTTCTGCCTGAAGGTATAGATTCCATTCTTATAAATGATGTGTGTATGTTGTGCTTGAAATGTATATTGTCTAACTCGTGGCAGGAATCTTTATATAGCACAAAGGTCAAGTTCATTAATAGTGATGTTCAAATCTTCCACAACTTTGATCATTGCATTTGCTGAGGCTTGTATGTTAGCATCTCTGATTGTAATTATAAAACTGTCTATTTCTTCTTGTCATTCTATTAAATTTTACTTACTTTGAGAGTTCAAGCTCAAGACTTTTATATCTTTCTGATGAATTATTCCTTAAAATTATTTGTGCATTAAAGTCTATTTTGCATGATAGTAATGTGGTTTTATCAGCTCTCAATTTTTTTCCTGTGATTTTCTTTTGATTATCTTTAGTCTTGTAATCACACATAATTTTAAAATTTGTGTATATCTCTGCTACTTTAATCCTTTTAAGTTGGCAAAAGTACCATTCCCAATCACAAATACACAGTTCTACAGTTTTACGTTTCTAAATGGCTGTTTAAAGACAATCTTAAATTATAACTTAGTTTGACTTAGACTGTAAAGATTCAAGAGTGAAGTTTAACTTGCTACTATTTTAAAAGCATGTGACCTTATAGATTTATAAGATGTGAGAAGTGTTGAATAATCTTTAATATTACACATGAACAATACTAAAATGCCTTCGAATAAGTGAAAGGAACCATTTTAAATACAGGGAATTATAATTAGATTGGCATCACTAAGGCCAAAACTCTAGACATTGCTACCTTATTTATCTTCAACCCTTGCCTTTAAGAGGCAAATGAACACAAAACACAGGTGAATATTCCTTGGTTCTGAGACAGCGAAGGAATTTCCCCAGTATTTAAATATATTCACATAACCAGCTATATAAATCTAAATATAAAACCAATCTCCAGTAAGTTTTAAGATGGCACTCACCATCTTTGTGAAAAGTTGAACATTACTAATTAAGTCTAATCATAGAAGGGGTAAACAGTGATAGCATTTACTGAATTGGAATTACTATTAAAATTCAAAACTGAACATATTCATTTAACCACAAGCCAGTTTTAGTTTTAAATCAGGACTGCCCAACAAAATATTCTGTCAGTCATTCATGATCTGAATTCTGGTGTATGAGATCTATTAAAGTATGGTACACAAAAAAGTCATGAGACATTTGTTTTGTAATAAATAAGGCAGTGGCCCAATTATAAAATTCTATTGTCTTTTTTTGGAGATAAGCTGAGCCCCTTTCCTTTCTTCTTCTTAAAGCGGGGACAATAGATCATTTTTGTTCTCAGGGGATGTACTTCTGGGTTCTCCAAATACTTCATCGTGTATTCCTCTCCCAGTGCATCCTTTGTCTTATGGCAGGCGTTGTAAGAGTATCCCAGGGGCCTAACCTGGTCTTCCGCCTGAAGAGACCATGGAGATTTGGCCCAGTCTTGTGCTTGCTTCCCTTTTCAATGGTGTGGCACTGGGAACACTTCATAATAAAAATCTTGCCTTTCTCAACATCACCCATATTTAATTCTCTTTTTAGTTGCTGGCACAATGAAGATTCCTGCTCTGAAGCAGGATGTCCCCACTCTCTAAGTCCAGCTCTCATTTTTTAAACTGTCTTCCTGATTTATCTTTTTCTACCTCTTTATTTTGTGTTATTTGGCTTCAAAAGTCTCTTATAAATAGCACGGAGGAATCTCCATCTTCTAACAGATGTTAAACATTATATCTGTTAATAAATTATACTTATGATTACTAATTTTATTGTACCCATTATTTATTCCATTATTTTCTTTCTAACTACTATGTCTTTTCTATGCTTCTGTTTTTCTTCTCTCCTGATTACTGTTTGGTTCAATAACTTCTTATTCTTGTTTTCCAATTAACTGATATGAAAGTTAGACATTCTATTTCTACTGTTCTTATGATTATCTTATATATATATACACATATACACACATACACACACACACATATATACATATATATACACACACACACATTATATATATAACTTTTATTTTAGGTTAAAAAGGGGTACATGTGCAGGTTTGTTATACAGGTAAACTCATGTCACAGGGGCTTGTTGTACAGATTATTTCACCACCCAGATATTATGCCTAGTACCCAATAGTTATTTTTTCTGCTCCTCTCCCTCTTCCCACCCTCCACCCTCACAGGCTCCAGTGTCTGTTGTTCCCTTCTTTGTGTCTATGAGTTCTCATCATTTAGCTCCCAATTATAAGTGACAACATACAGCATTTGATTTTCTGTTCCTGCATTAGTTTGCTAAGATTACTTTAAATTTTTACAACTGACTCAAAGTTAATCAATATTTCTACCCTTTCAGAATAAAAAAGGATCTTAGAATGCTTTAACTACAATTACCACCTACCACCTTCCATGATTGTTATCTAGCACTTTAATTCCATCTTGCTTTTTAACCCCCACTCCTCAAAGTCATTATTATTGTAATTAGTCAATGTTTGTTTAAATGGAACCACTAATTTACCACTTTCTTTTCTTACTGTTCATTGTTAAAACCCACTCCAATCCTCTGAGTTCTATCTCAGTCTTACAGAAATACATCTTGATCAATTCTTTAGTGAGTATTAATAAAAAGCAAACTTAAAAAATCTTTATTGTAGTCTCTGTCTTTAAAAAAATATATTTTTTCTGGGGGGTAGGTTTAAAATACATATAGTGAGGTGCATAATGTGCATGCATTTAAAGGGTTTGGCTCAATGAATTTTGCATATGTAAGCACCCATGCAAATACCATCCAGATCAAGATTATAACATTTCCATCACACTCTCATGCCCCTTCTTTGTCATTACTCACTCCACTATTCAGACATTTATCCCTATTAATTTAGCCTATTTTTGAATTTTATGTAAATGGAATCCTATGGTGGGTACTCTGTGTCTGGGTTGTTTCACTGAACATGTTTGTGAGACTATCGTTGTTATCACATTTTTCTTTTCTATCACTGTGTATTCCATGTCATTATCATTCTTAAAATAACACTTTAACAGGGCATAGAATTCCGGATCGATAGTTATTTTTCCTCAGATTTTGAAGATGTTATTCCAATGTGTTTTAGTCTTCATTGTTGCTCAGAGAATGCTATCAGTTGAACTGCTCTTCCTTTGATAGCAATTTGACCATTTCCTCTGGTTATTTATTTTCCCATTTTGGTTCTATTAAAAATGTTCTATTCATCTTTAGTGTTCTAATACTTCCATAGGTTGTATCACAGTGTGGGTTTGTTTTTAGCAATGCTAAAAGAATTGACAGAAGTCAATGTGCTTCATCAATCCAACGTACATCTTTCCATTTAGACAATATCCCCAAGCATCTGCATCACTAGAGTAGATTTGGACTCCACACCAGTATACCAGGACATGGAAAAAGCTTGATGGGTGGAGTTTCTCAAGTCCCCTTCTTGCAAAAGGGGCAACCCTTGAGGAGGTTAGCAATATATGGGGATTAAGTTTTAGCTCCCTGCTTGCACAGGTTTAGTCACATCAACTGCCCCTGCATGCGTGGACGTTAACACAAGGGACTCTCCAAATCAAACAGCTCCCAAGGCCACGCCTTCAGCTTTCTTCTCTGGTTCTTTTGAACTGCCACTTCTTTTTTCATATCTGGTGATTTATCTTTCTTTCTTTTGATCTCTATTATGACTTTTAAAAAAGTATATTTTAACCAATTTTTCTTTTCTTTTCTTTTTTGAGACGGAGTCTTCGCTCTGTCACCCAGGCTGGAGTGCAATGGCCGGATCTCAGCTCACTGCAAGCTCCGCCTCCTGGGTTTACGCCATTCTCCTGCCTCAGCCTCCCGAGTAGCTGGGACTACAGGCGCCCGCCACCTCGCCCGACTAGTTTTCTGTACTTTTTTTTTTAGTAGAGACGGGGTTTCACTGTGTTAGCCAGGATGGTCTCGATCTCCTGACTTCGTGATCCGCCCGTCTCGGCCTCCCAAAGTGGTGGGATTACAGGCTTGAGCCACCGTGCCCGGCCATTTTAACCAATTTTTCTATTTGAGGTTAAAGGAGACTCTGCATGGACTTTGTCCATCATGTTTCCAGAATCTAAATTTGTTTCACTCCTTTATCTACCAGATGCCCATGCCCACACCACACTTAGTGGCTCTTAACTAAAAGCAAGAGCCCTGAAGTTATGGAGACCAGGATTTGAATCACTGCTTCACTACTGACTAG
Organism: Rhinopithecus bieti; assembly: GCF_001698545.2. Classification (NCBI taxonomy): domain Eukaryota; kingdom Metazoa; phylum Chordata; class Mammalia; order Primates; family Cercopithecidae; genus Rhinopithecus; species Rhinopithecus bieti. The sequence goes on from NW_016805609.1 coordinate 805,484, forward strand.
CTTTTTGAAGCTGGATAGGTTATTTAACTTCTCTGAACCTTAGTTTCTTCATCTCCAAAAAAGGGATGATCAAAATTCTTAAAACATTGTTGTAAAGATGAAATATAGGAATGCACGTAAAGTACTTAGCACAGTACTTCAATAAGCACTTATAAATAACAATTCATACAAGCTGAGAAGCACTTATCTGAAATGCTTGAGACCAGTAGTGTTTGGGATCTTAAATTTTTTCAAATTTTGAATATTTACATTATATTTAACAGCTGAGCATCCCTAATCCAAAAATCCAGAATCTGAAATGCTCCAATGAGCACTTCCTTTGAGCATGACCTCTGAGCATCATGTCAGTACTCAAAAAGTTTTGGATTTTGGAGCATTTCAGATTTAAAATTAGGAATGTTCAACCTGTATTATTAAACACTGCACAACAACTTTATTCAAGTTATTAATTCATCTACCTGGGGATCTGATTTATGCACAAGTTGGTGCCACATAGACACAGAAAAATATGTTTCATGAGGAGGAAGCAAACTGAATAATAACTAAATATGACAATAGAGATTCTATACATGTGGAATATATAAGGTTGCTCTTTACAAATACCACTTTACAAAAATCCCATGTTCTCATAATTTTCCAGGGTTTGGTGAAAATCCTTGAAAGTCAGAAAGAAAACATTAAAAGCAAGAGAAGTGCCATTGAATAGTGAGATAAAGGCTTGCCCCAGAACGTAAATCAATGCATGTGCTTTTTTCATCCAGAAAGTTGCTGTAATAAACAGATGAACTAAATAGTGTGTTCAGCAATGTAGTTGGTTTATAGGATAGTGCAAGCATTTTAATTCACTGTAGCTCAGGAACAAACAGTTTACCGACTGGGTGGAGGAACACACTTTGAGTGATACTGCTTTAGGGACATTTTAGCACTATCCTAAAAGTGATACCATCGTTATGTAGGAAGGTAGAGGTACCTTGGATGCTGGGGGCCTGAGTTAAACAATAACCTCAAGTGGAGAACAAAATAAATCATGCTACATAACCAAAGAAAGTTCATTACAAACCAATCAACAACTGTTAGAGTTCAGAAGTACATTGGAGTCTTGACCATAGTTGATTTGGGGATATAGATGGATCTGCCAATCCGACTCCTTATGTAGGGGATTTTTTTTTTTTTCTTTTCCTGAAATGGAGTCTCACTGTATTGCCCAGGCTGGAGTGCAGTGGTGGCATCTTGACTCACTGCAACCTCCACCTCCCAGGCTCAAGCAATTCTCCCTACTTCAGCCTCCCAAGTAGCTGGGATTACAGGTGCACTGTGCCTGGCTAATTTTCGTATTTTTTAGTAGAGACAGGGTTTTGCCATGTTGGCCAGGCTGGTCTTGAACTCCTGACCTCAGGTGATCTGCCCATCTCGGTTTCCCAAAGTGCTGGGATTACAGGCATAAGCCACTGTGCCCTGCCATCTAGGGGATTTTTTTTTAAGGTGATTGTAATTATCATTACCATATTCATTTCTGCTATTTGATCTCTAACAGTTTTTTTTTTTTTTCTGATGAGGAGAAGCTGATAAATTTTAATTCATTTTTTTCATTATTTTTCCAAAGAAGCAGCAGTTAGACAGACTTGGTGTACTCTCAAAGTACACCTAATAATATTTTCCATGTACATTCAAAGTGAATTAGCTTAATTATCCCAATTTTATCATTATATAACATATACATGTAAAGTATCACACAGTATCCCACAAACATGTATGACTATTATGTGTCAGTTATAATCAACAACAATAACAAAAGATACAAAAGGGATTAGCTTGCTACAGTAAGGCCAAATCAAACATCAGATTTAATTCACAAGAGAATTATACCTTATAGTATAAATCTTACTAGTATCTTCACATATCCTAGAGTTTCTTGACTTTATTTGTATTCCTGCTTTTTATTTTGAGATGAAGTCTCCCTCTATCACCCAGGCTGGAGTGCAATGGCGTGATCTTGGCTCACTGCAACCTCCGCCTCCTGGGTTTGATTGATTCTCCTGCTTCAGCCTCCCCAGTAGCTGGGATAACAGGCACATGCCACCAAGCCTAGCTAATTTTTGTATTTTTAGTAGAGACAGGGTTTCGCCATGTTGGCCAGACTGGTGTTGAACTCCTGACCTCATGTGATCCACCCCCCTCAGCCTCCCAAAGTGCTGGGATTACAGGCGTGAGCCACTGTACCCGGCCTGTATTTCTGCTTTAATCAATACTTTTAAAGCTTAATTTAAAGATGAGAAAAAAGGAGAAGAAACCAACAATATATTATGTTTGGTTTAAGCCTGCTGCAAAGAGAAGAAACTAGATCTGCCCAAATAGAAAATTTTAATTCTGGGTTTAAAATACAATATAATGCTCTTTTAAAATATTGATTTTAAAATAAGGAAGTTAAAACAATTTGACAAAACAGTATTGGTAGGCTTGAAAACTACAGAAAATAATTATTTCAACATTCACTATCACTATCAATTCCAAAGCTATGGTTTACAAAATTTAGCTTGCTTCTTTTCACTATCACTATCAATTCCAAAGCTATGGTTTACAAAATTTAGCTTGCTTCTTTGGAAATGACTGTTTTTCTAAATCTTGAACAGAATCTAGTCACCTCAAGATGCTTAAAAGCCTTCAGCGAAGCTTTGTCTGGGCTTCTGCAGCCCATTGGCTGGGGTAAACTCAATCCCTTCCACACACAAGTCTCAAGTCTGTCTTATCCCATAAATATAAAGTGACCTAAATTTGGCAAAGTACTTAAAATCTGAATTATATATTTTCACTTTTTTGGCTATACTATTATTAATAAACTTAAGAAAAAGTATATCCCGGCCGGACGCGGTGGCTTAAGCCTGTAATCCCAGCACTTTGGGAGGCCGAGACGGGCGGATCACGAGGTCAGGAGATCGAGACCATCCTGGCTAACACGGTGAAACCCCGTCTCTACTAAAAAATACAAAAAACTAGCCGGGCGAGGTGGCAGGCGCCTGTAGTCCCAGCTACTCGGGAGGCTGAGGCAGGAGAATGGCGTGAACCCGGGAGGTGGAGCTTGCAGTGAGCTGAGATCCGGCCACTGCGCTCCAGCCTGGGCGACAGAGCAAGACTCCGTCTCAAAAAAAGAAAAGAAAAGAAAAGAAAAAGTATATCCCGAACCAACTTGTCACTTTAAAAATAACTTGCTTTCCCCATCCATGCAAAATGGACTTTGAAATTAAAAAGATTTTCCTACTAAATTTCTCCTCTACTTTTACAACAGAGATATCTTCAAAACTTCTCTTCTGAAATGACTACAAATAAAAAGCTGTCCCAGTATGAGCACAACTTTCATCAAGATCTAATTTAAGGTTTACTTTCCAGTCTCTGAAATATAAACCTTCCTTTGAATTCAAAAGTATAAAAGATGCCTATATGGGTTAATACATGGGTTGCATGGCTACCACATCACAGTGGCCATACAACCCATATATTAACATTTCTACTTCACCTGTCTTGTATTGGTAGAGAGTATATTAGCTCATATTATTCTCAATGTACTGCTTACTTGGTTTTAATTATTTAATTATTATTTTTTAATTTGCTAGAGACTTGTCTATCCATCAAGATTCACATCACTCTGAAGAAACCAACCCTTCTGGCTCAGCTGTTTTGCACTTTATGGTTCCTGACACTCAGACAGACAGATGTTTCCAAGATGTGTGAGAGAACAGGAGCCCTTTAGCTTTGCCAAGACTGATTATTTCCATAACACCCACTGACTTTTGTCAGCGTAAAAATCTCTGGGATAAAGTGTCAAGAAATACAAGCTACCCACTTTGAAAACAAACAATCTCTCCTCAAGGTCAAGTCTCAGTAAATTGTGCTTGGTGGCCCTCATTTGACAGCAAGAGACCACTTTTTCTGGTAGTGGTGATCTATTCCCAATGACCACCATGATTACTTCCCTAAGGTGCACATAAAATGCAACTCCTCAAACTCCAAATTCGAGAAGCACCTTCCAAAGCATTCTCTCCTGACTTCTGTATTTCTAATAAGCACATCTCAGTTTCAGGATCACAGGCTTACAGATGACTGATGGAACTCATACCCGAATGCAGTTAATCTGAAGAGCCCTGGAAGAGCAGGGGCAATTTAATCTCTGTCACTTTGAAACCCAGTGACAACTGTAATGGCTTTAATACCAAATGACAATCTCCTTTCAAGAGCTTTATGAATATTAATGTAGTGATCACAGAGCAATATTTAAAAACAAACAGTATGTCTTCATTTTCAACTGCAACACCTCTGAATTATAAAAGGCCCATTTTTGCCTCATTTTCACAGGTTATAAATGTGTATTTCAATAAGGTGGGCTGGACATTGCTTTTACTTTTGGGGTGGGAGGTCACAAAATGACCTCCGTATGCCTTAACTGACAAAGGTGAAACTCACACTGTCAATCTGTCAATTTTTAAATAAATCTAGTAAATAACTACTCAATATATGCTCAGAAGGGGCCAGAATTTTCGGGAGTAAAGAAGTAGAAGACATCACTTCCTACCCATTAGGATGGCTATTATCTAAAAATCAGAAAATAGCAAGTGTTGGCAAGGCTGTGGAGAAATTGGCACCCTTCCTGCATTGCTGGCAGGAATGTAAAATGATGCAGCCACTTGGAAGACTGTATGGCTGTTTCTCAGAAAAATTCAACATAGAATTACCATATGATCCAGTAATTCCAGCATGTACCCAAAAGAGTTGACAGCAGAGACTCAAGCAGATACTTGTATATCAGTGCTCATGGCTGCATTATTCACAATAGCCAAAAAGTAGAAATGACCCAAATGGAAAAAGCCCATTTTAAACGATAGTACAGTAATCCTTTCGAGGTGTGTGAAATATTTCTAATGTGAATTTAGTGAAAAAGAGTCAGCACAATATATAAGAAGAAAAGGTGCATCTTTCTTTGTTGTTCCTCATATAAGCAAGGGCATAAAGCCAAGAGAAGAAAATGTTCTAAAATACTCATTCTAATACTGAAGTAAGAAGCAGAAAACAAGACAGATTATTCACCTGCAAAAGCCTCCAAACATCTAAAATGTGAAGGTGATTGCAAGTGCTGTCAGGTAGAGTCCTGAGCTCATTTGTTATCTGGGATGCCACCTTTCCAAGGACCCTCCTGTTAGCCAGGTGCCCGCCCTGGCCCAGAAGCCTTGGTACATGTATGGACCCCAGCCTCCACATGCCACAGCCAGCGCTGCCCCAGCAAAATTGTGATGGACCTGAGATTTACATACACGGCTGGTGAGAGGCCTTAGGCAGTCCTTAAATGCCAGCAATCTCCAGCAAGCCCATCAGCTCCAATGACCTTAATCATCTATGCACCAGTGCTCCTGACTGTGTCCCTGCATCACACCTCTCCATGGAACTTCATACCCCAATAGGCAGCTGCCTGCTGGCAGTCCAACACTGCCCACAAATGAGTTCATTATCTTTCACTCCCATCACATTTCTTCTTCCATATTATATTATTTATCCCAAGAAACAATCCCATTTCCACCATTTCAAAAGCAGTGCCATGGCAGCTGTCAATGGTTCATCCTCCCCTCTCGTCTCCACCTCCAGTCGATTGTCCAGTCCTATGGCTCTACATCCTCCATGTCATTCAATCCACCACTCCACCCGTGCCCACAATGTCCACTTTCAGCTAGGCCTTGACATGAATCCTTACTGTTCTCCTCCCCTGTCTTTGCTTTTTTCTCAGAATACTCTGTACTCTGCAGCCAGAGTGATCTTTCTAAAATGCAAATGGAATCATGTCCCTCCTCTGTTTAGAATGCTTTGATGGTGTCTACGGCTCTCAGAGTGAGGAGCAAGCCCTGACCGTGGCCTAAAGGCCTGCTTCCTCAGGCCCTGCCGACCAACCCAGTTTCATCTCTTATCATGTTCCCACCCTTATTCCCAGCTTCGGAACTCCCTGCCCTGCTCCTGCACACATGCTGGGCCCTTGCCTGGCCAGCCTCTGCTCATTCTCCAGAACTCAGACAAAAAATCTAGAAATCCTTTCCTCAAAGATCCTTCCCTTGACTCTCCCAGACTGAGGTAGGTCTCCGTGCTGCATATCTCTATAGCAACGCACACTCCTGCTTTTATAGCACAGATTAGGGACATCATCAACAACATTCTCATGTGGAGGACTGCCTCCCATACCCTGGTCTGGGGTCCCTTTGTCCTGGTCTGCAGCCCTCCACCATGCTGACCATCATGACATTAACCCAGGGTGCTGTAGGTGTCTATTTGCCCAGCGGTTTCTATACCAGACTGCAAGTTTCTTGAAGGCATGTACTGTGTCTTTTATCTGCCACTCCCTGATATCTGGGGCAGGGCCTAGTGTTGGTAAATTGGTGTTTGGTAAATGCTGTTTGAATAAAAGATGATGAAAATGCTCTGATAGTGACTTTTACAAATATAAATCTGATCATGTCACTTTTCTGCTCAATGATTTCACATCTCAGAATGAAATTCAAAGTCCTTTTCATGGCCAATCAAGCTTTGCATGATTTGGCTCCTGGCTTCCTGTCTGATCTCCTCTCCTAAAACTGTCCTTTCTCAAACACTCCAAGCTCATTCTCACCTCAGAGTCTTTGCACCTGCTGCCCCCTTCACCTGAACCCATTGCCCCCCAGATGTCTTCGATGGCTGGCTCCCCAGCTACGTGAAGGCCTTTCCTCAGATGTCCCCTACTCGCCCCACCCCACCCACCATCACGCACAACTCTCCTGCTTGGCTTTATATTTCTTCAGTTATTATCTGGCATTATATACTTGCTGTTTGGTCACAGTCGGCCTCACTCTACTTGCGTGTCAGGGCTGTGAAGGCTGAAACTCTGTTCATGTTGTCCTCCTGTATCCCAACTGGCACCAAGTAGGTGTGCAACAAATATTTCTTGAATGAATGGAGAAATACTCAAAACTTAATGGTCTATAAACTTCAATACTGTTTGAATTTTTGTTTTACAATGATCATTTATTATAACAAAACCCTGTAGATCCTAGTATGGCATTATATATTCATTCAACAAGTATTTGTTGAATTCTGTAGAGCACAGAGAAGCGATCATTCATTTCCACACAGAAGAAACAATGCTAGAGCGAGCTCCTGAAAGATGGGCAGGCACCTGCCAGAGAGAGAAGGGTGCTTCCCACAGAGAAAACTGCACCGCAAAGGGGATAGCCAAGGACGCGAGAGGTTCTTCAAATGCTAAGGAAACTCCTGCCATCCCCACCGCCATGCAACACAGAGTCATTCATGTAACTGGAATTCTTAAACTTCAAGTTTTCTACGTTCCTCATTAACTTTGAACCCCAGGTCTGGGCCTCACCCTCTCATGTCAGTCTGACTAATGAAGGGTTTCCAGCAGAGCTCAGGCCTGTCAGGAGGAGGTGCGGGGCTTCTTCAAATGGCACTGGGTCCCGGACATTCTGTGGGGGAGACTCCCTCTCCTCAGCACCCACCCTCCACCTTGAGCATCTCTGCCTCCAAGCTCGTTCCCCGGGGTGTAGGAGAGTGCTGCCTCCCACAGGCATGACAAGGTGGGAGAAGTGATGAAAACTCTTGGGCTTGTGTTGAGAATCCCAGGAATGTTCCAGACTTCATCCCCAGAAAACTCCCATCACCACTCCCAAAAAGTAGAGTCACACCTTTTGCCAAAAACGCATAACAAACACAGTAAGTACGAGAAACGACATAGGATAAAGTCAGTCTACACTTTCTTGCAGTATGGACTACTAAATTGCCTGGGTAGGAGACACAGGAACATTTTCCACTTAGAGAAGAGTAACGGAAAGTCACAGGGGCTTCCTGAGAATGTCCCCCATGCCCTATGTAGAATTTCTCATTTCTCAAAGCTCCTAACCAGAGTTGGCCTGTGATCATACTTCAACAAACACAGCAGGGCTTAGGGGTACTTCATGAAAGATCCAGAGTTTTCTCTTCACTTTAGGATGAATCACTCTCTTCTTTGAAAATTTAAATTTGAGAAGAAATAACCTAGCCAGGCATTCTACATTTTATGACTTAATCTGTTATTCGAAATAGAAGAGAACTAATTACATCTTCCATTTAATTACTATAAAAATACAGCCAGAATGCATGCATTATATCACATTTACACCGCCATAAAGAGAACCAGCCTCCCCCCCAGGTTCTGGTTGCCTCTACTGGAACTTTAAGTATTTCTGTGCTTCTTCCAGCTCCTCTCATTTTCAACCAGCAATGGAAGAGTTCATATAAAAAGTGTAAAAGTCATTCATATAAATCATTTATGATGCAGTCATTTGAGGGTCTTGATAAGCAAATCCACATGTTCAATGGAAGGTTACACAGCCCAGTGGTCAAGAAAGGGAACTGCCATTTAACAACTTTGTGTACCCAGTGTTCTACGCCTGGGTCCTCAGGTCTCAAACTGTGACATTAATGGTATTTACATGGTAGAATTATTGCAGAGAATAAGAGAAAAGGTTTAGGATAGTGACTGGCATGAGAAAGTACTCAGAAACAGCAGCTTTATTACTTGAACTAAGCCTTTTAGAGGTATACGTGAGCCAGGATATAAGAACTGGACTTTCCACAAGAGCTGAGTCTTTGCAAGCTGCTAGGTCCTCAAAGTCTGGCAGCAGAAAAGGATGCTCAAAGCCAAAAGAGATGAAATATGAAAGAATGAATACTGAACAATTCCTTGTTGTAAGGCTCACTTAGCTATGGAACAGGCATCCTCGAGGGTTTCTGTTTGACCTCCTGTGGTGTTTCTTCCCTGAAAAGGAAAGTTAACTTGGTCATCTTCCTAGGTAGGCTGCATTTTTTATTCAGGTGTGGTTTTTCACACACCAACACACACACCCCACCCCACATCATATCCCTGAACTGAAAAAGTCTTCTAAAACAAGTGATTTTCATGTAAGTGAAAGCCAAACAGAATTTGCCAAAGCTATATGAGAGAGCGTGTGAGAATGTGATAGGAGGGCTATTTTGCGTCTCCCCTGCACCCTTCCCTTGATTTCTGGAGACATTTTTGATTGTCACGTATGAGTGTGTGTGTGTGTGTTACTGGCATCTAGTGAGTAGAAGCCAGGAATGCTACTAAACATTCTACAATGTCCCACATACACAGAATTGTCCAGCCCCAAATGCCAATGGTGCCGAGACTAAGAAACCCTGAAAAAAATATCTACTTCTCTTATGCATATGGTTGAGGGTGACTGAGGCAATGTTACACATTTCTATTAACATGAAGAAACAGAAAACTTTGTCTGCAAGACTTAACATTCTTCTTGTGAAATAAACTCTGCTACAGGGGTGAATGCCAGTCTTAAAATGGAAAAAAAAAATGTCTTGCTTTCTTCTGCAATAATACTGATTCAAAAATGGCCCAAAACTTGCAGTTTTTTTTTTTTTCCTGTCTAGGCAGATCTGAACAGCCTGAATCAAGCTCCACAAATAATTAAATCAAATTGCCAGGCATGTAATCTTCATTGTGGGTGAATAACATTGTAAATTCTTGTTCCCATGCCAGGTAGGTCAGAATCAAGGGAGAGATTTTAAATGCATTCCAAGATAGAGAATCAGAGAATATTAATCAGGGATCTGAGACACTTGAGAAGGCACTTAACTCATTGCTTCTCCTTCTAGCAAAAGAGAAGTGGTGCAGGAGTCATCTGGAGCAATGAGAACCTGCCCAGATTTTAGGACCTAAAGGTTTATTAACACGTTTTAATAAGAGTCACTTGCCTTATGCGATGGAAGAATTCACTTTAATATAAAGTGTACTGAGTGCTGACTCTGTGCCAGGCAGTGAGGACATGCATGAGAGTGAGACACAACCTCCAGTGGCTGAGGATAGAGAGATGCACAAGGAAACAATGGCAGTGTGATTATAGGGGCCAGCTGCCCGGTGTTCAAAGATTCCCAAAGAAAATATAAAGAAGTCATAATCTGGGGGAGTTAAGGATCATATTTGGATCCTTATGATCATATAGGATATTTGAGACAGTTGATAATTTTGTAATATATCCTTTCTCTTGAATTCAAAGTGACTCTCCCAAAATAGCTTGATCCTCTTTAAGCATCTCTGTTTTTCTGATATTTAGAGATTTATAAACAGATATAACATGATAGAATGATCCTCTGAAAGGGGACTAAGTAAATTATTTTGTAATAGGAAGAAAATCTATCTTCTAACCAGTTTGCGACTTTTTCAAGGAACTTTTGGAGATGCTTTGATAGAATAGCCCCCTTTACCTTTTTTGTGTTACCTCTCACCCAACAAACACATTATATCTTCACTGTTATTGGCTGGATTGTGTATCTCTCTCCCCATATAACATGGTAAGTGCCATATACAAACATGAACAGGCTATAAATTAAATAACATTTCATCCCCAGGGTGATTGATCACCAAAACCTATGATTAGAACTTCCATTTTCCCTCTTGGTTTGTGGCTATGTTCTGAAGAAAGAAATTCAAGTTAATAAATCAACAAGAACAATGTCAGCCCAATAAGACAAGTCTATTCTGGTTTTTATTACTTCTTGCATTAACAAAGTAATTCTCCCACTCTCAGATGGGCGTGGATGCTGGATTCTAATCCAGCTCTCCTTTCCTTCTCTCCAACGTGCATGTTTTCCAAACCCAAGCCTAGGGTGGGATGTCAAACAGAAACACAACTTTTATTATTAACTGCTCACTTTGTACACTGCACAATGAAGGAAAAAATGTTACTTGTTGAATGAATGCATCCCAAGGGTTGAAAAATCTTTAAAAAACTAAATTATAAAAATAACCACATTAGAGAAAAGGAGAAATTGCCCATAACCTCAGCATTAGTCATCTGTTTACTGTGCCAGTTCTACACAGCTGTATCATAAAAGTCTATGCAATATTTTTTATGCTGGTCTTTTTATCCATTTAAATAATTATTTACTCTAAAAAATAGCCATTAAAATGTATGTTTTCTGAGAATATTTAATATCATGCATAGGGAAATGCTTTCAATATAATGTTAAATAACAAATACTAAGTACAAAACTAAATAATGTATGACTCTAATTTTTGAGTGTGTATATATTTACACACACACACACACACACACACACACATACATACACATAGATGGAAAGATACATACCAAAATATTAAGTGGTTTCAGATGGTAGGATTACTTTTAAATTATTACTTTTCTGAATTTTGACATTTCTATAACAAATATTTATCATTAGACAATGGAAAAAGTTCTAAATATCATATTAATTTTTTTTCTGTTTCTAGTATTGATAACTATTATTTTAATGCTCATACAATATTCCATTAAATGGACATCATTTTTTAACTTAATTCTCTCTTGCAAGGAAATGTAGGCCATTTCCCATTTTGGGCTATTATAACTCAAGCTTTGAACTTCTCCCTGTCTCCACATCCTAACTGCTTTATGTGGAAAACGAGGCTATCATTGATTTGACCTCTGCCAACTGCTCCAATCTCAGGGCAGAGCTAAGGGCACAGTCATAGGAATGGGATGTTCTGATCAGAATCCTGCTTTACCACTGCTTCAATGCACAATCACGAAATAAAACAAAATACAACAGTGGATATCGAGCTCATGCACATTGAGGGAACTTGGAGATAGTGCTGCTAGTGTTATTATCTCTCTTTTTAAAATTTGACTTTTTTTAAGTTCTAGGGTACACGTACAGGATGTGCAGGTTTGTTACACAGGTAAGCATGTGTTATGGTTGTTTACTGCACCTATCAACCCATTACCTAGGTATTAAGCCCTGAATGCATTAGCTATTTTTCCTGATGCTCTCCCCACGCGTGCCCTCCCCTGACAGGCCCCAGTGTGTGTTTTCCCCTCCATGTGTCCATGTGTTCTCATTGTTCAGCTCCCACTTCTAAATGAGAACAGGCAGTGTTTGGTTTTCTGTTCCTGCGTTAGTTTGCTGAGGATAATGGCTTCCAGCTGCATCCACGTCCCTGCATCTCCCTCACTCCTACCCCTTCCCCAGTCACCTGAAGCTCCAGTCAGAAGGAATTATTCGAAGCTGACCAAATACCAGCCCCTGCAGGTGTCAGTCCCTTCATGTGTATTGTTCCCTTTCTGGAAACCCCCTCTCACTTCCTCTCTACTGGGGCCAACTCATGCCCACCCAGTTCAAGTATCTATCCTCTTGTGATCTTTCTTTTTTTATTTTTATTTTTTTTTTGAGACGGAGTCTCGCTCTGTCGCCCAGGCTGGAGTGCAGTGGCCGGATCTCAGCTCACTGCAAGCTCCGCCTCCCGGGTTCACGCTGTTCTCCTGCCTCAGCCTCCCGAGTAGCTGGGACTACAGGCGCCGCCACCTCGCCCGCTAGTTTTTTTCTTTCTTTCTTTCTTTCTTTCTTTTTTTTTTTGTATTTTTTAGTAGAGACGGGGTTTCACCGTGTTAGCCAGGATGGTTTCGATCTCCTGACCTTGTGATCGCCCGTCTTGGCCTCCCAAAGTGCTGGAATTACAGGCTTGAGCCACCGCACCCGGCCCCTCTTGTGATCTTTCTAGACCCCTTGTCTGGGCTAGGTGCCTCTCTTTGGGAGTCCTGGAGCCCCCAGTACACACCTCCATCTGAGCATTTGCCACATTTTGTTTGCCTGTTTATTTCCCTGTCTCTTCCACTAAACTGAAAGGTTCTCCACATGAGAGCTGAGATCTCCATCCTGAATGCTTATTTAGCACAGGGTTTCATGAACAGTAGATGCTAAGCTGTTGGGTGCCTGGATGGCTTTTTGCCATGTTACTCATCTTCAAAAAATATGACTTTTGGTGGTTGCATAATATTTCACTGTTATAGGTTTTATGATTTAACTATTTTCTTTCCTATGCAGTCCCTTGTCTTGGAGTGGGGAGAGGTATTTACAGAGACCAACCCAGTACATAAATCTTTTTTAAGAATACAAAAAATTAGCTGGGTGTATTGGTGGGCGCCTGTAATCCTAGCTACTCGGGACGCTGATGCAGGGGAATCACTTGAACCCAGGAGGTAGAGGTTGCAGTGAGTCAAGATCGCACCACTGCACTCCAGCCTGATGACAGAGCAAGACTCCATCTCAAAAAAATAAAAATAAAAATAAACAAGAAGAATACAATTTGGCTGGGTGCAGTGGCTTCTGCTTGTAATCCCAGCCTTTTGGGAGACCAAGGTGAGAGGAATGCTTGAGCCCAAGAGTTTGAGACCAGCCTGGGCAACAGCTAATTTAAAAATTAGCTGGGTGTGGTGGCAGGCACCTGTGGTCCCAGGTACTCGGGAGACTGAGGCAGGAGGATCACTTGAGCTCGTGAGTTCGAGGCTGCAACGAGCCATGATTGTGCTACAACACTCCAGCCTGGGTGACAGAATATGACCCTGTCTCAAAAATAAGTAAAATAAAATGCAATTTACAGCATTGTTGTATTTAGAGAATACAATTTACAGAATTGTAGACTCTGAATATCTTAAGATTTTGATTTTACATTGCCAAAGTGTAGGGTGTGGTATCTTTGGATTCTAGTCTTGGTCCTATGTATTTACTGCTGCCATACTCTAAATGAACCTGCTAAATAGTTAGTATTCATGTCTTCCCCTGCAAAATGGTATTCTTGCTGAAGAGCTTCCGCAGTTTCTGACAGTTTCCAAGCTGCAGGGCCTGGGTCCCTGGTGATGCACACATATTTCGCTTGGAGGGGCTGCCTCTGCCGGGGTCCTGCAGAAAAGGAAGACTCGGCTCTGTGTCCTTGGCGTTCTGCCTCCAGAGGCCAGACAGCTGACTGTGAATTGGGAGTTCCTGAAACTCAGCACGATGACTTAGAAACAGCACTTTGATATCATTCCATTCCTGTTGAGTGATATTTCCTTTCCTTTGACCTCAGTTATAACATCTTCTTTGAAACTTTGTCTTATTAGGTAATATGAAATTGGTGATACACAAACATTTTTGTCCTACAAAAATAGTAATTTATGTTTATATGTGTGTGTACTTATATACATATTTATGTGTCTTCAAATAAATGTCTAATTAATAAAACAAGTCCCCTAGATATATTTCAGACAGGAAACTTTTACATGAAGATGGTGAACTTCAAAACAAGGTGCATCCCTGGGCTTGCATAGGAATCACCTGGGTCCATACCGCCCTGATGAGCGGGCACGGGGATCTGTATTTTGAAAAAGTTCCCAGAATAGTTCTGAGCATGCCCAAGTCTGTAAACTATTACGATAGAGCCTCATTTTGTCCTATCTCTAATGCAGTGATGGTTTCCCCAACCACAGTTTCCCCTCCTTCTGTGGACCTTTCTTCATGAACAACTTTACTTGCTTCACTCCAGGTTGAAAATTTTGGTCAGCAGGATAGACTCAGATTAATAAATTCACATTTTAAAAAATCCTCTCTCTACATACATAGCTTGCCCCATAAAGCAAGTGAATGTACTGATCTCTTTTTGGAACTCTGGGGAAAGAGATCCTGTGGGGCTCCTAGGGAACAAATGTTTAAATAGCATAAAGGGTCCTCATAATTTTGTGTAGTTGGTGTGCTGGTTTTGCGCTTATTTTAGGTAATATAAAAAGGATTCATAAAAACTTCCCAAGTAATTTTTTGAAACATGGATCCATTTATTTTCTTTCATAGAAAGCAAAAAAGAAGCAAAACAAGCAAAAGTACTGCTTCATGATAAATAATAAGCCAAAGACTATTCACAATATTATGGATAGTGGTCACCTCTGGAGACAGGAGGGAAGCCAAGTCAGGGTAGAGCAGCACAGGGACACTATGAAATGCCCATGCTCTATTCATTACTGTGAGTGTCCAGTGTACAGAACTTTACACAATTATTATTACTGAGACAGGGTTTCACTCTGTCACCCAGGCTGGAGTTCAGTGGTGCGATCTCAGCTCATTGCAGCCTCAACTTCCTGGGCTCAAGTGATCCTCCCACCTCAGCCTCCCAAGTAGCTCAGACTACAGGTGTGCACCACCTCTCCTGGCTAATTTTTGTATTTTTTTTTTTTTGTAGCAATAGGGTTTCAACATGTTGCTCAGGCTGGTTGCAAATCCTGGGCTCAAGGGATTCACTGGCCTCAGCCTCCCAAAGTGCTGGGATTACAGGTGTTAGCCACTGCACCTGGCCCAATTATTATTATTATTATTATTATTATTATTATTATTATAGCATAAAATATTTATGCATTATTTGTGCGATAAAATTGACTATAAAATATAAAATATTGTTTAATTATTAAAATAATTTTCAAATATTTTTTATTTTAGATAGTAAAATCTTTTAATTTTATTTTGCAAATTCACTTTCTAAAAATTGACAAATAATAGCTGCACATATTTATGGGGTACACAGTGAAGTTTTGAGATGTATAAAGTATAGTGATCAGCTCAGGGTAACTAGCATATCCATCATCTCAAACATTCATCATTTCTTTGTGTTGGAAAAACAGAATATCCTCCTTCTAGCTATTGGAAACTATATATTATTGCTAACTAAGGTCATCCTACAATGGTAGAGAAGACTAGAATTTACTCCTCCCTATCTAGCTGTAATTTGCAAATAATTTTATTGAGTAAATAATCAACTCGGTCTATGTGAAGAAAATATTGAGTCATCATGAGTAGACAGGTTGCATAGACATGGTAACAGCTGTGATGGTGACATGAGACTGAGGGAAAACTAGGAAGCGCTGGACTGGACCAGCCCCACATTATGGGAAACCCAGGTGGTTTTCTGATTTTCCAGTGGGGACCCACTCCAGTACACCAGCATACAAGGGGAACAGTTTCCCTCAAGACCACCATTGAACAGATGGCCAAGGGAAAGCTTTGGGAAGGAGACTGGAGGGTTTACAACTTAGGACCATCTGAACAAGGCAAGTAAAGAGTCATGGTGGGTCACCCGTGAGTGAAGAAACCACAGGAGGGAAATGTTACTCAAATAAAATTATTTCAAAAGAAATGCAATCATCACTATAAAAACCTGGTATCACTTCATATAAATGGAGTATGACAATGAAAAATAAATACATATATTAGTATATAAAGAATGCTCATCCTTCAGCCACTTAAAATCATCTGGCTAACCAGTCTGAGAAAACCTTTTTTTAAGAGCCTCATATTTTAGATGATAAAAACAAGGCCCAGAGAGGTGAAAGGACTTATCTAAGGTAGCACAGCTGGAATTCACCTGTCTGGACTTCACCACCACAATGCTCCCACTGTGGCAGCAACCCAGGCAATCACCAGCACTGGTCCAACTGGAGAAAGCCTATCGTCCCAAGGGATCCTGTAAACACTTTCTTCTGTATCTCTCAGCTCATCTAAAATGAAGGGCCCCATTGGCAGAGTTGAAAGTAACTGTAAAAGGAGCCTAGAGGCAAATTAGAAAATGTTGATCTCACTTTCTTCCTCTAGAGTGAGAAGTTAAATCAACCAAGCCAAATTAGGACATCCCAGCTGTAGTGGCAAGGGAGCCCTTGGCAAAGCCCAACACAGCATGAGAAGCAGACTCCAGGCCTCTTCTGTGCTCACTGGGCAACCAGCCCTTTACACTGGAGCACGGATCCAACTGCTAAAGCTGCTCCTATGTCCCCACAGACCCTGCCTCTCCAAGCCACAGCACAGCTGGCCACACAGTGGTTTTCTTTGTGAGCATGAGCTAATAGGTATGAGAAGGCCAGGGCATCTAGGGTCAAGATTTCAATCATCTTTTGAGGCTCAAGTTGCAGAACATCCGCTGCTAGGGGTTCTCTGGTTCTTCTCATCTTCACTCATCTCTCCTCTCTAAATTCCATCCTGAATTTCCGGATAAAAGGGGCTTCTGGTTGAAGGTAAGCATATTGTTTTTACTTATTTTATAGACTTTAAATTAAAAAATCACAGTTTCTCAAAACACTTTTATTCATACCTTACAAAGATTGAGAAATCAATGATCTATCTTTGGGAACGTCACTATGTAGAAGGGTGGCCAGGGAAGATGTGGCACATTTTACAGGAGCAGGGAGCCCCCTCCCCTGGCCACCACTGGTGCCATCTCTGCTGTTCTCCTTCTAATCTTAACAGTCCAGCTTAGCACACAAAATCTGTCTGCAACAATAGTATGTCTGCATTTTAACAACTGCAATTTTATCACAACTTCACAAATTGTAGGGACAGCAACTCTGCCTTTATGGACACCATTGTACCCAGCACCATGTGAGCACATATTACGCACTGAACTGTTGTTGAACAGATGGATAAGAAACCTTGGGTTGTCAAAAACTGCACTACAGAAAGCCATTATTTTACTGAGTAAAAGAGGGTTAAGGAATGGAGTTCCAGCAATAACCAAGTTATATTTCCTAGAGAAATTTCAATGAGTTTTTTTTTTAAGATAAATGAGTACAGCTTAAAACAAAAAACTCAAACCTCACTGAGACACCTCTGCTTGTTAACATGTGACTCAAATATTAAGGGTTTCCCCAGCCTTTAACTCTCCTGCCTGCAGCCAGCATCAGCACCCTGTACTCTACATACTGCAGCCCCACTGTGGTGACAACGTGCACAGCCACATGAGGAATGCCCTGGCCTGCACTGGGAGCAGTATTTTTTTCCCTTAAGAATGTTGCTAATCCCTGAGCAAGACGGGGTCATTTTCAACACAGACTACATAAAGGACATGTTCCTCAAGGTATTGGCTGTCATATATTCATCTGCTTTATGGGGACTTCAACTATAGGACGAATGTCTGTATTTTTCTGTTTCATTATTTTAACCAGTCCAATTCCTCAATTAGAATGAAGGCAAGAGCTACATTTTATATCCATCTATGTGATAGTAAAATGATGCTGTTACTAGCCCTATTTTATTGCTGAGGACGTTGAGGTTATGAGAAATTATGTAATTTGGCCAAGGTCACAGCTAGTAATGGAAGGGGTTGGGGAATCAAACCCAGGCAGGCTGGCTTTTAAACCAATGTCCTTAAGCATCTCACCAAAACCGTCGTGGTGCTTGCAAAGTGGTAGGTCACAGTAATGCATGTTGCCGGATTCTTGTAAATATGTTATAATTGAAATAAGATGGAAAGAGGAAAACAAGTGGGTCAGGGAAGGGGAAGGAGAGGAAACAGAAAAGCCAATTTGGAAATAGATCTAATTTGATTCTTGCTCATTTTATCCCATTTGTCAAAAGCCACTTAGCCACAGGAGTGGTTTTTACAGCTGTGCACACACCTAACTATCAGTCAGCCTTTGACCCAGAGATTCAGTTAGCTGTAGCCCCATAAAGATATTTTCCTATTTCCTTAAAAAAATATAGCCACATCTGGCTGTGGATACAATTCTCAAAATGCAAGTTCTAATTTAACAACAGACGTTTACTGGGCAGCAAAGACAGCCAAGAACAGGTGAGGAGATGGGAAGCTGTGGTCTGTGTCCTTGAGGAAATCATTTTAAATACCTGGATGGCACACTGCTGCTGTTTTGCTTGCCAAACCTTGTTGATTGATTGCAGCTGCCACAAGCCCTCTGTCGAGGATTCGGAGCCTGAATCTGGGCTTAATGGGTGAGTGCTGTTGTCCATGAGCAATGTCTGCCAAGGGCACAGAGGATGGGTGGTTTCAGGGTTTACACTGAGTGTATATTTAAATATTAATTCCTTTACTTCAGATCAAGCCCTAGCAACCTGCATATTGAGCAGAGCTTCACTGCACCAGCTTTTCCTCACCCTGCCTGAACTCAGGACAGAGGACAGACACTGAGAAAGGAAGACGGACTTTGCCTGAAAGGTAAAAATCAATATTCCAATGGTCATGACCAACCCTCCTGGCCCATGTTAACAAATCCTATTAGCAGTGATTAGTACCCTATTATTCTGGCAAAGCCCTAAATTCCTCCTCATGGTGGTATGACATTATCTGATTGGCTAGGACTCTTAGTGAAGTTCAACCACAGCACAGTTATTTTTTGCTGTAGGAAACTTGCTGACAGGCTTCCTTTGAAAAACCAAAAGCGTGAAATGCTTTTCACTCCACTGAACGGTGTTCCACATGACACATAACTGATTGAGCCTACAGAACCCTGTGGCTATATAAAGTACCTTCAGCTCCCCACTACATAAACTTCGCATATCCCTCTCCGTGTCACCTTGGCAGCTTGATAGGGTTGTTCTCAAGCAGCTAAAATGAAGACCCATTAGGAGCTAAAGAGCTATCCCTAAACTGAATAGCTGAATTGCTTTCGAAGGCCCCTGATGGGTATTCTGACCTGGATCCATCTTTGCCATTCCTCTGTGAGCCTCTGATATTTTATATCATTAATAGCCAGTCATTTCCCGAGCAGCAGGGGACACAGATCAAAGATGGCCCCAATCAGAGATACCATGGATACACCCTACAAACAGCGTCATCTCCAGACACCATTTTCTGGCATTGTAATTTACTGGTACATCTGACCTAAATCAAATTCGGGCTCAATATAGGCCACTTAAATGGTATCAGTCAAAGCAAGAGTGTCAAAATGCATTTTCCCCTCACCCTGCCCTGCAATTTCTTAACCCTGGGATTATACGTTTGCATGGCCACTGCTATTATTTCTGTTGCAAGTGAAAAATAAGAGCAGCCCCTGAGATTCACTGAAAAAACATCCTTGACATTTACCTTAGTGTATCCAGAAATACTAGCTCACTACATTTCTCTGAAGGTAGAAAAAAAAGAAGTTCTGCCTCCTTTGGAAAAGTTGCATAGTGCAAGGGGACAAATTATTTTGTGAGGGAAATATACTGCCTTCAGGTGTGTTTGCGGAGGCAGAGACTCGACTACATGAATCATTCACACTTCAAGGACTCTCATATTTTGTCCTTTGAACTTTGGCTTCAGGATAAGAAAGCAGAGACATGACTAGCCTAGAACACAGTAGGCACTAAATAACTATTTAATGAGTGAAGGAAGGCCTCTTCAGGAAGAATATTCCCTACTGACAATGCCCTAGGGTATAAGCAGGGCATGGAGGAAGGACTATTGCACTGACGATGAGCAGATCTGAATTTAAACCCCACCTCAGTTACCTCCCAGTTGTGTGACCCCGGTTAAGTCACCTCATTTGCTGAGCTGAGTTTTAGTCTCCTTGAGGGTAATTTGAGGATAAGGACAAAGGCCTGATTTCCCTCTGAGACATTTTGTGAGGGCACACTGTGGAGGGTGAGGGCACTCTGTAAAAGAGTGACCACAGCCCAGTATGGTCTAGTGGGTTGATAAGAGTCCCAGATCCAATGCCAATGTGTTAAGTGTCCTCATGGGACTGCAATAGCTTTTCACAGGCAGATGAACTGTGCTGTTGCTGTGCTGATTCTTCCAAAAGGTCTGAGGTCCTTTTTTTAGTGATTACCAAATTGTTTACACAAGAGGTAAAAGAGAAGCTACATTTTCAGTCAACAGGTACACCTATTCTAAGTGGCTTTGGGCATCTAACCTAGCACTCAACACATCAAGGTGAGTCATAATTTGTTTTCTGAGTTAAATGATCAGATACAAAGTAAGATAAACAAATAATGGGAGGCTGGATCACAAGTAAGCTCCCCTTTTAGGCACTCCAGGAGTCCAAACAAACAAGTGAAATCTCACATTTTCCTACCTGTTTCTACTGCAGGATGAGTCGCTTTCTCCACGCTGGACAATTAGATAATGAGATAGCGAGGCAACAGCCTATCAAACCAAACCACAGACAAAGGAATGTGCAAACTGGGTAGTCTTACAGATTTTAGGCAAGTTCCCTGCTACTCTTTCCTCTGGCTCAATATTACTTCCCATTCCACCTCCCCAGTTTCTTCCAGCCTGGTACCTGCTTCTGAGTCTGGCAAAATGGGGGAAATACTACTGATTTGTTTTGCTCCCTCCTTTGAAATTCTCTCTGCTTCTACCCTACTGGCTTTATCTTCCCATTCAAGTTGTTCCCATTTTGGTCCCATTTCACCAGCCCCACCCACTCCTGGTGGCTCCTTCTTCTAATGGGGACTTACTCTTCCCCATTACTCACTCATTTCCTGCCTGAGCTTGTTTGCCCAGCTCCTTCCGCTATGAAAGTGAGGGGAGATCCATCAAGCTGGAAGCTGTCACGTTCAGTTAGAACAAATCCTGTGTAGGATCACTATGTATTTGTTGAGTGAGTGGATGAATGAATGAAACAAACGAATGAGGAAAAATACAACCAGCTTTGCAGGGTAAATGCGCAGGTTAGCAATCACTTGAGCATGCCCTTAGAATGACCGTGTATGGAAGCTGATCTGAATGTGTGTTCTGAGCTAGGGAATCTGGTATGGCCAACCCAGAGATCCGTTCTTTGTCTATGAGGAACATCTGAGCCCCCAGGCTGTAGCCCTGGATTAAAGGAAGGTTGCCAGGTGGAAGTCATTAGGGGGAAGGTGTTAAGTGGAAATGTTCTATAGACTGCATGCTGCTTGCAAGCAGTTGTGACTCTCCTGCCCAGTCCACCACCACTGTTGGTTATCTTGTCCAGCCCACCACCACTGGACTCTGTCCCCTATATGTGAGTCCCTAAAAAAACCCCAAGTCTCCTTTGCTGGCTCTGGGTCTCTTCTTCAGCCTCTTGAAACTAGTGCCTTCCCTACTGAGGTTAATAGGGGTTCAACACCAAAATCTGTACAGAAATCCTGAGTGTTCATAGCTGTGACAACTGGGACTTATCTTAAATCTAGTACTGAACCACAAAATTACCTGTCAGCAATCAGACACTGTTCTTAAGAATTCTATCTTAAGCTCCTGTATCTCAAATGATTATACTAAAATGATGTTATCAGAGCTAACTCAACAAAATTATCCAGCAAATGAATGGGATTTAAAATTTTAAAAATCATCTTAAAAGAGATGTCTAATTACACAATTTAAAAAATTACCAGAGTTTCTACCCCAACCATGCCCTGCATTTCATGAGAAGTCTTAGATAGCAGCAGTTTTCATGGCCGACCTCCTCTGCCCCAATGAGGGATCTTGCAGAATCATTAAAAGCGCTGGCTTTGTAGCATGCACGAGCCAGCTGGGGTACCCCAGGCAAGTACTTAGCCTCCCAGGCTTCTATCTCTTCATCTCTTGAATGTGGATAATGGTACCTAATGTGAAGGGATGTGATGAGGGTTCAAGGGTGTAATCCATGTAAAGTGCTTAGCATAGTGTCCAGCACATAGTGAGAGCAGAATAAATGCCAGCCGTTTTCTATGTGTAAATGCTTTTCTACCAGGCAGCTGAGGAATGGCTAAGATTTGTAATCTCTCCAGTTGTGAGCCACACTCCCTTCTAGTGTGCTTCAAAATAAACTTCATGTCCCTGGCTCTGGCTTTTCCCTCCCAACTTCTGCCAGTGAAAGAAAATATTGATCAATCCCAAATAAAAATATAATGAGATAGATATGTATGTTTCCATCCATATGTGTACATCTCCGTGTGTGTGTATGTGTGTGTGTGTGTGTGTATAAAGTATATTTATCATGTTGTCTCCTCTACAAGACTGAGTTCCTAGAGGGTGGTAGTGGATGTAACATCTGTTGAATGTTTCAGGTGTTTTGGCTGTATTAACTCATTTTATCCTCACAGGAAGCCTATGAAGCAGTCAACATATCTTATCTATCCTTTATTCATTCAATAAATAAAGACATAAGTGATGTTTACTAATGTAACATTACAGGCTAGATAGTCTGATGGCTAAGGTTGCTCCCAGATCCTTTACTTATTAGCAGTATGACCTTAGGCAAGTTACTTAACCTCTCTGTGCTCCAACTTCTCCACAGGCAAAATGGGAAGAATCACGCCACATACAACTATTATAAAGATGAGTTGATACGCAGAACAGTGCCAAGTACAGAGTAAGCATTCAGTAAATTACAGCAAACTTTAACATGGTTCCATTTTAAAAGGGGAAATAATGCCCTTTCGATGAAGTGACATCCATCCCACTGATTAGAAATACAAACAAGTTTATATTCTTGTAGGAAAATGAGAAGGGTCAAAGTTTGAACTGACATAAAAGTCCAAATTATTCTTAGAGTAACTAATAAAACAAAGGAATGATCATTTCATTTTGTCCAGGATGAATTAGTCATAATTTGCTTACCATATCCAGAGAAAACTTTTGATTACTTAGCATAAACCCATGAATTATCTCATTTGGGTATAATGTGTCTGTGGACAAATTAGAGCTAGCCAAGCCCACAAGAATGGAATGTTGACTTGCTTATTCATTTATTCACATTTGTTCATGCAACAAACATGCTGAGCATCTACTATGTGACAGACACTTCTTGGCACTGGGAACCCAGTAGTGAACAAGGCTGTGCCCTTGGGGAGCTGTCGATCTTTTAGGTGATATAGACAGCAAACAAATAAATACATAATATGTCAGGTAGTGAGAATGCCATATCTAATTAGGAAATTTGCATTTGAAAAATTACCTGCTCCTTAAAATACTAAAGCAGAGGGGAAAGACTTAAAGACTAAAAAAGTTGCTGAACCACAATAAAACGTGTAAGGTGAGTCAACTTAGCTACTGACCTGAAACCTCTTCCAGGATCCTCTAAATGACAACAGAAGAGATGATAAGAAGAGACTGAGGCTCAAGGAAAGGGGTGTGTGCCCGCTTCCTTCATTCTTGCCAGGGCCAAAGGCTGGCCTAGCCCAATGTGCCTTGGAGGGAAGGGGGATGCCTCATGGGCCAGACAAAGCTGTGGCTTTGAGTCCCAGCTTCTGCATCTCTCCCTTGGTTCAGGGGTACCATCTGACTCCACCTGTAGGCTCAGGCCACCCAGGTCCCCACAACTCAGTCCTGACCTGCTGCTGGTGGGATTTCTGGAGCTCTCATCTAACATCCAGGGCCCAGTGTCTAGATCCCCTTGACTGTTTCTGATCTGTACTCATGCTATGAAAAGTAGACTCTCCCTGTTCATAAGACTTGTATCCTAAGCAATGACTCATTTCTGGTGATGGAATTTCTATTTATGCTTTGTACCAAAGCCCATCTGGTCACCTGCTGAGCATTCCTGTACTCCTAGGACTTGAGACCATCTGCTTTTCTCCTGCTTATCTCATCCCCCAAACACAAATCCAGCCTCTCATATGGCCCTGGGATAGGCTCGGCTACCTGCTGGCAACCTGTCCTGGCATTTTTAAGTTGAGCCTTATTCTAGACTGCCCACCTACATATATGCCTGCCTCGTCACTTCATGATGGAACCTGTTGCAATGACCAGTTGTCTGGCCCATGGATTTTACTTTGCTGTCATAGAACTCCTGAACCCTTACTGCAGCTGCTCAACAGGATTTCTGCTGGGGCAAGCAGCTAGAGCCATCACTCAACACCCATCCATACATACAAACCACTATAAAAACAGATCAGTATGCTTCTAGGGCTTGGCCTTTACAGCAGCTAACTCTACGTGCTGAATGCTGTGTCCAGATTGACAACTGGCATCTCCTTGCCCCTTCCTGTATAGAAGCAGCTCAGAATCAGATCTCCCTATATTATGCTGTGATCATTTGTACATCTCTTATTATCAAAGTTTCTATTTTTGATATGTATTTGATGCTGAACCTAATGGAGGGTTGGCACATCATGGTCTCAACACATATTTGTTGAGTGACCATAACTCAACAACAGGTGGCCTCCAGTTGACTGACCACTAAGGTTTTCCTTGATTCAGCCCATACCTGAGCTGAAATCATAATAACCTGGCTTTTGGGCAGGGAATTTTAAAGCCAACCTCTTTGTGGAACATTCTTCATTTTCTTTCTCTAGCCACAATTTGGTGCTCTCATGAGGGAACTGCCTCCCTTGTAAGGGTCTCAAATGGTGGTGGTTTCTTTACACAACCCTTATTTTCCTGGACTAGGAGGAACAGTTGGTATCTTCCTTACTTCTCAATGCTGCTTCCAGATTATCCTCTCCTTGTTGCCTAAAAAAATGAGCTATATCTGCATTTTCTAAGAACTCTGCAGAGGTAGGATATATAAGGGAAGACCTGGCTGCCCATTACAAATAACAACCCCAAATAAGTAGTTTTTACTAGAACGAAGCCACTTAGCTCTCTCCTTAGTCAACAAAAAAATTCAGCCTAACGTATGATGAAGCAAAGAACCAAGAGTTCCATATACTTTAAAAAATAGTTTGGCTGTATAATGTGCTTCTGGTAGAGACCACTGTTGCTAAAGATAATTCAAGAAGAAAATATGGTCCATTGATCAGAGTGTTTAGAATTGTATGTTGTTGGTTGATAAATCTTATATGCTGTTGTAGTGAATATTTTTGTCTTTTTTTTTGCCACTGGCATCCATTCTTCCTACTTCCCATAAGAGTTTTTTAAAGCTTCATCCATTTCCCAGTCTCGACTCACTATGGTTCAATTGCCTCCCCATCCTCCAAATTCAGGGATGGAGAACACAATAGTGGTCCAAGGTAATGAACGGGTCACATTCCTTTCATCATAGTAATTGGTTCTGTGATGGGCAGGTGCCCCAACCAGAGTCTAGAAGACTTCCACGGGGCTTCCAGGAAAAGCCTCATTGTTTATTTGCCACTGTAAGATTCAAGATGTGGAGCTTCTGATCCATCTGACATCAGCAAGAGGAGAGCCTATCTGAGAATGTGGCTAAACTGAAAGAGAACCCAGAGTTGGAGAAAGAAAAAACTGGAGCTTGGTGTCATTGGCGTATCTGTAAGTCACAGACTTGGACTTTCAGTTACATGAGCTGTGGAAGTCAAAGTTGGGTTTGCCACACTGTTTCGTCTTCTTGAGCACATGAGAAAATGACATTTCTTGGCATCCCTTGCAAGTAGGTTGGGTTTATGAGACTGAACTCTGCCTAAGAAATACGAGTAGAACCGATGTAAACCATTTCCAAGCCCCTTCCAAAAAACCTCCAATGAGATTCTCCCGTACTTCCCCATGACCCACTTTTGGTAGCAGCCATGGAGATGTTCCAAAAAAAAATAAAAGAATGTGATACCAGCCAGGCGTGGTGGCTCAAGCCTGTAATCCCAGCACTTTGGGAGACTGAGGCAGCTGGATCATTTGAGGTTAGGAATTTGAGACCAGTTTGACAAACATGGTGAAACCCCGTCTCTACTAAAAATACAAAAAGTTAGCGGGGTGTGGTGGTGGGTGCCTGTAATCTCAGCTACTCAGGAGGCTGAGGCAGGAGAATCACTTGAACCCGGGAGGCGGAGGTTGCAGAGAGCCAAGATTGTGCCACTGTACTCCAGCCTGGGTGACACAGCAAGACTCTGAAAGGAAGGAAGGAAGGAAGGGAGGGAGGGAGGGAGGGAGGGAGGAAGGAAGGAACTGGGTGGTGGGTAAGGTGAAAGAAGCAGTGTCAGGGAAGACCTCTTTGTGGGAATGACATTTGAACAGATACTTGATTTGCAAAGGCAAGCAAATAATGAAGCTACTGGGGAGAAAGAAAGAATGTTTCCATTAGATGAAATATCTAGTGCAAAGGCCCTCAGGTAAGAAAGTGGTTGGCATATTGGAGAAAGAGAAAAGGGGCAATGTCATTAAAAAGCTTATTGACAGAGGGAGAATGAAAGAGCTACAAATGAAAGGCAGTAGACAATGGTGCCTTGGACCAGAGTCGCAGCAGCAGAGATGAGAGAGAAATAGGAAAATTCATGATTTCTTTTTTAGAAGCAGCAAAGACAAAACTTGTTTGTTGGGTGGAAATTAAGGAAAAGAAAAAGGGAGGAAATCAGTGATGTCCCCCAAGTCTTTGGCTTTAGCAATAACATGGTGATGCCATTTAACCAGTTGTGAAGATGAGAAAAAAAGTTTGGAGAGGAAAATAATCAGCACTTCCATTTTTTGGATAAGTTTGATCTGCTTATTAAAGATCCATGTGGAGATGTCAACATAGACATCAGAGCTTACAAGTCAGAGCTTAGTTCCTCTACACCACAATGATGATCATGATTATGGCAACTAATATTAACCGAGCATGTATCATATGGCAGGCATTATGCTAGGAGCTTTACCTAGATTATCTCATTTAATCTCACCACATCTCTGTAACTAGTGCCTCCAATTTAACAGATGAAATTGAAGCTCATACTTCCTTGCCAACATTAACATGGCTACTAAATAAATAAGTAGTACAGTTCCACCTTATATGGCATGAGACCTTGCTCGCTATAAGGTGCTTAAGGGGAAGAATAGCATCTTCTCATGCTTTTATTTTTGTTTTGTTTGTTTTTGAGACAGGGTCTGGCTCTGTTGCCCAGGTTGGAATGCAGTGGCACAATCTCAGCTCACTGCAAACTCTGCCTCCCAGAATCAAGCCATCCTTCCACCTCAGCCTCCTGAGTAGCTGGAACTACAGGCACATACCACAATGCCCAGCTAATTTTTGTATTTTTTTTTTAAATAGAGATGGAGTTTTACTATGTTGCCCAGGCTGGTCTCAAACTCCTGGACTCAAGCGATCCACCTGCCTTGGCCTCCCAAAGTGCTGGGACTACAAGCATGAGCCACTGCTCTTGGCGCATCTCATTCTTTACATCCTCAAAGCACTTAGCAGAATGCTTTGTACTTAGAAGATAATCAATCACTGTTGCTTGATTCCGTTGCTCATGGGAAAAGACCAATGATGTGATGCTAGGCCCAGACGAAGAAGGCATCCACTCTAGGTCTCCTCTCTCTGCTCTTTCCATGTAACAAGGGATTTCTGACCCATGGGCTCCCCTTCCTCTCTCACAACCACTTAAAGCACTATACAGAGGGATGTGTGCAGTGTGTCATGACAAGATTTGGAGCATGAAATCACCAGAAACAAGGAAGGGTGGGGGTCTCAGTACCCAGCTTTCATTCAGTATCTCATTTAGCCCATGGTTTTCTACTGGGTCTTTCAGGTTATTGGGGTAGTCTTTAGTGTATTAAAGCCAACATTCATTCTGTACCCTGCCCCCTCCTCAATTCAGGTAGCTTTCAAAACAAGTTGAAATCATGAACCGGAAGATCTGAGATCCTGATTGAATCAGATTCAAGCAATTTAAACTGGGATTGGCTTTTCTATTTCTCTCTGGCCAAACATTTCAGGTCAATCTTCTACTCGATGAAATAGAAAAAGAATAATCCAAAATACTCACTGTATATTCTACCTGCAATTTTAAGAGAAATGACATTACTGAATTAAAGGTGAAGCCCCTCCTGCTTCTCCATGGAGGAGCACGAGGACTTGGTTTGGTAGTGGAAGCACAGCAGGTGGGGCTCATACCGCTCCTCCTCTGGGCTGCTCTTTTCGCCCTCCTTCCTGAAACTCACCCTTGCCAGTCCTTTAAGCCTCAGCTCCAATGGCACCTGTTTCAGCACTCCAGGATGGTCCACGTGCTCTTCCTCTGAGTTTCTATCCCTGTGCTCATTCCTCTCTTCATTTTTTAAAAATAACAAGATGTACTATCAATGTATCTCCCTCCCTCCTAGACTATGAGTTCCTCATGGGGTGGGAACATGCTTTACCCATTTTAGAAACCCCAGGGCTTAGCCCAGTTCCTGGCAGATCCAGCGAGGTTCAAATAAATAGCTGTTGAATTGAATGGTGAACAGAGTGGCATTGTGTTAGGCGGAGGAAACAGTATCCTGTGGACATGGGAGACTTTGGTTCTAGTCCTGGCTTTGGGCCGGCTCCTTATGTGCTGCGGGGTAAGCCCCTTACCCTCCCTGGGTCTATTTGTTCATCAGCCAAAATAATGAGGCTGGACCAGCTCAGCTCTGGAGGCCTCGCAGCTCCGGCACTGAGCAATCTGTGTGTGCAGATGGGAAAGCAGCTGAGAATAATGCATTCACATGGGCTGGCTCTCCAAGGCCTTCACCATTAATCACAATTCTCCAATCTGACAAAATCCCTCCCCAAACGATCTCAAAAGGATGCTGCACACAATGAAGGATAAATATTCACCCTCAATTTCCAGAAAGAGAACCGTGCTCTAATGCCCATGAATCGTGTCAGTCTTTTTCTGGCCATGTGCATACACTGTGCTTCCCCTGGCTTCTCACTCCCAGCTTCACCAGGGTGGGGGTGGGCAGGGGACATGGCTAGGTACCCAGCAACGGTGGGTTTCTGCAGACAGCTAAATGGCATAGAGAATATTCTGCATGTTTTAATCTTCAGTTCTGTTTCCAAACCCAACTTGAAAACCAAAGTCCTAGAGAAAGCTGATGGCTTTCTACTGAAAGTTTTCTGCCAAGTGCAAATCTGAATAGACCCGTAAAGAAAATCCTTTCCCATCGTTGCCATGACTCCAAGAGGTCCCCCGTCCCATGGTCCCAAACTGTGGGAGGAAGTGAAAAACTGCATGTGATGCCTCCCTGCCGAAGCAGAGGCAAGGCGGCCAAGGGAAGAGAGAGGCACTGCCTATGAGGCCCCATTTTTCTAAATGCTTTCAAGGCAGAACTTCTGATGTGAGGTCCTGATGATGTCCAGTTAACTGCATTTCCCCCTCTCTCCAGGTGCCTCTTTTCCCCTTCTCTGTAGTTCTCTGTCTTTTCTGAATCTAGCCTTCCCCTGTGGATTCCTGAATCCACAATCAATACAGAGCTCTTCCAGTGGAATAACAGTTTATACTTTCAAATACAGATGGCTGACAAATATTCTTAAATGTCTTAATGTATAAGATGTCCAGTCTCTTCGATTAAGTACACATCTGAAAGCCAAGAACCATGTCTGCCACTTCTTTTGAATGCTCAACATAGAAGCCTGTCAACAATATGAAGGGAACAAAAATT
Source organism: Rhinopithecus bieti (assembly GCF_001698545.2). NCBI lineage: Eukaryota > Metazoa > Chordata > Mammalia > Primates > Cercopithecidae > Rhinopithecus > Rhinopithecus bieti. The sequence goes on from NW_016805609.1 coordinate 835,299, forward strand.
CCCTTCAACGATAGTTGTTAAGTTAAAGACATTGAAAATGCAGGGGAACACTCGGCCTCAGTCTCTAACCACCTGATGGCAGGACATGAATCCTTCCTTCCTGGAAGGAACTTCTTTTTGGCCCAGAGAAGGCACAAAGTGGGCACCAGAGGAATCTGGGAACAGATTTTAGCATCTTCCCTCATTTTCTTGCCTTTTAAAACACAGCAACTGTTCTCTCTTTTGTCTTGTCTCTATGTAGGATTTACAGCTCTGTTAAAATACTTTTAAAACAAGGCCCCTAAGGCACTGCCTTGAGAGAAATGCTTTTGAACCCAGGCCTTTCCCATGTGATAGGTACAGCACATGTTAATAAACTTTTTTGCAAGCTTTTCTTTTGTTAATCTGATCTTTGTTTTCAGAAAAGTGTCTCAGCTAAGAACTTAAAAAGAGGGGAAAAAATCTGTTTTCTCCCCTAAATACATGTCCAACATCAACAAACCAGGTCTTCCAGACATGCTCGTTTCCTAAGCTGACTTTAATAGGATGGATGCTTTTACTCACAAAGACTGGTCCTCTCCTTACTTATCATTGCTGAAATCCATTTAACTGGGTTATGTTTTCTTGCTTGTATAATAAAAATGATTTTTTTCTACAGATACATTCATCGTTTTCAATAATTAGAAAGTCATTTACCTAAATTACCCTTATTAGAATGCTGAAGAGGAAATTGAAGTCCCTCCATATCTTATAGTCATAATATTTTACGATGTCTTAATTCTTAGGGATCACAAAGCTCATGGTTTCTGTACCAAAGGAAGTGCTTTCTGGACCAGACAGAAGCAGTGGCTTTGCTTGTGATCCCAGTGCTTTGGGAGACCAAGGTGGGAGGCTTGCCAGGAGTTTGAAACCAGCCTGGGTAACATAGTGAGGCCCTGTCTCTATAAAACATTTAAAAATTAGCAGGGTGTCGTGTTGAGCACCAGTATTCCTAGCAACTTGGGAGGCTGAGATAGGTGGATCCCCTGAGCCAAGAGTTCAAAGTTAAAGTGGGCTATGATCACGCCCCTACATTCCAGCCTGGGCAACAGAGCAAGACCCTATCTCTTTCAAAATAAAAAAATAAATAAATAAATAAAAATGTAAAAAGTGGTTTCTGATGAGTTTTGATGGTTTTATAAATGACAGTCTTTCCTATGCTCTCATGTGCGTGCTCACTCTTTTCTTGTCTGCTACCATGTAAGACATGCTTGCTTCCCCTTCCACCATGATTGTAAGTTTCCTGAGGCTTCCCCAGCCATGTGGAACTCTGAGTTAACTAAACCTCTTTTCTTTATTAAAAAATAAACCAACAAAAAAAGAAGTAGTTTCTTATATAAGCTTTTCTTCATATCATTAGGAGTAAAATTGTCCTGAGCCTGAAAACTGAACTATAAACATGACTGAATACATTAATAGGAACTGAGGTTTTCTATATACATAGAAATGTTATATCATTTTACCAAATTAAATGAGGTAAAATGATAAAGTCTTCTGCAACAAAATAGTATTATAAAATGTCATATAAGAAACTCACTAGTCATTCAAATACTGCAGAGTAATTATCACTGTTAGAAGACTCTAACTTTTGGCTTTACAGTGTCTATACCTCATTCTATCATAATATTTTCCAAAGATAATGCATTTGAAATACAAAGCCAAAAGTTGCATTTCTGTTACATTTTGAAAATTTACCCTTTGAAAGTCAAATAACAGACTGTATTTCTTTCTTCTTACCAGAATATTTGGAGGCCGATATATATATATACACCTGTGCTTATCTGTGTCTAGTTATTTATAATCTCTAGGAAACATGACATTTTTCCTTCTAGAACTGGTTTTTAAATCAGCAACCACACTATCACACATATGTGATATGGGGTTGCTTTGATAGGAAAAAGGCAATGTGTGATATCTCACTTGCTTAGACCCCATCCAATCATAACTAAAAAGATATTCAAAGAATTATAATCATAAGAATTACCAAACAATCATCAACAAGAAGCCAAAAGAACATGAAGGAGACCCTGAGGGAGTGAGAGCTGAGGTTCATCTGTAAGCAGAAAACAGACGTAATATGTGGCTCAGGAAATGACAGGAGGCTAAAGTTGCCAGCACATGCCTGAAGCACAAGTATTATTTTTATGCACCAGTTTAGAAAACAATGAAGCAGAAAACAAAGCTTCGACCATTTGCTGAAAGGAACTTTCAAATGAGGTCAATTCTTTCACATTCCCATTGATGCCAATGAAAGTCAAAGCAGATAAGAGGTCCAGGATTAAAATAAAATTAAGCAAATACACAAAATCACTTTTCAAAAGGAAACCTTTTATCAGCGTTTTCATCCCTGAAGGATTCGTTATTTGTGAAATTTGTTCAGTGAAGCTCTCTTAAATGACTGCCCTTAAGTGACTTTTGTGACCTTGATTACTCAACTTTTATTTAACTTTCTATAGATTCCAAGTTGGACTGAATGCGCTTTTATTACATTTGCATAACAGCAGAGGTATTGGATCTTCTGGCGATAGATTCCACAGGTCTTCTTTATGCTGGGAACAAGTCTTGGCTCTTTCCTCCTCTTGACTCACATCCCTGAGTTGGGCCACAGGCTCTGGGTCTTCCTGCTGGTTCTGTCCATATTTTCCCCTTGTAAACAGGCTCTGGGACCATCTATGTCATATCATGGCTGCAGCAACAGACAAGAGCCATGCTGCTCAAACTTCAATGTGCCTAAAATCACAGGGGTAGGGGGTGTCTTTAAAATGCAGATTATGATGCAGTAGGTTTGGGTGGGGCCCAAGAGTCTGCCAAGTGTCGCTGATGCTGCTGTTCTGCACACCTCACTTGAGTGATAAGGAACCAGTGTGTTTAATCAGGTTCTTGGGCCCCAGTCTCCTCTGGTGAGCCAACATGTCAAATCAGCTCTTGGACAAACAGTCCTCCTTACCTATTTAGGTTACTATTTCCCATGAAATAGGTGATCAGAAGAAAGGTAAACTAAGGAATGTGAAGAGAATCAGGGAGTGAGGGAAGGGAAGGATGACATAAAATTTGGATGACATTATGGAGGAAGGGTGGTTGTGGTGAATATAATATTCTTGGGTATAATAGGATTACATGATTATGATTGGGGATTATAATAATATATAGTAATAACCTGATTGAGGATTCTTGGTGAGAATATGAACAAAACCCTAACAAAAAAGGCTCATGTGATTGACTGCCCAAAGAGTTCTGAACTGCTTTCCATCCAATGTTTGCAGTTCTTTTCTGATGAGTAGGCATTACCCAAACCATTCATATAACACTTTCTGGTGAAGAAGTGGTGGTTAAGAATAATGTTTTGGAGTCTGACAAGAAGTCAGAATCATGATTTGCTGTTACTAGTGTTAGGCAAGTTACCAAACCTCTCTGGACATAAGTTTTCTCACCTGTGAAATGAGATATTAACAACTACAGTATAGTGGTATGAATTAAATGAGAAATGTGGTATGAAGTACTTAATACAAAGATTGGCACAAAGTACACCGTCAATTCATATAAACTATTATAAATATTATTAAAAACAAAATACAGGTTCTACATACATGTATTGTTACAGTTCACTTTCAAGGTGATGATACTGGCAACAAGGAGATGAAAAACTCAGGCTCAAATAAACTTTATATGAAAGCTGCCCGAGTGCCTGGGTAATGTCTATAATATTGCTGTCTGGTCTGAAGTCTAATGCTAAACACCAAGCAGTTAATAAGTCAAAGAAATACCTAATATTTAATATTTTCAATCTCCTTTGACTTATCTTCTAATTTAGTTTCCATGGGAATCTATGCTCAGGGGCAATATCAAAAGCATACTGAAGGAAATGCACCTAGTTCCCAATATGTGCCTTCCTGCTTATTAATGGAATCATAGTTGATACAATGGCACAGACCTCTGAGATTGTCTAGTCCACCCTGCTCTCCATGGCTTGGGACTATGTCACTCTTCAAGAAATATTCTAGTGGATCTCTAACTCATATACCATTTTATATCCATTATATCAGTCTGAGAGTGGCTCCACATTTCCCATGCAGAAAAGGGAATGATCTTGGTGATACATGTTTACTTTTGCATTCAAGGATAGAATATTTTTGGTTTATTTGTGGGTTCATAGATGATTTTTCAGATGTTCGAAGTTGCTCAATCTAGCTACATCCACAGTGAGGCTAAATACCCTGGATCTCCTGGGATGGTGGTAAATGGTAGTAGCAGGATGTCTAAGGAAACATCCAGGGGGAACTCAACAGTTACCGTCATTACAGTCTGAGAGTGGCTCTTTCAGTATCTAAGCTTTAAGCTCTGGAAGAGACCTTCAGGTCAGGAATACCAGTTTTCAAACTGTGTTCTACAGCAATTCACGATCAGAGATGTTTCAGAGGGGAGAGAAGGCTGAATCAATGGGACTCTGGACACCCCCATCCAATCAGAGCAACTCCTTTATTGATTGTTTTGTTTTTTGCACCCCTCCCCTTTTGGGAGACAAGGTCTTGTTCTGTCATCCACGCTGGTGTGCAGTGGTGTGATCATAGCTCATTGTAATCTTTAACTCTTTGGCTCAAGGGATCATCCCATTTCAGCCTCCCAAGAAGCTAATATCAGAGGCATGCACAGTCACACCCTGCTACTTTTTAAATTTTTTTGTAGAGACAGTCTTGGTATGTTGCCCATGCTGGCACTGAACTCCTGGGCTCAAGTAATCCTCCTGACTTGGTCTCCCAAATCCCTAGGATTACAGGCGTGAGCCACTGTGGCTGGCACTTCTTATGTATTTATATATTGGGATTCTGCTGATATTTTTCTTTTACCCACTGATGTGGAACTTTTATTCTTTCCAGGCATCTAAGTCCCTTCATCCAATTTATCTGTGTATTCATTATGATGAGATTTAGCTACAAGTAACCAAGACACAAGCTCATAGTAAATGAACAAGATATATGTTTATTTCTCTTTTATATAAAAATTCAGATTATGGCTAGTATAACTGTGCCAGCTATAAGAGAGCAGACAGCTTATCCTTTCATCCAAGCTGGAACTGCAGCCATTACAACCATGTTCCAAGCATGTTATTAATAGAAAGAAGGGTGCACACCATCCTTTAAGAAGATACCCCCTCCTCCACAGATGTTGCATTCTGTTTACGTTTCATTGACTAGCACTTAGTTGTGTTGACTACACAGAGCTGCAAGCAGGGGAAGGGAAATGCAACCTTCCCTATTCTGGTGCCACTTGTCCAACTAAATATTGTGAATTCTATACATCTAGAAGCAGAGGGCAGACACTAAAGGACACGATCTATCTTCTGTTGCAATCTATCTTCAGCCCAATTAACTGGTTGAAGGCTTGGAGTCTCTTTCTGCATAGATCTTCCTAAAACTAGCAGATTAGAAGAGGATGTGAAGACACCTTGAAAAGTGACAGCTGAAATGGTAGTGGCTGCTGAATTATGTGCAGCAGCTCCTAGCCATTTAGTGGGGGCGCAAATCAATATTTACAGTGCAACACTGACCTTGGTTATGGAGGAAAGGTTAAATTATGTTTGGCATATTCTGCTTAAGCCTGAAAGGACTGATACATTACAGAAAGATTCCCATCGACATAGGTAAAAGTTTTAAAAGATATTTAAAGTTGTATGCTTTATCAACTGAGAAATCTACTTGACACAGCACACCTCACTCCAGGTGGGAAGGTAAATCAGGGGTGTGGCCCTTCTGGGTCCCCAGTAGATGCTTTAAGATGGGGTGGGGGGTGGTGAAAGGAAGCAGAGGGAAGGTGGCTCTCCTCTAGGTCCCTGCATCTTGAACAGAAGCTGTATCTACCGAATGAATAAACAGACGAGGTTGGGGGCTCAAGACCCAGCTCTGCCTAAGGGCCTACAAGAGGACAAGGTTCTTGTAGGCATAGGAAGCAAGATCCACCTATGGGGAGATGCAAAATGTGTCCAGACTAGCCTTGGGCCTGGAATACACCAGGAAATGGGTTTCCAATTATAATCCGCCATAAAGGAAGATTCTTGAAAGTCCAAAGATCAAGCTTTCTAACTTGACTCTGTTTTCAAGTGCTTTTTTAAGTTTATATTTCATTCATTGTTAGGGTTATTTTTACTGCATTTTATAACTGTTTCAAAGTCTCTTCAAAAATTAGTCTAAGCCAGTCACAAAAGGACAAATATTGTATGATTTCACCTATATGAGGAAGCTAGAGTAGTCAAATTCATAGAGCAGAAAGTAGAATTGGTGATTGCCAGGGGCTGGGAGGAGAGGGAAAGGGGAAGTTGTGTAATGAGTTTGGAGTTTCAAGGTTACAAGATGAAGAACTCTGAGGTCGGATGGTGTGGATGGTTGCACAACAATGTGAGCTGTGCAGTTAATAATGGCTAAAATGGTAAATTTTATATTACATATATTTACCCTAATTTTAAAAACTAGTCTAAATTTTAATTGCATATATTAGAGAACTGCATTTCACTCCAACTGTCAATATTTGAAAAAGTGTTTTAGTCATTGCCTATAACAACTTTGCAAATACTAGAAGTGGTTTTAAGGATTTCTTACTACTCGCTCACAATAGTCAGTGTTCCTTCTGGGACCTCAAAGGACTGAGGAGTTCCCACAATGTTCTAGGCGCTGTTCCTAGCTGACTCACCAAACCAATTTCAAATTGTTTGGTAAAACACTCTCACATATTCCCTCCAATGCCAAACCACTCACCAGCACATTTAAACAAGCTTGCCAAAGTTTGATAATTCAAAAATTAGTAATTAATCGATCTAGTATCTACTGAAGGAAGGATTATAGACCTTTCACCAAAATTCTCTGAAACAGTGGTTCTCAAAGTGTGGCCCCTGGACCAGCAGCACCAGCAGCACCAGCAGCACCAGTAGCACCCAGGAATGTGTTAAAAGTGTGAATTCTCAGACACTGTGCAGATCTCCTGAATCAGAGCCTCTGGGGGCTGGGCCCAGAGGTCTGTGTTTTCCCAAGTCTTCCAGAGAATTCTGATGCAGACTGAAGTATTGGAAGCACTACTCTAAGGAGTCTATGGCTGCCAAATTGTTAAGAACCAGCACATTCACTCGAAGGGAGAGGACAATCAGAAGGCCAATATAAGTTTCTTTTCTGGGACTTCATGAGTTTTTATAAGACTGATCCAAAACAAGTCAGAGGTTCACTTCACCTGGTAGCATTTCTGCAAATATCTGATCGGATTACAGCCCTCATCTCACACCCAGAAACACGACCAAAGCTCCCCACACTAACTTACTGTTTTGTCTAAGGGGAGCAGCTGCTATACTCCTTTCTTTCTAATCTGTTGCCTCCCTGGTAATGACCAGGAAGACAGGCTATTTCAAAACTGTGCCTCCCATAAAAATTGGGACTCCTGTTAACTCCCCTCTCTCTGCCTTTAAGGAAATGCAAAGAAGGCAGGGAGAGCACAGGCTGTGGCCAAAAACGATTTCCGTTGACTATGGTGAAGGCGATTCTGCAAAAACAGCACCGTGGTTTAGGACCAGATGACCTTACTTCAAGTCCAGCTTCTGTCTCTTAGTAGCTGTGTGACCCTGAACCTTTGCTTCCTCATCTGCAAAATGGGAGTGTCATGGTTCTTGTGAGAGTTTGAAAAGATGTAAGCAGAAGCTCTTTATGAGAAAACAGCCCAAGGGTGACATTCCACGTCTAACTCAACCACTTATCAGCTGTGTGTAACTTTAGGCGAGTCTCTTCATTTTTAAAATAAGGATGTTGGCTGGGCATGGTGGCTCACACCTGTAATCTCAGCTTTGGGAGAGAGGTGGGTGGATCACCTGAGGTCAGGAGTTTGAGATCAGCCTGGCCAACATGGTGAAACGCTGTCTCTACTAAAAATGGAAAAATTAGCTGGGCGTGGAGGTGCACACACATAATCCCAGTTACTTGGGGGGCTGAGGCAGGAGGATCATTTGAACCTAGGAGGCGGAGGTTGCAGTGAGCCGAGATGTGCCACTGCTCTCCCACCTGGGCAACAGAGAAGACTCGTCTCAAAAATAAATAAATAAATAAAATAAATAAATAAAATAGGGATGCTAACTCAACCTCCATCTGGGAGGCTTAAATGAGATAATATAAATAAAGGGCATAACATACTTGCTAATACATAATAAAAACTTCACAAATGTTTAATAGTAGTAGTAATAAAGCTTATAGCTATATAACTATCAGGTATCCCTGGTATAATTTTAGAATACAAAAAGAAAAGTTGATAATACAAGAGAAGAGTGCAGCAGATTTACATATTTTAATAACAAACAAGATTCAGGCTATTGAGATCATTTGTTTATTGTGAACAAGATAGAATAATCATCTTCCAGGAAAAGTTTCAAACACAAGAAGTTGATCTACTCTAAAGCCGAAAGAGCCTTAAACTCCCTTTTCGATCAGGAGGTCAGTTTTTTATTTCTCTCAACATAGTTCAGATACAACAAAGATAAAATTAATTAGTATTCATGTAATAGTAAACACTCTTTTCAAACTAATTTCATATCTATCATTTGAGAGACAATATAAGAAAATTGCCTGAAATATAGGAAGATATTTTTAGAAGTCTGCATGACCCTGTGCTAAAGAGGATGGAAAACGATTTCCACCACCATAACCTACCTTTGCTGACTTGAAGGACCATCAAACTACTTGTTGGCAACTATTAAGTGGGTAAATTACATGAATTCTGAAAAATCCTTGCAGATTAGTTGTCATAGTACAGCTAAATGTTTCAAGAGATGGCATTAATCTGTTTTGACAGATTTTGCTCTCTGCAGCGTAACAGATTCATAGGGACTTTAAACTGATTTAACAAGAGCATAGAATGAAAGAGTTGGAAAGATTTGAATCGAGATTCCCTGTGACAGAGGTATTTCCTCCATATTTAAAAAAAAATGTTCAAAAAGCATCACATTGCAGTCTCCTTTGGTAGTGCTTGAATCAAACAATCTCAATAGACAGGCGCTTACTTGTATTTCTGACTTACAAACAAAATTACTTTCCCAAAGATACTCTACTACATTTTCCCCTGTATTCCAACCCCTTCTAATACCAAACAATGCTCAGGCTCTATGGGCAACCTCAACTTCCTAAACTCAAAGATTTTTAAACAGGTAACTACCAAGCTACACAATGAGTGACACATAGACCATGCTTTGAGAGAAACATTTACTTAGAAGATTTGGTACACTTACAACCATTCATCATTCAAAAGATATATTTTTTAAGCACCAACTATGACAATGGATAAGGCATATAATTTATTAATCATTTTTTTATGTATTCTCTTTTTGCAATTTAAAAAAGTGAGATATAATTAACATTCCATCAGATTAAGCCTTTTAAAATGTATAATTCAGTGGTTTTCAGTATGATCACATGGTTTTGCAACCATCACCACTATCTCAATCCAGCACATTTTCATCACCTCCAAAAGAAAACACAGACCTGGTGGGGCGTGGTGGCTCACGCCTGTAATCCCAGCACTTTGGGAGGCCGAGGCGTGCGAATCACGAGGTCAGGAGATCGAGACCATCGTGGCTAACACAGTGAAACCCTGTCTCTACTAAAAATACAAAAAATTAGCTGGGCGTGGTGGAAGGCGCCTGTAGTCCCAGCTACTTGGAAGGTTGAGGCAGGAGAATGGCATGAACCCGGGAGGCGGAGCTTGTAGTTGGCCGAGATCGCACCACTGCACTCTAGCCTGGGTGACAGAGCGAATCTCCGTCTCATAAAAAAAAAAAAAAGAAAGAAAGAAAAGAAATCACAGACCTATTAGCAGTCACTCTCATTCTATCTTCCACCCCAGCAAAAACTAATCTACTTTCTGTCTCCATGGCATTCTTCATTCTTATTATTTTTGAGCACCTACTTGGCACCAGGCACTGCTTTAGGCCCTGGGGGAGAGATTGGGAAACAAAATAGGCTATGAGTCTCCCCTAGTGGAGGTTTTATTCTAGTAACTGCCTACATTTCACAAAATGAAAAACATTACATATTTAGAAATACAGAAATACATGCAAGAAAAAGAATATGCTTAATCTGGCAAACAAAAAAATACATACGTACACAGGACCATGAAAATATGCAAAACAGAGTCAACCATCTTTCTTATCAAAAGACTATTGGCAGCAAACCAACATATGGAATTTTCCTGTTTCTTTCCTTCTCCTGGTCCTCTGGGAGGATAGTAAGGATAAAACTAAATAGCTAAAGAGTAAAAGACAAGTGATGCATGGCTGGAACCAGGGGCAAATGGGACAGTTAGCTCCAGAAGAATCAGGTGTCTTCTCATCTTGCGTTCACATGCCTTATGCCACAAACTACCATCTGAGCCCAATCACTGGCTGAAGACCTCAGGTTTAACACCAAAATAATAAATTTCTGACAAAGGCAAAACCATCATCCAAAATAGCAGGTTACAACCAAAACTTCTGAGCCCCAGTCAATGATACTTTTATTTTAGGCAGAACAGGATAAAGCAATTTTGCTTTGAATTTTTGTAAGAAAGAACATGCATAAATCTTAGAAGCTCATTGTAACAGGCTTTCCAGGCCTCCTGGATGTGAAATGTCTTGATCAGCTCATACTGCAAAATTTTTGCTGAAGCTCAGACAATCACTGCTCTAAAGTGACCAATCCCTGCTTTTTCTGTTATAAACTTGCTATAATCCCTAAGAGAGACAGTATAAAAAGTACATGGATATTGCCATATCTTTATACGTAAATATTTCCCAACTGTATAAATTCAAACATAGGCCTACAGCTAAGAGTAAATGAAGAAAGAGAATTAGTGATTAAAGTGAGTCTGTGAAACAGCTTCTTTGTTTGGCTCTAGTAGGCCATAAGGCCAAAGTGTTTTGTGTAACTAGAGTAACCTTATAATTTATCATCCAAATGAAATACTCTTCAGAGTGAAAGCAGGCATCATTAACAATTATGCTGAGAGAGCAGACATAAACCTGGACAGTGCCAGACAAATGGGGATAGATGAATGGTCACCCTATGAATGAACATCAGGCCCTAACAGAGAATGGCCTCTTCAGTCTGCCTCAGATCCTAGAGTGTAGAGGAGAGATTAGACACTGCACTACTACATAGTAGAAAATGCTAACTATTACAAAAAGAGAATCACTTATGATTGTTGTTTAATGCTCCCCGGGTAAGCTCAAGTAACCTTGAATTCTAAAAGCTTTTTAAAAACAAATCTTGAAACCCTGTACAAAGTAGTGTATAGCAAGGACAGGTCTAAAATGAGTAAGTGATGAGTATAATAAGTCAAAAGAAATTGTTAGCGTTTGTGGGGGTGTGTGCACATGAATGCGGGCACGCATGCACACACTGGAGGGTAAGTGGAGAGGCACACGGGTGTGGGCATGCATGCACACAGGTAAGGGTAAGTGGAGAGGCACATGAGTGCAGGCACACATGCACAACATGAGGGTAAGTGGAGAGGCACATGGGTGTGAGCACGCATGCACACATTAGGGTAAGAGGAGAGACACACAAGTGTGGGCACACATGCACACACATGAGTGTAAGAGGAGAGGCACGACAAGGAAGAAAGAGGTTGGAGTAATTTCATTCTTTTACAAGAATTAATGAGAAATTCTTAAACATGCCAATTTGGTTATGACTCACACAAAAACAATAGCTCACAACTACAAAACATAAAACAGAATGATTTTGGGGGTTAAAAACAAGAGTTATAACCTTTCTCCTGCCCTTTAAAAAATACTTTCGATAAAGCGAAGCTATAACTAGTTTTGCCAAACAGCTCATATTTACATAGAATTGTAGAGAATTTTCTCTGGAACAATGTTTCTGCACTTGAACGATGGTACTAACCTCCTTCACAGTTAAAAAAAAAATTATCTCAGGCCTCCCCAGAGCAAACTAAAAAGATATTATGGTAAGATTATAAATACCTTATGTTTCAAGCTCTTATATAGCTATAAATCAATATAAATTTATAATTGATAATACAAACAAACCTACAAAGCCAATAAAATCCAAATGAATCACATTAATTAATCTGCCATGCAACATAGTGTTGAAATTAGCTTTTCACACCTTTTCACAGCTTTTCATAGCCTGGCTCTTCCAAGATTGGCCTCCCGATTCTATGGCGTATCCTGTGATGACTCAATGCTCCAGCCATTTTCTTCTATTCAAACTCTACATGCAGCTTTTATTGTCATAACTATTAGCTTATATTGTCATTTGGTCTTGGCTGTAAGGCATCATTTATCATTAGATTCAACTGTGCCCTCTGAGCTGCTGACTATTAAAGAAAAGTCATTTGATGCCAGGGCCCTAATAGCCACATGTCACTGTGGACACTGAAACCTCACAGCAGCATTAGTGGTCACCCAGAGAGTCCAGAACATGCTTACATTAAATTTGTTTTTAAGTCATCAAACTGAATTTCACTAGTTATAAGTTCTATGAGGTCACAGATGTGGGTTTGTTTTATTGACTGTGGTATTCCCAGCACTTAGCAGAGTACCTATACATAGTAAGCAATCAACATATATTTATCCAATGAATTAATGATTGAATGAATGAATGGAAAATTCTCAAAGAAAACTCATGTAAACATAAGAAATATATCCCTGATCCCCAGTCTCCTAGAACCTGAAGGAAGAATATAGGCAGAGTCCTGCCAACAGGCTTAACAAGTGAAAATACATACAAAAAGAATCCACTCTCATACTCACTAGATTTTATACCCAAATCACTCCAAAAAGAGCACTGGTACACAAGCAAATACACAGTTCTTCCTCAAGAATATCAGTGCAGCCAAAGAGGGCTCCTTGCCCTCTGCCCATTAGCAGAGGATTGCTTTTGATAACAAAACCCAACTATGGCAAATGGTGGTGCAATGGAGCAACAGAGAAGGTGGAGGGGCAAGAAGGGAACCAGAATGTGTGACATTAGCACCTACTGCAGGCCAGCAGACGTGGTGATAGGAACTTGGTATCTGCTGCCTAGTTTGAACTTCACAAGAACTCTACGAGGTAGGCTTTATATTTTTTCTTACAAAGAAAGAAATTGATGCTCAGAGAAGTTAAACAAGGTTGACATAGTGAGTGAGGGAGGGAGCTGGATTTTTTTTTTTTTTTTTTTTTTAAACGTATGCTCGCTCTGTCGCCCAGGCTGGAGTGCAGTGGCCAGATCTCGGCTCACTGCAAGCTCCACCTCCCGGGTTCACGCTATTCTCCTGCCTCAGCCTCCCGAGTAGCTGGGACTACAGGCGCCCGCCACCACGCCCAGTTAATTTTTTTGTGTTTTTAGTAGAGACAGGGTTTCACCATGTTAGCTAGGATGGTCTCAATCTCCTGACCTCATGATTCGCACGCCTCGGCCTCCCAAAGTGCTGGGATTACAGGCGTGAGCCACCACGCCTAGCCAGGAATTGGCTTTTTAACCTAGCCCTGTCCAGTTAAAGTCTGTACACTATTCTCAGGCCATGCTGCTTCCTAAAAGAAGTGACACATGGCAATAAGAGGGCAAGAAAGCAGGTGATAAAAAGGCAGATGAAGAGATTTCCCGTCCTGCAGGTAAATGGATACACTAAAAAATACAATCATACTGTCCCTTTATTTCTGAGAGACACAGCAGCAGTTCTTTCAAAGAAATCCCCATAATTCTGGCCAGAATTGTATTTGCTTCACAAATGAGAAGTTCAGCCTTTAGTTCATCTGTTATTATCTCTTTGGGTTGAAAGAAGAGAAGCAGCAGTGTATTAGTCTGTTCTCACACTGCCAATAAAGACATACCCAAGACTGGGTAATATATAAAGGAAAAAGGTTTAATTCACTCTCAGCTCCCATGGCTGGGAAGGCCTCGTGGTCATGGCAGAAGATGATGGAAGAGCAAAGGGATGTCTTATATGGCGGCAGGCAAGAGAGCTTGTGCAGGGGAACTCCCCTTTATCAAACCATCAGATCTGGTGAGACTTATTCACTATCATGAGAACAGCATGGGAAGGACCCGCCCCAATGATTCAATTACCTCCCACTGGGTCCTTCTCATGACACATGGGAATTATGGGAACTACAATTCAATACGAGATTTGGGTGGGGACACAACCAAACCATATCAAGCAGCATCCACCATTACTGCTAGGACTGGCAGATTAACACATTAACAGTTTTTTAAATTCAAGCTTCCTCTAACTTTCAAAGCTAAGCTTTATGCACTTTGAATAATACACTGTAGCACTCATTCCTAAATAACACCACAGATTTTCTTACATTTCTCCCAACTACTTTGTATTAACTTTTGACTTACTAAAGTAAAATATGAATGGGCAAAAACCAGTCCGTTTGGGCCAATAAATGGCTGATGGGAGATAGGACTAACTAGTGTTTAGAGCCAGCTGTGGCTCCAGGGTCAGATTACTTGGGTTGGAATCTCAGGGTTGCCTTATTGGCTGTTTGACAGGTTTCTTAGGTTGGTTAAGCCTTAGTTTCCTTATCTGTAAAACGGGGGATATCACCAGTACCTCTCTCAGAGGGCCTTTGTGAAATCATGCATGTAAAGCACTTAGCTCAGTGCCTGTCACATAGTAACAGCAAAATAAATGCCAGTTATTATTATTAGATTATGCCTAGAAAATATTAGCACTAATAAGGTGGCACAGGATGGAAACAAGCCACATCTACTATTTTTACATTACTCTGATCACAATAGATTATCACATTTACTTAATTAGAAGTGCATGATACTGTAGAATATCCTATAGCTAATTCTTTTTATATGCAGTGGTATTCCCCTGAGAACACTTAGTACTGTATTTGGCAACGAAATCACAGAATCTTCTTAATTACAATGATGAACACTGTTGGCTGCAAAGTCAGTCGTAACAAATAGAAGTGTTTACCAAGGTGGAAACGGCCACAGTGATAAACTAATGCACCCATACCAGATTAGGTACATCTTAATCCATCTAGTTTACTATTTATTTGACTGAAAGGAATTTTTGAGTCTATAGCATTATCAAATTACTCAAAAGGAAAGGGGAAGTAGGTGAAGCAGCAGACCTATAACCAATATTCACTGTTGTTACCCAGATATGAAAAGGGCTAAAAGGAAAATTTAAAGACAAGAATGATGGTAGACTGGGGAGAGAGGAGGGACCACTGCTTGGATAAGCCTTATTGAAGGCGCTTGCTCCCCGCAAAAAACAGTACTTATGACATGCTACTTCAATATAAAAGAGGGCACAAAGGAACATCTGTAAATACTGTTGTCTTTAAGAGGCCCCCTTTGGGTCCCCTTCTCCCTAGAAGTGGTGATAAAGTCTTAGAGGGTAATTATATGCAATTATCTAAAGCAAACTGAATTAAAGGGCACCCATACTGAGAACTTGGTTTTGGTCACATTCCTGTCAAGTACACTTTCCCAACTTGGAGCCCTAATTTTCTGATGTTTCCACATCAACCTCTGTCCCTCCTCCATGGTAGGTGTGGCTTTTTTCCACCCTGTGCCATCTTATTAGCTTTAATATTTTCTAGACATAATCTAATAATAATCACTAGTATTTAATTATCTCTTATTATGTGCAAGTAGGTGATATCTAACATGGCACATAATCTGCTTTTAACCTAAAACATCAGTTTAATCAACAACTATGTGCTGTATATGTGACACACTGGGCTAGGCACTGTAATGAATACAAAAACAAATTAGATGTCAATTCTACTTATTCATTAACAAGATTTTTAAATGCTCACACTGATTCCTTCTGAGCATTGTACTTGGGAATGGGGTGGGGAGAAGATGCTCAATAAAAGAATCATAAGATTGTGGAAGTGAAAGTTTTCAGGATCAAAATGGAGTCACTTATGTTTAAGAACCTGACAAATAGAGCCAGGGGAGGACATAAAGGGGGTTTTTCATGCACAAATGCTAATAAAAAGAGCTATCATGAAAGACCCTGAAAAAACCACAACTTTGCACAAAGGCCATACACAAAATCCTTCTGCAAGGACATCTGCCCAGCAACTTCCCATCAGCCTTAGACTGGTGCTACCCTTGTTACTGATCCTTGTAGCCAAGAATAGGTATCTCAAAACAATTATGTATTCTCTTACATTTCCTTTAAAGACTTTTATTTTCCTTTACCTCCATGAATATGCACATAGTTTACTATGGTACATGTATTCCCACTGCAATGCCTAATACCAAATAAACATTTTCTTTTAGCGTCCACCTGTTTGATATTTAGATCGATGAACATGATGTCAGAAATGGGATCAAAACGAGTTTACTTCAGACAAATGCGCAGCCCCTAGAATTGAGTGCAGTACCATCAACTAAGCCCTTTGCAATCTCCATTTCTGTGAGTCTGCTCTGCTGAATCTCCCTTCAGATTCTTGGTCTCCTTCCCTTTGGTGAGTTGTTGTTGTTGTTGTTGTTGTTGTTGTTGTTGTTGTTTGAGGTAGGGTCTCCCTCTGTCACCCAGACTGGAGTGCAGTGTCACAGTCATAGCTCACTGCAACCTCAAATTCCCAGGCTAAAGTGATTCTCCTGCCCTGGCCTCCCAAAGTGCTGAGATTACAGGTCTGAGCCACCACATTGGGCCTTTGGTGAGTGAGTCCTTTTTGACCTAACTTGGGATCTGATCCAATTATGAGGCCACCTTAAATGAGGAACCTTGGGGCCAGGTGCAGTGGCTCATGCATGTAATCCCAGCACTTTGGGAGGCCAAAGCAAGAGGATCACTTGAGGCCAGGAGTTCAAGACCAGCCTGAGAAACATAGTGAGACCCCATCTGTACAAAAAATTTTTAAAATTAGCTAAGTGTGGTGGTCCATGCCTTATAGTCCTAGCTGCTTTTGAGGCTGAGGCTAGAGGATTACTTGAGCCCAGGAGTTTTGAGTCTACAGTGAGCTAGGATGCTGTTACTGCAGTCCAACTTGAGTGACAGAGTAACACTCTGTCTCTAAAATAAATAAATAAAGTACGCTATATCCTTCTTGGGACTATAAAAGAGTTTTTTTGTTATTGATTTTGGGGAGTAAGCCCTTTCTGGTATACGGACACTGTCCTTCTGGTTTGAGTGCTCTAGGTTCTACAGAATTTACATTTTGTCAGGTTCTGTATGCCTAGTTTAATACTTTGATCTTCACATCTGAGTTAAAATTTTTGTGGGCACTCTGATTTTGGTTTTGTTTTGGTTTTACATGTCTGTCAATGATCTGACTCATTTTCCCTTTGCTTTCTTCTGAACATCTCTTGAGAGCAAAAAATAAACATTACAAATGAAGGGTGCTACATGGCCAGTGAAAAACGACTAAGGCAGTCCCCATCATCTAAAACACTGCTCCAAACTCCCTAATAGAAATTATCAGATTTTCTTTGCTCTCAAGAGATTAATAAGAAACAGAATGAGATTCTCAAACATTAAGGCATGCCAGGTTCTCCAGGACTCCTGCCAGCTACGAGGCTTTTCCTCAGGCACGTTTTAAAATCAATGGTCATAATGTGGATCATTCAAACTCCCCAAGCTTGTTTTTTCTTGGAACTGAATTAAAAAATGCAACCAACTATATACAGTTAAAGGTACAGATTTCTAAGTTCTTTTTTATTTTTTTTCTTTCTACTTTGAATCTGCTGACTCTTCTGCTGGTGTTGAGGTAAACTTACTGCTTATGGGATTCCAGTTAAAGTTTTTGTTGTTGTTGTTGTTTTAAGTCTGGAAGGGCTTTCAAATTAATGGCTTTACAAATCACAACAGCTTTACGGCAACCAACAATGTAGACACCTTTTGGAACCGTAAATTCAGGTTTGTCTAACAATTGCTTAAGATGATAAAACAGTTAATTGAAGGCCTGACATTCTAAAATAAAGGAAATGGGTAAATGTTTATAAATTAGACTTTTAGATCAAACAGGTCAAAATCTTGAGCTCAGAGCAATAATATAAAGTATCTCTGTCCGAGATAAAAATTGCTTTGTCTGCCATGCAGGGGCCAGAAAAGGAAAAACAAAACAAAACAAAACAAAACAAAAAAAAACAAACAACCCGGCTAAAATGCTTCCCTGCCCACATTGACTAGTCAAGCACACCAGATCAACAAACAAAATATAAAGTTGTTACTAAAAAACTCAAACCCACTGGGAGATTGTTTTTCTGATGCAATTCAGCCAGTCCTAGCTAAAATGCAAATATTTGAATATTTAATCTTAAACTCATTTGAAACTGAAAAAAGGGGTGGTGGGAAGTTAAAAGATTTTTTAAAAACCAAACTGGTTTATTCAAAATTTTGGTCCACACTCTTCATTAGATTACCCATTGAAACAAATAAAATTTAGCCATGGAAATATAATTTGAATCCAACTGTCTTATTAACTGATCAGTTTCTATTGTTTTGTTTTACTTTCTCATGACTAAAATTCTAAAAGGAAAACTATAAGGTATTTATTTGTGTGTGGGTACATGCATTTGTGTGTTGACAAGTGTTGTTGTGTCTACATGGTACAACCTGGCATAGTTGGCCATAAATCACTTAAGTAATTCTATTCAGATTGGCTTAATGAGTGCTGTATTAACTATATAGTAATGAACTCAAATGCTGTTTAGTTCACATTAGTTAAGTAAATATTTAATAAATAAGCTAGTTTTAAATTTGTTGATAAAATAAAAATTAAAATGTCTTCAGAATTGTTGGCATCCACTTTCGTCTGGGTTTACTAATCAGATGGGATTATTTGTGTCTCATAAATCCAAACTAAAAACAGAACAATCTTTGTGTAATTCTTTGATAAGTAAGACTACTATTGTTAGTTTAATGAAAACATCTTTATCATCTGATTTACCCGCGAAATACCCATATATTTAAGGTTCTTACATAGGTGAACTCCAGATATTCACAGACTATAAAAATGGTTAACAGGGAAATAATTTAAAATGATGACTACTTTTGTATAATATCTCAGTTTTTATAAGTAATCTAGGTACAATTTTAAAATAAATTAGGGAAATGTAAGTGGGATAAACATTTATAAATGAACTTTTCATGTGATTTGAAATCTTAAAGTTATGTTAAACTACGTGATAGATACTCATTAAATATCTAGGTAATTTCCTAATAAAATACTAAAACACAAATTGCTGAACATAAATATAGGATTGTTCTTGGATTCTCAAATTTTATACAAAGACTAAATATATTGGGTATATTAAATATAAAATTATGTTATAGGAAATGTTGCTAAAATTATGAAATGGTTCTCATCTGTAAAATACTGATGTTTCACAGTTCAAAACGTTTTGCTTTGTAGGTTTTCACTGGAAATTTAGGTTACTAAGAGTTTAAAATTCTAATTAACATATAATTCTGTATACAAAATGTACGAAAAAGATGTGTTTTGGTGAGAAAAATTGTAAGAAAAACTATGTTCTTTATAGAGAAAAAAGAATAATTTTGTCTAAATTCAGAGGTCATTAATCCTTCAAAATATGGATTTAGGAAGGCAGAAGAAAGAAGATAGAAATGAACCAGTAAGCAGGAGATATGTGAGGAAAGCTATAAGTATTAAGATGTATTTGTGGTAAAGAAAGTTAAAAAGAAAAGTGAATAATTTTGTATAAGAAAATGTTGTGTGGTAGATTTTTGTCCTAAAGTAAAATGACTGGTTATTTAAGAAAGAGAATGTGTAGGACAAAACTAAAAGTCTAGCCTGTAGTCGAACATCTGTGTAAGTCATGAAAGGTTTGTGAAGGATCAATTTATGAAAAGAATTTGTATGTGTGATCAAGTTGGCTATAATTAAAAGGAAATTATTTATGTCTTTCTAAATACTGAGCTTTGATATTAAAAATACACTGCTACATAACTAAAACTTTAATCTCCCTATGTTAGAACAACAAGGTTTTCCTGAAGTACTGATCTGCTCTTAGTAAAATTGTAAGAGGTTTTGATTTTTAATTCTGAAATCTTTTAACAGCCATCTTCTAAGCTGCAACTTACTCCTGTTTTATAGTTTCTATTGCTGCCACATTTGTTTTCCTAAGCCATTTAATTTCCCTAGTTTAAGGTTGGAAATGTTATCTTCTTCATTTAAATTTCTCCAAGTACAGCTTTCCTCTTGAAGCTTCTCAGGTTCATGTCTTGGAAGTTCCACTTTTGCTGTATCTTGTTGCACAAGATTTATAGGTTATACATCATTGCCTTAAGCTCTTTATCCCCTTGAGAGGATATGTCTTTTGCTTGGCTGAGGTGATAACTCTTTCAACTTTTTAAACAGCTCCTGTAATTTTTATTTTATCTAGCTCTAACTCTGTTGACATGGCCTGACACTGGGATGTTCCTCCTTGAAGGCCTAGAAAGGCAGTTACCCTCCAGTATAATTTGATTTCTACATGGCTCTGAATTGCTTTATGTAACCAGGAAACTTGTCATGTCTTTACTAATAACCACGTATTCCCCTGCTCAAGACATAGTTTTCTTGTTTATGTTTCTCTATAATATGGTATACATTCATAATCTTGGACACACACTTCCTGTGTCTGATTAAATTCAAGTATTTTTCATCAGGTTTGACTTCCAGGTTATTTAAACTGTCTTCCCGTAAGGAGAAGCAATCACATTGCAGAAGATTTCTCTTTATCTTTTTGTTAACTGACCTAAGACGTAAAGATTTTGAGTTTTATCAAAATAATTTCCTTTGTAGTTTTATTAGGTTTTGATTCTTAAAGTGAGCTTTGAAAGGGTTAAGGTTTTTGTCTGTTTGTTTGTTTGTTTTTTACATCCATGTAACTTTCTGTATTGCTTTTGAAGTTTTAGATGATCACTCTGGTTAAACCAATAACTATTATTTCATGGTGACCTGCGATCCTGCTTTTATCAGGTATTCTAAACTTTTCGGCATCTTTGATGGACTTCCCCAGTATCAAAATTCTAAATTAAGTCTTTTTTGACCTAGAATTAACTTTGAGACTTTCTAGTCAGGCCCATGGAGAATATCAAAGGATGTTTTTCTCATCTTGTGGAGATAATACATGATTAAGCTCTTTGGTAAATTGTATGAGAAACATTGTCAAATGATAAGTGATGTTAGACCATCCTTAAATTATATTTATGGGTATGTTAGAGAGACAAATGTTAAAAAGTATGTAAATCTATAGAAGTCTAATATGGTATCAGTCATAATTTTGGTTATTATGTTAAAATCTTATATGCTACAGAAATAACCAAATTCCTTGTCAATTGCAAATTATAATAAACTTCTATCAGATTTTTAACTGTAGATATTCTAAGTCTCTCATCCACCATTATGATACTTCTCTAAAAGCATTTGCAATCAGATTCATGGAAAAGACTAACCAATATTCTTTTTTTTTTTTTTTTTTTTTTTTTTGGGACGGAGTCGCTCTGCCCCCAGGCTGGAGTGCAGTGGCGCCCTCTCGGCTCACTGAGGCAACTCCGCCTCCCGGGTTCCGTCATTCTCCCTGCTCAAGCCTCCCGAGTAGCTGGGACTACAGGCCGCCCGCCGCTACGCCGCGGCTAATTTTTTTGTATTTTAGTAGAGATGGGGTTTCACTGTGTTAGCCAGGATGGTCTCGATCTCCTGACCTCGTGATCCGCCCACCTCGGCCTCCCAAAGTGCTGGGATTACAGGCTTGAGCCACCGCGCCCGGCACAAATATTCTTAAATATAGATTTTAATAACTTTAAGATCGATGGACTAAATGAAAATGTTTCAGAGTTCTAATGAAGAAACCGATGAATTCATGAAATTACTAATCAATATCAAGCAGAACAAAATTAATTGCATGAAATTAAGTAACATAAAGGTAATGTTTACATGACTTTTATTTGAAATATTGTTAGTTCTTTAAATGTTTTGTTTTCCAGATTTAAGAAAATTTTTCTCTTTTAAGCTAGGCTGGGCTTGGTGGCTCACACTTGTAATCCCAGCACGTTGCGGGGCTGAGGCTAGCAGATCACTTGAGGTCAGCAGTTCAAAACCAGCCTGGCCAACATGGTGAAACCCCTTCTCTATCAAAAAACACAAAAATTAGCTGGGCGTGGTGGTGTGCACCTGTAGTCCTAGCTACTCGGGAGGCTGAGATGGGAGAATTGCTTGAACCCAGAAAGCAGAGGTTGCAGTGAGCCGAGATCGCGCCACTGCGTTCCAGCCTGGGCGACAGAGTGAGACCCTGTCTCAAAAAATAAAATAAGAGACAATTTTTTCTCTTAAGCTTTCTATAGTTTACAGCAATTTTGTAAAGTATACTTTTGTAAACAAATATGGAAGCATTTGCTTTTTCTCCCTACTTATTCCTTCCAAAATTCAGAAGCTATCTGTGAGTGTTCTTATGACAATGCAGTTATTTCCATAAGTTCAATAAGAATTTCCTCTGTCTTTATAACAGGATACAATTGGAAACATTGGTTATACTACCAAGACTTTGACTGGAATATCATATTTGAGAATGTGTTTAAAATGCCTGGCTTCAAGGGTTCCCAGCCTTAGAGTGAGTGAGTAAAAATGGCCATTTCATGATAGAAACCATAGGTAAAATCTGAAGTATGCCTTGATCTGGCTTCCTAGCCTCAACAGATTTTACATCTGAGCTTTCTATGTGATCAACGTAAAGATAAAAGGTTGTATTTCCAAAGAATGCTATAATACACCTGTTATTAGAATACAGTCCTGTACATTGCTTTCAAGTTCTTATTCTCTACCTACAGATTGGACTAGATCCTGAATTCTTCTAGAATCCTCAAATCCAACTCTTCCACAGAATTATTAAAAACAGAAGTTGCTCTGTTCCTGAAGTCCTATAAGCTGAAACTAAATAAATTTTAAGGGACAAATTTCATGTCTGATGTATGGGCCACAAAAAGAGTTCATCAAACTGCTCAATACCATAAACAGAGGCATTCAGACTGCAAACCAGGACAAGAAATTCATAACTTTATGCTGTAGGCAGCTTTTCCTAAGATGTCAGAACAAAACCCCATGTAATAATGAGACTCTTACCCCTCTTAATGCTACCTTTTTCACTTAGCAGGATAATGACATAATTGCAATTTCACAACCAGTAGCTTCCCCTGGTAACTTAACCACATGACCTAGGAGATCTTTTAGTCCATGCAGTGAGTGACTGTAGCAACATCCCTAAGGCAATTGTTGATTACTCTCTGCTTTAATTCAACCCAATCATAGAATACCAGATGAAAAAAAATTACTCTATATTTCTTGTTGCTCTATATTATTGGTTAAATAAGAAAACACCTGTGCTAATGCTAATACCATATGCTGTAACTGGATAAATTCTTCTGGGAAAGTTGAGATCCATATATACAAAAAAAAGAAAACAGGCCACAGGGTTACAACATGTCTCATCTAATTGCCCATGGTCATTTGATTGATGCAATCAAATGAAGCCTAGGTTCATGGCTTAAAACCATGCGAACTGGGATTGTCATAGTACTATTAATTTTACTCTGTATTTTCCTTTTTAAACTTTGTACCTGTTACCTGTTAAGTTTCTTCAGAAGTACAACTTCTAACAGGATGATACTGACCCAGCACTTTGAAATGATAGCTAATGCCTACAGAACAGATATAATTGAACTTAACAATGAACTCCAGGTAGACCTATCCTGAAAAACACTCCCTCCAAACCTCCCTTGTTGCTCAAATATAGCTAAAAGGATCTTGACACTTACTACTAGTCACCAATCACTTCCCTCTGATGTGGGACCAGATTAGACCACACCAGGACAGGTCCATTGCAGCACTGAGGGACAATCAAAAACTAAGGATGACTGATCGGCAAATCAGCAATGCTTTTGGAGAAAGTTCTTGGTCAAAAGGGGAGAATGTGAAAGTTATCAGAATCAAAATGGAGTCACTCATGTTTAAGCCCCTGACAAGTGGAGCTGGAGAAAGCCATGAAGGGAGGGACATGCACAAATGCCTGATAACAAGAACTATCACAAAAAAATCTGAAAACAACACAACCTTGCACAAGGGCCATTGTAACCTTACACACACACACACACACACACACAAAAGGACTTCTGTGAGGACATCTGCCCAGCAACTGCCTGTCTAACCTCAGACTGGTGCCATCCTTGTTATTGATTCTTGCAGCCAAGGATATATCATCTCAAAACAATTATATAACCCTCCTCACTTTTCCTTTAAGAATCTTTGTCTTCCTTCACTTCCCTGAATATGCACATAGCTTACTATGGCACGTGTGTTCCCACTGCAATGCCTATTCCCAAATAAATATCATTTTCTTCTACAGAATATACCTCTCTGTTTGTTGTTTAGGTTGATGAGATTAATATTGTAGTGGTGACTTACATAAGCTGAATATCACATGGAGGAGAAAATATATACTACCAACATGGCATAGTGTAGAAACTAGGCATCTATATTTATCCTGGATAATCAATAATGGCTGATCTAGTAGTATGTGTGTATCCAGCTCTAGATTTGACCATTACCAACACCAACAAATATTTACTGACTATTCCCTGTACAGCCCCACCTTAAGAGCCAGAAATTCAGGTTAATAAATTCACCCCAGATCATGATACAGATTTGCTTTAGGCTTAGGAAATTGTGGAGAATATGGGAATGTCATGGGGAAAAAATGGGAATTACACCTTCATTCTCCCCAAATCTCTGCCCATCCCTACTGTTCAGCCAGACAACTTGTCAACACCAAATATTTGGGATTTATATCTCATTTTTTAAAAATTGTGGTAACACATATAAAATGAAATTTACCAATTTGACCATTTTTAGATATACAATTCAAGGGCATTAAGTACACTCACACTGTTGTGTGACTTTCCCTCCTTTTAAATCTTGCTTTCTTGCTAATCAGAAGATCAAGTTTGGGTGTTTATGGACATAAAGCTAGCAGTGCTAAAGCTCTGGCCTCCCTGTGCTTCACCATCAAGCTTAAACACACGCACACACACACACACACACACACACACACACTTCTCCCAGGTAGACTAACATAAAAGCAGCAAATACATTTTCTTAAATCTCAACTTTAATTGCTTGGTAATGTATGTCTGGAATACTGTGTAGGAACAGTGCCATGACTGAATACTGTTGTTTGCCTCAGGTGTGGGATGGGATAATGGCATCATGCAAGTTACATATTTATCATTTCTGGGCTAGCTGTTTTAGTACAGGTCCATAGAAATTGAACACAGCTCAGGCACTCTGATAAACACACACAATAGGCACTAGCTTGGTGGGACATCCCCAGCTCTTCTCAAGACTCTTCATTGGCTCCCTACAGAAGCCATGCATTGGCACCAGTGACTTTTCTAGGAACCACTCAGCTTCTCTTGACACAATTTAATTCACTCAACATTTAGTGTGTTGGCACGATGCACAAGAGACACTGTTCTAGATGTTGCAATGATTAAAGTGTAAGTAGAATAATTTCCAACCGCCTAAAAGCTCACAATATGGAAGGATGCTAATGAAGGCAAGTACTTGAATAATTGTTCTATGAGGAAGGATATGATACTTTCCACAGAAAGAGACAAATGAAACGAAGGTATGAAGTAAATCAAGATGGCGGCCAGTCCTACTTAACCAAGGCTGATGTGGCTATGAAAAATCAGATGGTTATGACAAGTAGAATCAGACAAAGCTACTGGGTAGGGCAGAACCAGATAGAGACAAGGAACTATGGCTCAGGCCAGAAAAGAACCCAGGCTGAGAGTGAATTCACTGAAACAAAGAGAGGTGAGGGCTCCAGATTTGTCATAAGAAATTCTTAGCAATATATTTTCAGTCTTTGTTTTTAAAGATACAATACATAGAGGAAAAGGGTACAAACTTGTTAGAGGCAGAAGAAATTGATTCACATCGTAACCCTGCCCCCTACTAGCTGGGGTATCTTAGGTAAGTCTCTCAACTTTTCCAAACTTCCTATCTTCAAAATAAGGACAAGATCTACCCTGTGGGCTGTGTGAAAAGTTAATCGAGATGCAGTCTGTAGAGCAGCTAGTGAAGTATTTGGTATATGGCAGGTACCTAATATATTTTGGTTCTTTTTATTTAAGGGGTTTCTAAGTAGCATTGTGGAGTACAAAACCACATCCGTCAACATTTATTGAAACTAACAGAGTATTTGTTATATTGAGGCAACTGAAAGGAAATTTAAGTCCCCACTCTCAAGGAATTCATCTGGGAGTGGAGAGAAGGAAACAGATATCTTAAAAATCCATAATAAAAGCAATTACATTCATGAAAATGAGCCCATCAATACACATTACTTTGAAAACACACTCTGAGTGATTACACAAGAGTCATTCATGAAGGCTGACAGAACTATAGAAGCAACTGGAAAGGTCTTTATAAATTAGGGAAGGAAATATGAGACTCCTAAATACTGTAAACACATTTGCTATTTCAGCCCTACTATTTACTAGCTGTGTGACCTTGTGCAAATTGCTTAACCTCTCTGAATCTCTATTCCCTCAGCTATAAAGAATAAATGAATCTTTCTCCTGCTTATCTCATGTGGGTGTTGTAAAACTCAAAACAAAGTATGCAGATGGGCTCTGCCAACTACCAAGAGCCATACAAAGGCAGGGCATCATTATTACCACTGTCTCAAAGAGCAAACAAAAACTCAGTTATTCAAACATAGGCTACCTCCCCATCTCACTTGTGCTTGGATTGGGAAAAACAGAGAAGTCAAGTTGAAATTTTCCCTGTTTAAACAATAAAACTTGCCTTATGAGAACGTTTGAGCATAACAGAGAGTCATGTCTTAAATTCTGGAGTTTCATGGATGTGGTCTGAACTAATTATTCACATTGACAGAGGCAATCGGACTGCCCCCTACATATGTAACAGAGATGCACATAAATACACATTATGTTCCGCTGAATGACATAAACTGCAACTTTTCCATTCCATGTTTGCACAGCCAGCATTTTCTGATAAAAATAAAAATTCGTATTTTCTATGTGAAAAGTTACCTGAAATCTCTAGAACATGAGGGAAAAAAAGATTCCCAATACTCAAAACAAGCAATTAAATACTGAACTGAAAACAGTCTTCCCTTAACATCTTGGTCTCAAAGCCCTGTCTGTCTTTGGAAAACTAGGTCCTCGCTCCAATATTGCCTCTTCCTCCCTCACCACATTAGATCTGGCAGTTAGTACTAGTGGCTTCCAATTTCTCCTGAGGACGGTCTAGTCGTTTTCTTTTTTTAATTCTCAAAGCCAGGGCAAAGTCTGAAATACATTCTAGCCGCATTTCCCCCCTGCAAATTGGTATTACCAGTCTTCAGCAAGAAAATGAGAGGATATAAGGTACACGCTAAGCTAAGAAAATGGGTTGTGGCCAGCATGCCAATGAGGTTGAGCTTATCCCTAGAGACTGATGGTCAGAGAGACAGAGTGCCAGCCAGGCGCGGTGGCTCACACCTGTAATCCCAGCACTTTGTGAGGCCAAGGCAGGCAGATCATGAGGTCAGGAGTTCAAGACCAGCCTGGCCAGCATGGTGAAACCCTGTCTCTATAAAAATACAAAAATTAGCTGGGCATGGTGGTGCATGCCTGTAGTTCTAGCTACTTGGGAGGCTGAAGCAGGAGAATTGCTTGAACCCGGGAGGTGGAGGTTGCAGTGAGCTGAGATCGTGCCACTGCACTCCAGCCTGGGCGACAGAGTGAGATTCCATCTCAGAAACAAAAACAAACAAACAAAAACAAAAAACAAACAAAAAAACGACAGACAGAGTGCCACCTCTTCCTTCTACGGCTGGCAATGAAAACTCCACGGGGTCCGAAAGTGGCTGCGAGGCCCTGTCCCATTTAAATTCACTCCATCCCTGCATGGAGATGCCATGGAGGGAGGTGTTTAAAGTGTGCAGGCTCGGGCTGGTGCGGCCACACCAAGGATCTGCACAGTTGGACAACAGTGAAGCTCCAGAAATGAAGCAGCAGCAGCAAGGCGTGGGTGGCAGCATGTGGCAGTACTGCATGTGGGCTTAGATCCAAAGGCCCGGGAGCTGGGACTGAACCTGGGCTCTGCCTTATAGTAACTGTAGCATGGTGGGCAAGTTACACAACTTCTCAGTGCTTCAGTTTCCTGATCTGTAAAATGGAGATGGATAGGACTTTTGGTAAAAATCAAAGATTGGCACAAAGTAAGCATTCATCAAATGGTAGCTGTTATTATCACCAGTAAGGGAAATTTAACTAAAGATACCGAAACCTAAAGGTGCTGGCTGCCTGGCCATCTAGTCATCTTGATGCCAGTGGGATTTCTTAAAGTGCTAGCTCCACAGGTATCACTTCATGTAAGATTACAAGAATTATATTAAATGTAGCACATTAATGACTTCATTACCTTGTTTTCTAGTACTTCAACACCACTGAAATTGCTGCCAAACCTGTGGCCCCTCTGTAGCCCTATGTTGAGTGATGTCCAACCACCTTTCCAGTCAACCAGCCTAGAAATCCTAGAAATCTTTTAAAAGCATAAAAGCCAATGACAACTTCTTATCCATGGAGAGACTATATGGTGCAGTGGCTGAGTGCATGGCTCCTGAGTCAGACTGCTCAGGTTCAAGTCCTGGCCCCACCACTTATTAACTGTGGGCCTATGAGCAAGTTATTTATTCTCTTTGTGCCTCAGTTTCCACATCTGTAAAACAGGTATAATAACAGCTTCACAATATTCACAACAGCAGTTGTGGGGATCAAATGAGTTCATATATATATCAAGTACTTATTAATAGAAGAAGAGTTCCTGGCACATGGCACTAAGTAGGTATCGGCCATCATTACAACTCTTCTTCATAAATATAACGGAAAAATACAAGCAAGTCAGGCTCAGAAGCCTCCTAAGGCAAATGTTTTGTGATCTTTAATCTGCTTCCTACTAGTGAATAAACCATAGCATTTGGCAGAAATAAAGCAGTTAATTGGAACGCAGTGTTGGCTACAATTAGCAACAAACCATGTTCTCCCATCCCAGATGGCAAACTGATAAATAGCAGAGATGTTGCCTCCCAGTCCATCAGAGCCAGAGGGATCTTAAAGATCACCTGATAGAGTGGCCACCAAACCTGAGGAGCATCAAAATCAACTGGGGAGCTTTCCAAAAAACACAGATTCCCTAAGCCCAGACTCTGAAATTATTTCAGTTGGTTTGGGATGAGCCCCAGGAATCTGAGGATGTCACCCATATGTGAGATCTATGGATTAAATCCATTCTCCCATCAAAGATGATGAAAATAAGAAGTGGCAGAATAAGTCCACTTGCCCTATGTCTCATAGTGTGTAAGAGGCAGAGCAAAGCTCAGATGTGCCACCCATCTCCTCCAGCAAAATCATCTCTAGAAAGTGAAACAAAGAAATGAATCCTACACTAAGGGCTTAATCTCCAAAGGTGATTAAATATGAACATGTCTATGTCTAGTTCCTTATAGGAGCAGGTAGGTCTGGCTAGGTTTCATGGGTTCTTCCATTAGCAGAGAGAAGTGCTGTTGGAAAATGTTCCTGGTCTGTGAAGTCATTCAGTAACAAGAGCATCTAAGGCCAGTGCAAATTAAATCAAAGTCTGTTTTATACCTTTTATTCCAAGTAGCTTTTTAACAGAGACCAAGTCATAAGAAAAAAAGAAAGAAAGAAAAGAAAATCTATTGGAGAAGTAGAGGGGACATTTGGGAATAAAGGGAAATAAGGCCCTATTTGAACCTACAGAGTCATCCTCACATCATCTATGTCATTGCAGCCTTGGGCCTTGCAATGTGTCTGTACTTCTGTATGTCCAAGAACAACTTATTTAGAGCCTGTGAACTAAATTCCTGTCAAGCTAAAGATTTTTCCCTGGAAATTTTGGTAGAGATAATTAGTATAATTTCTCAACTTCTCATGACAAACCCTTCTGATGTTTGGAAAGCAGCTCATTATCAGCTGTGGTTTTGGCAATCACAGCACATAGAAACAGCATGCATTGTCTTCATGATTAGCACAGGCAGCAACAGAATCTGCAAGAATGACCTCACAACTCAAGTGTCCACACCCTTGGCAGAGCTAGGGGTCCTCTCCAAAGACTATCCAGGGGTCCCACTAGAAAGATAAGGCCTGTGCTTTATCACTAAAGGCCAATGTCTGACATGATCTTTGGCTCAAATGGCAAAATTATACTTGAAAAGTCTGGAAGACAGCAAGTTTAAGAGTAGCTCATAAGCACCCCACCCAAAAACCTACATTATCAATCTACAGTTGTTTTGAAACATGGATCTTGCAGGAGAGTGATGGGAGTCTACTGTGTTTTCATTTACTCTGGTTTCCTGACCTGAGGCTGCAATGAAATAGATGAGGGTGATTCTGCAGGTTCAAGAAGAACCTCATTTTCCTTTAGATTTTCTTTCTTTTCTTTTCTTTTTTTTTTTTTAAGACTTGCTCTCTGCTAAAAAGCAGAAAACTTATGGAGGAGTGGTACTTCTAGCTTTTGCACATCCTCTTCTCAAAGAGGGTTTGATAGGAGACAGCTGGGGACAAGCTTGAAGTCACAGAGGGAAGAAGATGATTTAGAGCAGGAAGTGAATGGGTCACAGGAAATCCTCCCCAATCTCACAATTTTGCAAGGGCTGACCCTGACTAGATCTAATTGTTCTTTACACCAATTGTTCTCAATTTTAATGCATATAAAAACCAGCTCGGGAGGGGGTGTAAACATGCAGATTCCTAAACTCCAAACTTAGAGAGTCTGATTCAGGAGGCGTGGGGTGGGGTCCAGGAACCCACATTCTAACAGGCTCCCTGGCTGTGTGGATGCACATATTTGGCCCCAAAACTGGAGAACACAGTTGACACTCTTGAGGAGGTTCTAAATAAAACTGGTGGACTGCTTGTTGCTCTTAGCTTTATGACCTTGAGTAAGTCATCTTAACAACTAATTCTCCCTCTGTGTGTTGTAATACCTCTCTCACATGGATATCCTGAGATATCTTGCTGTAATACCCTCTCTGACATGGATATACATGAGGTAGGTGTGAGCGTATTTTTAGAAATGTAAAAGCAACATAAAATGTAAAACATAAATCATCATAATCCATTTTTTTCCATTTTCATTCATTTTTAACCTATCTTTAGAACACGCTGGCAAATTGCTTCTGAGGATTCCCAATATGAAATAAAAAGTTCCCAGAGGTTCAAATCATGATACCGTGCAGTTTGGGACAGCTTTCAGTGAAAAATCAAACAGTCTCTAAATATAATAAAGAGCAGCACGAATTTACAATACAGTGAGTTTTAAATAGGCAGTCACACTGCATAAGACCAACATAAGGATGGGCAGGAATATGCCTAAGATTAAAACATCCTACACACTTATAGAGCAAGTAATGTTCATTCTTACTGTGCCAGGCAATTTGCTCAGACCCAAGCAAGATCCCAAATGAAAAACACATTCAATTTTGAAACAAATTTTATAGTTCCAATAATTTCTTTAATTTTCTTCTATTATTAATTATTAAAGAAAGTGCCCACAAAACAGCATTTTTCTTTGAAAGCATGAGGAACTATGCTCAGTCCCTGCTGGTATCCTCACTAGGTGTTGAGTGTAGTCACCTCCATTATAACTCCACAGAGCTGGGGTGAGGTGCCCAGCAGGTCAAAATGACTGGTTTCTCACTCTCACCTGAATTAGACCTGCCTCATTTGAAGACATTCAAATATGTCCTAATTTTAGAGGGCAATCCATTGAAGTCAAGTTTCCAAGAAATTACAGCAGTCTTTGCAACAAATTTACAATGGCATGACCAAAACTTGGTTCTTGAGCAAGGGTTTTAAAATAAAGCATGATGATTTACAGTTCAAGTTCTCATAAATGACAGAGAAACCCAGGTGCAAAGGTGAGTTTAGATAGACATCAACAATAAATTAAAAGTGCATCAAATTCTCTTTCTCCATTGTCAAACTGAGACATGTTTTCCTGGTTTTCCTCCTATTGAAAAGGAAAATAGGACATGACCAGCCTTTGTTACAGATATTTAATGCTAACAACCAGCCCACAGCAAAAGCCTGCTAATAGGTTTCTTTCCTCCATAGTTCCTTCACGGAGCTTACATTCCAGAGATCTTCGGGTTTTATCTGTGCTTAATTTATCAGATTCCTTCCTCTGACTTATAGGGCTCTGCACAACATGGTCTTTATTTGGGACCACTTTCCCCATTCCTTAGTACATTGGCCACAAAAGCCTGTACCTGTCTTCAAACATGTCGAGCTTGCACCACTGTTCCTGCTGGAATGTTTTCCCAGGACTGCTCCTTTTTGACACTGGGATCTTTGTTCAAAGTCTATATAGTTCACTGAGACCATCTCGTCCCACCCAGTTTAATGTAGCTGTCCAATCACTCTTTGTCATGATGCCCTAATTAATTCTTTGCATAGGATTTAACTGCAGCTGGTAGTTTTCTTGAATATTTACATTTTTGCTCATTATTTTCTTCCTCAAATGAAATACAAGCTTCACAGGAAGAGGGATCTTGTCTGAACTGACCATTGCAGCATCCCTTGTCCCTGAAACTGTTACTGGCACATAGTAGGCCCAAAAAGATTTGCTGGCTCGGTGGATATGGAGAACACTAGGTTGCCAAATTAATGTTCAATCTTGAAGAAATCTTAGGGTTCAAGTATTAATTAGGCTTAGAGATATGCCACTTGCAGACTCAATTAGTTTAAAACACCATCCTCTGCTGGGCTAATTTAATTAAAATATAACTCAAGCTTTTCATTTGTTCTTTGTAAAATTTAATATTAAACATATTATTAGAAAAGTATTACTAAAATCTGAAACATATCCCAATGACTTTAAGAGGTTTTGACTCAATGCACAACCAGCAACTTGAATATACAAGAGTGCAACATATGTCACTGGGCTTGAGTTCATCACTACCTAAATTACTCTCTGATAATAAATTCAGCAGATTAATTCTTAAGCACATTCTTTGGGCAGTATATCCAGTGCTACCCTGATGGTCCAAAAAGGCTCTATCTGAGTTACTTGATAAGGGGATTGACTTGGATACTGGGGGAGACTCAAACATTAACTACTATTTAGATGTCATTCTAGGTTTAGGAAAAAGCAATTTGTTAAGTACAGGTCATGCCAAATTTTTGTTCAAGCCTTTAGATGAGGTTACCATTTTTCTAGAATTGGCTGCTAGATTCTAAATATAAACAAGCTTATAAGGTGAGTGAAGAGTAACAAGCATATTGGTGATAGATGTGGTTATGCTGAAGACAAACTGAGCTTCAGCCACAAGCATGGACCAAAAAGTAAAAGCAGTGTCTCGGATTTTGGCCACAGGGGTCTTTCTATTGCATGGAAATAAACTGCTGTATTGTTGTTATTGTTGTTTGTTTTTGGCTTTTTTGGCTTTTTTTTTTTCCCCACAAATGTAGTTTAGGAACTGTTAGTACTTTTAAAGGATGATATAAAAGCCAAGGGGGAATCTATTAAATAAAACTCAAGTCAATATTCTCCATTTTAATGTTATCACTCTTCCCACTAAAAATGGAAGAGTCACATACTCATCTTGTGTATCGCAATACACAAGAATAAGAAAGAACTGTAAGCTAAACTGCATAAACAAAAATCTCCTGAAAATTATGGAATAGGAAAAAACAAAACATGCTGCCCCCTTTATCTGTCAACGAATTTCTGAGAAGCACCTGGCACTTTTGTCCATTTATATAAATTTACTCTTTAAGACTCGGCCAAATCTCCTGGAGAGAATGAAATAGAAACATAAGCTTCAAGCCCTAAGAAAAGAAAGAACTATTATGATTTTGTGTTCATGTCCTAAGGCACATTGCTATCCACAAAAGCCAATGGCATCTTGGCCCATATTTATTTACCTACTAATGTCAGCCAGTAAGCCCCCAAAGCTTATAATCCTGAGGCCAGTGGGAGAAGAGCAGCACCTACAGGAAAAAAAAAAAAAAAAAAAAAACTTGGACAATTCTGACTTATTATTTTAAATAATGCCTTTACTTTTGCAGTTTTCTACCTCAGTAATTTTGGCTGTCAATGCTTAAAAGTGCCTTCCCATCACGATTCAAAACCCTCATACAATGCTGACCTCTTATTTATTCTGAAACGAATGCACTCTCTGGGCATTTCTTAAGGCACTTCACAAGCAGGTCATTAGAACGAATACAAACAGAAACACGCTACATAATAATTTCCAAGAATACAGGCACTCTAAATGTGAGAGAGACATTTTAAAGATCCAAAATGTACACTGTTTTTTAAACTGTGAAGGGTTGCCTTTTTGTTGTTGTTGTCATCTTATTTGATTGTCTTGAGGTTCATTATAGTTCAATGCAGTAAGAGTCACCCTAGGGTTTTTATTTTTCCCTCTCTCTCTCAGATTGTGAAAAATAGTTCTTCCATGAACTAGATCTCTAGAGAATATATCCTCCCCTAACTGGCTTGCATGGGAAGGCAGACTTTCTAATTTTATAGCAAAAATGGGGAATTTGTGGGTAGGACATGCTCACTGAGTTCATCTGGACCAGTTCCCACCCTGACTGTAGGACTCCTTTGATGGCGTGTGTACCACCTGGGTGTCAATTTGTTGTTATAACCTAAATGACTTTCCTGGGTGACATAATGAGAAACCAAGTGGAAATAGTGTTAATGCCACATATGATGGCTACTCAAAAACTCTAGAACCAAACTTTCTCTTGCTCAAGACCAAATTCTCTGTTTAACTCCATTATCCTCAAGGACTCTCTCCCATACCCAAAGTAACCAAGAGAGATCCCAGAACACAGAAAGAAGCTTGAAAATGGAACACGAATTGGTCCCACAACTAGAAAAAATAAGTCTGAAATTCCTTCATTTGTTGTCACCATTAACTGTATCAAAAGGTGTGATGCAACAGCTAAAAGGCACTGGTGGGAGAATGAGATACCTGAACATGGTAGACACACCCTAAGGTGACCCAGTGACCCTCCCTCCTCCTGTGTGTGCTTTTGTGTAATCCCCTTCCTTGGAGGGCGGGTGTCATCTGTGACTTGTTTCTAAACAATAGAATAGAACAAAGATGATAGGAAGTCATCCCCATAACTATTATATAAGACATGGTTTGGTGTGTTGGAGTGAGAAGATCTTCTTGCTGGCCTAATGAGGTAAGCAGCCACACAGCAAAGAGCTGTAGGTAGACTCATGTCTACAACTAGCAAAAAGTTAAGTCCTCAGTCACACAGCTACAAAAAAATATAATTTCTACCAACAAACTTAATGAGCATGCAAGCAGATTCTTCCACAGCCAAGCCTCAAGATGAGAATGCAGCCCAGGGCAGACACCTTGATTGTGACCCTGATCTGTGCCCAGACTCTTGCCCCATGGAAACTGTGAGATAAGGAATGTGTATTGTTTTAAGCTGCTAAATTTGTGGTGATGTGTTATGCAGAAATAGAAGACTAATGCACTATGAGAAGAAATAAAGGTCAGAAGTCTTATTTAAACTGTCCATCCTTAAAGTGAATTGGAGTCAGTCTACGTCTGGCTGAAGAGTACTGTGCTAAACTCCCTCCTCTGAAAATAATCACAGGAAGAAATATTCAGTGACAGGCAGAGTCACCTGAGTGCCATGGCAACCATTCCAAAGAATGTCTATTAGCTTCCTAAAGGATCTAGGTTCTGTGATGGAAAGCTTATTAACCAGAAGAACTTCTTAAGCAGATAATGAAAAATAATGGGCATAGTGACATGTTCTAAAATCTTATTATACTATACAGGAAACTTCTAAGTAGCTTTACTTAAAATTCCTAGAAGTGCAGAACAGTGAGGGACAATCAATTTGTCTTCATCTTCCTATAACTCATGTTTTTGCAAATAAGTTTCTATTAAATCTCTATACCTGTGAACTCATGTAATAGTTCTGGAGTAAAAGTGAGTTAAAAAGAAAGAATGCCTAATGTGACCTTCTTAAAGGCATTGTTGCAGGGCTGCGATATTTCATGTGTTAATATCCTCTTATATTAACCCACAATTATATTTTTTAGGCTTTTAATGATTTCTTCATAGTTTTTTATAGGATGACAACTTCAAAAATTAACCACATAAGATTCCTTATAGAAAACTATGCAAAAGGTAACTTCAGAACATGTGACCCCTATAATAAGGGGGCTAAAGTCTGAATTTAAACCAATTATAACTTTTAAACATATCCATATCAGGATTCCATCAATCTTCTCCTTCATTTATCCAATGCCAGCATCAAGTATTTAATGACAAGATTATCTAATATTTAGAATATTTAATTCTTAAACTTTTACTTCACATTATGATTAGACAGCTGATGTTAATGTTAACTCATGACTGATACTAACCATTATACATGCCACAAGTTTAAATACTATCTAAACTTCCTTTTAGCACTAATAGTTCATGATTAACCTCATTTCTGAGCAACATTTATTAAACAAGTACAGACATTAAGAATTCACATGAAGTAAAAACAGGCATAATATCTGTGAAATGATGACAAGTTGCATAAGATGAAGTCAGAATCCACATTTTGTGTTGGATTGAAGTTCCAGAAATTTCCAGAGGGACAAAGCATGGCAAAGGTCTGGAAACTGAGAGTCCAGGTTGAGAGTCTTGGATCAGCTGTGCTTAAGGCAAGCCAAAGGTCTAGAGCCTGGGAGTTCAGTCGAGTTAGGGGATGTAACCATCAGTCACTCAACATATTATACTTTCATTGAGCACTGCTATGTATTGACCCAATTCCAGTGCTGGGGTTACCCCAGTAAATGAGACTGTCAGGGTCCCTGTTTTCCCTACTTGCATTCTGTTTGGGGGACAAACAATTAATAAGCAAGCAAACAACTGATTAAAGCAATTTCAAATAGTGGAGAGTTAAGTCAAATTCAAACGAACATATTACTGAGGTCCTTCTCCCAGTCACACAGTGTCCAGGTACTTGAAATACATTAGTCAACAAAGCAGATATAGATTCCCACCATCATGGAGATCACATTCTACTAGGGAAAAGATATAATATCACAAGTCATAATAAGTATTAACTTATATACCATGTAAAAAACGTAATATGTGCTATATATTTTTTAAAAAGGCCGGAAAAAGGTGATTGGAAGTATATATGTGAAGGGGCAGTGGGTCACAATTCAAAAATGGGGCAGTCAAGATAGGCACCAGTAAGCAAGTCACATTAGAGCAGACTTGAAGAAGGAAACCACAAATGCAAAGGTGCTAAGGCAAGACTGAGTTCAGCATGGAGGAACAGAAAGAAGAATGATTAGGCATAATGATCAAGGGACAGGGCCAGCAACTTGGGCAGGAACCAGATCACACAGAATTGAGTCAACAGGCCAACTCTGATCCCTAATTGCTCCCCATCTCTGCTACACTGCTATCTTCTTCCTGTCTATGGACCCTGCTCATCAGTTTCAAACACATTCTAATATCTTCTCTTTAGAAAACCACTCCACCCTCCTGGTCGCCACTGAATGTCTACCATCCTTCTCAGCTACGTTTCTCCAAGGAAAGGTCCTGCCTCTACCTCCTGGCCCTCCTATTTACCCTGAAGTTTACTCTAATTGGATCACTCCCCAACACTTCTCTTGAAGGTCACCAATAATCTCCACATGTTGAAATGCAAAGGACACTCGTCCTTAACTTATCAGGCTCTCTGCTGCCTCTGGCACAGGTGACCAGGCTCTCTTTCTAGAAACACTTCCCTCTCTCCATGACAATACCACCATCCTCATTTTCTCCTGTATCTCTGGCCTCTCTTCAGCTTCTCTTCTTAGGAGTAACCCATAAATAAACATACATGTTCATGTGAAAAAAATATGTGAAGGTTTTGGTTAACTGAAAGCTCATTCATCAGCCCTGATGGCCTTGGCCCAGGGCAAATCACTTAGTCTCCAGGGGACACTACAGTCAGTAAAGAAGAAAGAGCTTCAGAACAAGGGAGACCTACCAGGGCTAATGCTTTTTAACTGAATGACCTTGAGCAAGACACTTCTCTCCAGGACTCAGTCTTCTCACCTGTAATATAGGGATTTTTAACAGTGGCCTTGCAAGGCTACTATTAAGACTAAATGATTTATCCTTCCTAAGTTCTCTGGCCAATGCCTGATACTTGGTAGATGCTACTCTGCTGTTAGTGTCCTCCTGAAGCTCAGAAAAAAAAAAAAAAAAACCACCTTTTGGCTAATATCCAGAATCTACAAAGAACTTAAACAAATTTACAAGAAAAAATCAACCCCATCAAAAAGTGGGCAAAGGATATGAACAGACGCTTCTCAAAAGAAGACATTTATGCATCCAACAGACACATGAAAAAATGCTCATCATCACTGGCCATTAGAGAAATGCAAATCAAAACCACAATGAGATACTATCTCACACCAGTCAGAATGGCGATCATTAAAAGTCAGGAAACAACAGGTGCTGGAGAAGATGTGGAGAAATAGGAACACTTTTACACTGTTGATGGGACTGTAAACTAGTTCAACCATTGTGGAAGACAGTGTGGTGATTCCTTAAGGATCTAGAACTAGAAATACCATTTGACCCAGCCATCCCATTTCAGGGTATATACCAAAAGGATTATAAATCATGCTGCTATAAAGACATCTGCACACGTATGTTTATTGAGGCACTATTCACAATAGCAGAGACTGGGAACCAATCCAAATGTCCATCAATGATAGACTGGATTAAGAAAATGTGGGTCCGAGTGGAGCGAGCGAGCTGCACTGGTGTGTGGTCGCGTCTCTGGAAACCGGCATCCACTTGCAGGCATGGCTGACCAACTGATCGAATAGCAATTGCAGAATTCAAAGAGCTTTTTCCTATTTGACAAAGATGGTGATGAACTATAACGAACAAAGGAATTGGGAACAGTAATGAGGTCTTTGGGCAGAACCACAGAACAGAGGTTAGCAGACATGATTAATGAAGTAGATGCTGATTGTACTGGCACAATTGACCTTCTCCTGAATTTCCTGACATGATGGCAAGAAAAATGAAAGACACAGACAGTGAAGAAGAAATTAGAGAAGCATTCCGTGTGTTTGTAAGGATTGGCAATGGCGATATTAGTCTGCAGAACTTCGCCATGGTGATGACAAACCTTGGAGAGAAGTTACAGATGAAAGTTGATGAATGATCAGGGAGCAATATTGATGAGTGATGGTCAAGTAAACATGGAAGAGTTTGTACAAATATGACAGCAAAGTGAAGACCTTGTACAGAATGGTTAAATTCTTGTACAAAATGGTTTTATTTGCCATTTCTTTGTTTGTAACTTATCTTAAAAGATTTCTCCCTAAACTGTCAAAAAAATATGCATGTATATAATAGACCTTCTTCTCCATTGTTTTCTTCCCTTTCTTAACTGTCCATTGTCCTGAAAACCTTTATTTTAAAATTGATCAAGTAACATGTGCCATGGCGTTACTCGGATATATCTAAGCCCTTCTGCACACTAAATTAGGAGGAGTTGGTCAAATGAGGGACATCCGGGTTAGGCCCTTTTAAAGAGTTTTCCTTTTAGGAACTGTCAGCATGATTGTTGCTTGAGTGTTGGAGTGTAACTCTGCGTGGGACTAGTGGACAGTCAACATATGTACTTAAAGTTGCACTATTGCAAAACGGGTGTATTAATCCTAGGACCGTACACCTATTTTTTTTGTACTGCTGGTCCTGTAACCAAAACATTTTTCTATTATTGTTATCTTGCTTTTTAAACTTGTTTAGCCACTTAAAAATCTGCTTATGGCCCATTTCCTAAAAATCTATTCCAAGTTGTATATTTGTTCCAATAAAAATTACAATTTACCCAAAAAAAAAAAAAAAAAAGAAAATGTGGCAACCATATACACCATGGAATACTATGCAGTCATAAAAAGGATGAGTTCAGTCCTTTGTAGGACATGGTGAGCTGGAAATCATCATTTCTCAGCAAACTATTGCAAGGACAGAAAACCCAAACACTGCAAGTTCTCTTCTCATAGGTGGGAACTAACAATGAGATCACTTGGGACACAGGGTGGGAACCATCACACATCCGGGGCCTATCGTGGGGGGGAGGGCGGAGGGATAGCACTAGGAGAAATACCTAATGTAAAAGATGAGTTAATGGGTGCAGCACACCATCATGGCACATGTATACATACACATGTAACAAAACTGCAAGTTGTGCACACGTACCCTAGAACTTAAAGTATAATTAAAAAAATAAAAAATAAAAAAATAAAATAAAAAAAGAGAAAGAAAAAAAGATAAAGCAACTTTTGTCTGAATAACACAGGAAAGAAAAATAATATTAAAAGGAAGGGAAGGAGAAGCTATCATTAAACTGTTCTGGGTGGAGTCACTGTTAATGACCCATAAACAAATTAACTTTCTTTGCCTTATAAACCTAAAATTCTTAAGTTGGAAAGAGATTTCAAACACATTAAATCTCTTCAAATATCTAATTATCAGCAGGAAGCAAATATTAATCATTACTGAATGCTCCAACTTCCCTCCCTCAAAGGTGTCTTATGTACTTTTTTCTTTATTGAGAGAGAGTCAGTACAGGGTAGGAGGATATCCCTACAGCCTGGATTTAAATCCTGCCTCTCTGCTTCTGAGCTTTGAGACTGTGTACGGAGAACCTAAACTTCCTGTGCTGCAGTTTCCTCAACTATATAATATGAGACTAATTATGCTACTTATGGGACTGTTTTAAAAACTAAATGAGGTAATATAGATGTAGTGTTTACAACAGTTCCTGGTACAATGGTAAGCTCTCAATGAAGATGA
Organism: Rhinopithecus bieti; assembly: GCF_001698545.2. Taxonomy (NCBI): domain Eukaryota; kingdom Metazoa; phylum Chordata; class Mammalia; order Primates; family Cercopithecidae; genus Rhinopithecus; species Rhinopithecus bieti. The sequence continues at coordinate 876,200 of NW_016805609.1, forward strand.
AGATCACAACAATAATGACCACTACTATTATTAGTTCAACTACCCTTGGAGTTCTCACTTCACACCCATTCAGTGATTTGGAATCAGATACATGAGGTACTTGTTCATACTTATCATTTTCCTGTATAGAACAATCCATATTTTAAAGGAAATAGATATTGCTGGGTATTTTCTTTCCATTTGCCTCTCTGGATCTGCTGCCTCTCAATTCTGTGATCCAAACGAATGACACTCTGTGATCATCGGGCTTCCTTGTCCTCTCACTTCTGGTTGGGTTAAGCCAATGGGACACATTGGCAGGAGATAGGAGAGAGGCAGGAAAGTGAGGTCAGAGTATCGATTCCTCTAGCTCCCTCCCTGCTGGGTCATCATGGTCATCAGCCTCTCCTACAGGCCACAGCTCCTGCCAGGCTGCCCTCCCTAACAGCTATAGCTACTCTGTCTGGGGTTTGAGAATCTTCCTTCTGTTGGCCCCTTCAGGCATAGATAGGGTTAAAGCTCCCCACTGTTGCAAACCTCAGGATGCCCTACCATCTCTTGTTGTTTTATGTAGTCCTGAACATATCTTTTTAAAGAGTCTCTTCATTAAACTCTTCTAAATTACCTGATTCTTTCCTGCTGGAACCCAGACTGACACATAGGTCATGCTTTTCAACATATAGCCATGCAAAACATGAAGGAAAGGTAGCACCTGGAATACTTTCTATAAGTAGAAAGCAGCAGTTGAGCCAGAAGGCTGAGACTCTCTCCCAAAGCACTCCACTTCAAAGTCTTTTGTCATTGGAGCCGGGTAGCTCACATGGAGGGCAAAGTGAAGGACTCTAATCTTCTCAGCATTTGCCATCCCAACTGACCTTTCATTCAGGTAAATGTTATTTCCTCTAACAACTCGAAGGATGAGAGGACTTGCTGGTACTCCATCTCTCAAATGATCAAAGTTTCCTCTCCAGCCACATTCAATCCACTGAGATATTTGCTACCATGCCCTTGAGAACAGGTTCAAATACAAGTTTCTCTAATACTACTGCTCCTTTTCTAAGCTGGCCTAGCAGAACTGGAGTTAACAAGAACATCTTGGAGTTCTCCCTGTTAGCAACCAAGCCACAGATAATACTCAATGCCCCAAGGCTGCAGCTCTTAATTATGTCCAGAAGCTTAATTTTAGAAGGTGACACCAGCATCAGCTTTCAGCTTCACAATCTGAGCTAATCATTAATTGCATCTTTAGGTCAAACTCTATGAGAAAGTTATTCAATAAATGGGAAGAGGAAGCAGAGCAAGATGGCTGAATAGAAGCCTTTACTGATTGATCATCTCCCTGCAGGAACACCAAATTGAACAACTATCCACACAACAAAGCACCTTCATAAGAACCAAAAATCAGACGAGCGATCAAAGTATCTGGTTATAACTTCGTATCAGTGAAAGAGGCACTGAAGAGGGTAGGAAAGACAGTCTTGAATTGCCAATGCCACCCCTCCACCATCCCCTGGCAATGACCATGTGGTGTCGAGAGAGAATCGGAATTTAGGATAGGGAGAGCACAGTGACTGAAGAACTTTGCATTGAAACTCAATGCTGCCCTGTTGCAGCAGAAAGCAGTACCAGGCAGAACTCAGCTGGCACCCATGGAGGGAGCATTTAGACCAGCCCTAGCCAGAGGGGAACTGCCCATTCTAGTGGTTGCAACTTGAGTTCCTGCAAGTCTTGCCACTGTGGATTAAAGTGCTCTGGGATCCTAAATAAACTTGAAGGAATGAAACATGCCTATAAGGTCTGGAAAACAGGCTCAAAAAGGCAAATCTGAGAATAATTGGCCTTAAATAGGAGGTAGACAGAGAGATAGAGGTAGAAAGTTTATTCAAAGGGATAGTAACAGAGAACTTTCCAAACCTAGAGAAAGATAACAATATTCAAGTACAAGAAAGTTAAAAAACACCAAGGAGATTTAACCCAAATAAGACCACCTCAAGACATATAATAATCAACTCCCAAAGGTCAAGAATAAAGAAAGGATCCTGAAAGCAGCACGATAAAAGAAACAAACAACATACAATGGAACTCCAATACATCTGGCAGCAGACTTTTCAGTGGAAATCTCACAGGCCAGGAAAGAGTGGCATGACGTATTTAAAGTGCAGAAGGAAAAAAATTATTCTAGAATAGTATATCTGGTGAAAATATCCTTCAAACATGAGGGAGAAATAAAGATGTTCCCAGACAAACAAAAGCTAAGGGATTTCATTAACACCAGGACTATCCTACAAGAAATGCTAAAGAAAGTACTTCAGTCTCAAAGAAAAGAATGCTGATGAGCAATAGGAAATCATCTGAAGGCACAAAACTCACTAGTGATAGTAAGTGCACAGAAAACCACAGAATATTATAACACTATAATTGTAGTATATATCTTGAGTAGAAAGACTAAAAGATAAACTAGTCAAAAATAACTATAACAACTTTTCAAGACATAGTACAATAAGATATAAACAGAAAACAAAAAGTTTAAAATCAGGGAATGAAGTTAAAGTATACAGTTGTTATTACTTTTCTCTTTACTTATTTCTTTGTGTATGCAATTGGTGTTAAGTTGTGATCAGTTTAAAATAATGAGTGTATTATCTACAAGCCTCATGGTAATCCCAAATCAAAAAACATAAAACATATACACACAAAAAAAGCAAGAAATTAAAACACACCACCAGATAAAAATAACCTTCACTAAAAGGAAGATAGGAAGGAAGAAAAGACCACAATATAGTCAGAAAAATAACAACAAAATGGCAGGAGTGAGTTCTTACTTATCAATAATAACAGTTAATGTAAATGGACACAATTCAATCACAAAACACAGAAAGGCTGAATGGATTAAAAAACAAGACCCAATGATCTGTTGCCTACAATAAATACAATTCCCCTATAAAAACACACACAGACTGAAAATAAAGGAATGGAAAAAGAAACTCCATGTAAATGGGCACCAAAAAAAAGCAGGAGTAGCTATACTTATATCAGACAACATATATTTCAAGACAAAAACTGTAAGAGGAAACAAAGAAGGTCACCATATAATGATAAAGGGGTCAATTCAGCAAGACAATATAACAGCTGTAAATATATATGCACCCAACGCTGAAAACTCTCTAGGACATTGGTCTGGGCAAAAACTTCTTGAGTAATATTCCACAAGCACAAGAAACCAAAGCAAAAATGGACAAATGTGATCACATCAAGTTAAAAAGCTTCTGCACAGGAAAGGCAACAATTAACAAAGTGAGGAAACAAGCCACAGAATGAGGGAAAATATTTGCAAACTACCCATATAACAACAGATAAATAACCAGAGCTAAAACAACTCTATAGGAAAAATATCTAATAATCTGGTTTAAAAATGGGCAAAGGATCTGACGAGACATTTCTCAAAAGAAGACATAAAAATGGCAAGCAGGTTTATGAAAAAATGCCCAACATCACTGATTATCAGATAAATGTAAATGAAAACTACAATGAGGTATCATCTCACCCCAGTTAAAATGACTTATCCAAAAGACAGGCAATAACAAATGCTGGTGATGAGGTGGACAAATGGGAACCCTTATGTCCTGTTGAGGGGACTGTAAATTAATACAGCCATTATGGAGAACAGTTTGGAAGTTCCTCAAAAAACTAAAAATATACTTACCATATGACCCAGCAATTCCACTGAAAGGTATATACTCCCAAAAAGGAAATCAGCATATCAAAGAGCTATCTGCACTCCCATGTTTATTGCAGCACCATTCACAACAGTCAAGATCTGGAAGCAACTTCTATGTCCATCAACAGATGAATGGATAAAGAAAATATATTCTGTAATCACAGCACTTTGGGAGGCTGAGGTGAGCTGATCACTAGAGCCCAGAAATTTGAGACCAGCCTGGGCAACACAGTGAAACCCCATCTCTATAAAAAGTACAAAAATTCTGGACACGATGGCATGTGCCTACAGTCCCAACTGCTTGGGAGGCTTAGGTGGGAGGATCACCTGAGCCTGGAGAAGTTGAGGCTGCAATGAGCCATGATGGCACCACTGCACCCAAGCCTGGGTGACAGAGTGAGAGCCTGTCTCAAAGAGAGATAGAGAGAGAGAGAGAGAGAGAGAGAGAGAGAGAGAGAGAGAGAAAATGTGATACATATACACAATGGAGTACTATTCAGCCATATAAAAGAATGAGATCCTAAATGAAATCCTGTCATCTGCAACAGCAGGGATGGCACTGGAGGTCTTTACATTAAGTGAAATAAGCCAGACACAGAAAGATAAACTTCACATGTTCTCACTTATTTCTGGGACATAAAAATTAAAACCATGGAATTCATTGAGATAGAGAGTAGAATGATAGCTGCAAGAGGCTGGGAAGGGTTGGGGAGGATGAAGTAGGGATGATTAATGGGCACAAAAATATAGTTAGGTAGAATAAATAAGATCTAGTGCTTGATAGTGCAACAGGGTGACTACAGTCAACAATAATTTATTGTGCCTTTTAAAATAACAAAAAGAGTACAATTGGATTGTTCGTAACAGAAAGAAAAGATATATGCCTGAGGTGATGGACAGCCCACTTACTGTGATGTAATTGTGACTCATTGTATGGCTGTATCAAAATATCTCATGCACCCCACAAATATTTACACCACCATGTACCCATAAAAACTGAAAATTAAAAATTAAAAAATATAAATCCTTGTAGGTTGCTTTAGGGATAAACCATTGGCTCAAATAAGTAAAATGGATGAAACATGCTTCCATACCATGGCACAGCAGACACAGGCTGAGAAGCAGTTTGAATAACAAGCACAACTTCCAATGCAAAGAAGTTGTACTTGTCTTGTATAACACTTTCTGCCAATTTAATGTGGACCTGAAACACATAAGAGTAAAAGTGCTATAAAATAATATCTTCAAAACTGTTATACTTTTAAAATTACAATTATGAAAATAAATGTTGAAGTTACATTTTAATAGGAAAGCTGGATAATGCCCAACACTGGGTCAGATATGAGATATTCTACATAGAAAAAAGGCAGGACATATGAAATAGAGAAAGGAAGAAAATCATGAATGTGAGATAATGAATTATGTGCTGTAACAGCTGACCTCACTGCTCAAATACAGCACATAATTCATGAGTCATGACATTACCATGAATGCCTTCTTGCAGAATTCACAACTGAGCAGCACTGGCAACCTTTGAATATGGTGTTGTTTCTTTCTTTCAAAAGACAACACATCTGATGAACAGTAATTTTATTTACTCGAGATATGTTGCTAAAGAGCTGTATAGAGATTTTGTACAGGTAATCATATTTCAAGTGCACTAGGGTGTCTAGCTTTATGAATAAAATGCTCAAGTGCATATTTTGTTTTGTTTTGAGACGGAATTTTACTCTGTCATCCAGGCTGGACTGCAGTGGCACAACCTCAGCTCACTGCAACACCCACCTCCTGGGTTCAAGCGATTCTCCTACCTCAGCTTTCCAAGTAGCTGGGATTACAGGCGTGCACCACCATGTCCAGCTAATTTTGTATTTTAGTAGAGATGGGGTTCCACCATGTTGGCCAGGCTGGTCTCGAACTCCAGACCTCAGGTGATCTGTCCACCTCGACCTTCCAAAGTGCTGGGATTATAGGTGTAAGCTATCAAGTGCATACTTTGTAAAGTGAATAATAAAGCCCTTGCCCTGCTCCTCTCTTCATTTATGTGTACAAGATTTAACAGTTGGTTTGTGTGTGTATGCAGGTACGTGCATGTTTAAATAGTTTAAAGAACCATTCAGGTTTCAGGTCGGCAAATGAATCAGAAGTGATTAAAATCACATCAAATTTTACTAAGACAAGACAACCTTGGTGTCTGTCTAGACAAGTATATGCAAAATCTTTTCTTTCTGATGCCTCAGTGCCCATTTAGAAGATTAATGGAAAAAACATACAAGGTGTATGTTTTGGAATTTTGAATTTTGAAAATTAAANAAATAAGTAAAATGGATGAAACATGCTTCCATACCATGGCACAGCAGACACAGGCTGAGAAGCAGTTTGAATAACAAGCACAACTTCCAATGCAAAGAAGTTGTACTTGTCTTGTATAACACTTTCTGCCAATTTAATGTGGACCTGAAACACATAAGAGTAAAAGTGCTATAAAATAATATCTTCAAAACTGTTATACTTTTAAAAATTACAATTATGAAAAATAAATGTTGAAGTTACATTTTAATAGGAAAGCTGGATAATGCCCAACACTGGGTCAGATATGAGATATTCTACATAGAAAAAAGGCAGGACATATGAAATAGAGAAAGGAAGAAAAATCATGAATGTGAGATAATGAATTATGTGCTGTAACAGCTGACCTCACTGCTCAAATACAGCACATAATTCATGAGTCATGACATTACCATGAATGCCTTCTTGCAGAATTCACAACTGAGCAGCACTGGCAACCTTTGAATATGGTGTTGTTTCTTTCTTTCAAAAGACAACACATCTGATGAACAGTAATTTTATTTACTCGAGATATGTTGCTAAAGAGCTGTATAGAGATTTTTGTACAGGTAATCATATTTCAAGTGCACTAGGGTGTCTAGCTTTATGAATAAAATGCTCAAGTGCATATTTTGTTTTTGTTTTGAGACGGAATTTTACTCTGTCATCCAGGCTGGACTGCAGTGGCACAACCTCAGCTCACTGCAACACCCACCTCCTGGGTTCAAGCGATTCTCCTACCTCAGCTTTCCAAGTAGCTGGGATTACAGGCGTGCACCACCATGTCCAGCTAATTTTTGTATTTTTAGTAGAGATGGGGTTCCACCATGTTGGCCAGGCTGGTCTCGAACTCCAGACCTCAGGTGATCTGTCCACCTCGACCTTCCAAAGTGCTGGGATTATAGGTGTAAGCTATCAAGTGCATACTTTGTAAAGTGAATAATAAAGCCCTTGCCCTGCTCCTCTCTTCATTTATGTGTACAAGATTTAACAGTTGGTTTGTGTGTGTATGCAGGTACGTGCATGTTTAAATAGTTTAAAGAACCATTCAGGTTTCAGGTCGGCAAATGAATCAGAAGTGATTAAAAATCACATCAAATTTTTACTAAGACAAGACAACCTTGGTGTCTGTCTAGACAAGTATATGCAAAATCTTTTTCTTTCTGATGCCTCAGTGCCCATTTAGAAGATTAATGGAAAAAACATACAAGGTGTATGTTTTTGGAATTTTGAATTTTGAAAATTAAATTTTTGAAAATTGAATTTTGAATTTTGAAAATTAAATTTTGAAAGTTAAATTTTGAAAATTAAAAATTAAAAAATATAAATCCATGAAGTCACATGAAAATAACAGAAATATATAGACAGGGATGGAGCTTCTCAAACAAGAGGATCCATGCCCCATTCTCAGGGTCCCTAAAACTATAAGAGAATTTATATAGGTTTTGATTTTTATGATAATCTAATCCTCAGCTCCCATCATGTTCGCTAAATTATTATTTAAAATAGAAAACTTCTATTTTACAGAGATAGTTTACAGTTAAAAAACATTTTTTGGCATTATTTTCATCCATCTATTCTCAACTGAGTTCTGTGGCTCACTGAAATTGTATTAGTCTATGTGAATTTTTCTCTTTTAAAAGGGAGTTGTAATCCTGTTGTATTGAATTTGAATGGGAAGGATCAATATGAACTTGTGATGCATTTTATCTTCCTCTGCCCATTAAATTGGCTTAGAAATAATGAGCAACCTAGTAGTCCCAATAGATTGAGGTCACTAAATATCATTTCTCACTTAAAGAAACTAAGGTTCTCAGGGGAAGTAGTTGATTCCAGGTCAAAAGTAGAAAATATAAAAGATGAACCTGGAACATTTCATCACACCAGGAGCAAAGGAGCTATCAAAGACTACAAGGAGAATGTCAAAAGGATTCAGGGGCCACCTTTAATAGGCTCCTACTATCCAAAATGAAATGAATTAAAATATATCAAATGTGCTTAAATTCACAGTACTAAAGTCAACAGTAACAATAAAACTTTCCTTCCTTACTGGTTACCCCTGGAGGGTGCGAGCAAACCAACTCCTTACTTTGAAAACTGGTAAATAAAGAGAAAGAATCAAACATTTACTCTGCCTTGATAGCATAAATTATATGTCAAGTAACCACAGAGTTGACAAGTGTTTCTCCTTATAGAAGTCCAACTAATAAATGAGGGAATAGTAAAATCTGAATGGCATCATTTTTAAATCCCCAATAAATTAATATATTTAGAAAAAGCACTTATGAAATAATATTGCCAAAAATCATCTAAATGGAGTCCAATGAAGGCTCTACATCTGTCTACTAATTTATATAAAACAGAGAACAGAGAGCATATGAAATGACAGCACAGGGGACAATCAGCAAAACCCAGACTACAGAACATCCTACAGGAAAATCGACCATTTTTTCCTCAACAAATAAATTACTAAGGGAAAAGATTGATAACAGAAAAGATTAATAAAACAAGCTTTATCCAGGTGTAATGCCCATCTATTTTGCATCTGCACAACTCCTAAAGCCATTACTTACACACATATATGCTCACATATTACGTGTGCATGTTTAAACAAAGAATGTTGCTTTAAAACTTAGTAGGAAACAATGACAGTTTAGAATACAGTGTCTTATGATTAGGAAACCATAAAATAGTATAAGCCTTCACTCCTGGGAAAGAAAGCAAATCTGGAAAGCTTAGGACAGGAATGCTCATCTGGGGCACAAGTATTCCTTGGGAGAAATTTAGAATTGTTGAGAATCATATAATTTGCAAAAGCTTGGATAATAATACAAGTTTACATTTGGAAAATTAAAAAAAATTAATGTATATAATAATATTACAGAGTCAACTAAGCACCAGAGCCTATGCTGCACTTTATATACATTACATAACAGCCACAGGAAAAGGTATTAGTATCCCTATTTCTCAGAAGACAGAAAGTGACCTTTCCAAGGCTATATAGCTAGTAAAAATAAACATATACACTCGCCATCTCAATACGTTCAGAAAAAGCATTTCACAAAACTCAACTACCATTCATCATAAAAACTCTCAACAAACTAGGAATAGAATGAAAGTTGATAAAGAGCATCTGCAAAAAACCTGTAGCTAACACCATACTTAATGGTGAAAGACCACTTCTCTCACCATTTCCATTATTTCAATTCAATACTGGTGGTCCTAGCCCATGTAATAAAGCAAGACGAGAGAGGAGGGGGAAGGGGAGGAGAAGGGAGAGGGAGAGGGGGAGGGGGAGGGGGAG
>NW_016805609.1:885987-918269 GCF_001698545.2 Rhinopithecus bieti
GGGGGAGGGGGAGGGGGAGGGAAGTAGAAAGAGAGGGAGTGGGAGAGGGAGAGGGGAAGGAGAAAGAGAGAAAGAAAGAGAGAGAGAGAAAGAAAGTTGGTTTCTTCATTTACAGATGACATAATCATCTATGTAGAAAATACCAAGGAATATACCAAAGTGATAAAACTAATAACTGAGTTTAACAAGGTCACAAGATACAAGGTCAATATATGAAATGCAATGACATTTTAACATATTAGCAATGAACAGCTGGAAGTTGAAAGTAAAAGAAAATACTAAAACATGACATACTTAGGAAAAAATTTAACAAAATATATTTATTGAAAACTATAAAACATTGCTGAGAGAAACTAAGGAAGATCTAAATAAATAGAGAGATACACCATGTTCATGGGTTGGAAAATTCAATATTATTAAGGCATCAGTTATCCCCCAAAAGATCCACAGATTCAACATAATGCCAATCAAAATCCAAGCAGAATTCTCTGTAGAAATTGACAAGTAGATTATAAAAGTTATATGGAAATGCTAAAATTTATAAAAGTTATATGGAAATGCTAAAATCTGATTCTAAAATCTACACAAAAATGCAAAGTTGGAGGACTCATACTACTTGATTACGAAACTTAGTATAAAACTATAGTAATCAAGACAGTGTGATATTGACACAGGACAGACATATAAATCAAAGAAACAAAATGGAGTCCAGAAATAGACCCACCATATATGGTAAGATGATTTTCAACAAAACTGTTAAGATAATTCAATATGGAAAGAATAATCTTTTCCAAAAAGGGGTATTAGAACTGAATATTCATATATGAAAAAAATCAACCCTTCCCTCTCACTATTCACAAAATTAATTTAAAATGGGTCAGAGACTTAAATGTAACAGCTAAAGTTATAAAGCTTACAGAAGAAAATATAGCAGAAAAATCTTTGTAACTTTGGGCAAGGTGAAGATTTCTTTTTTTTTTTTTTGAGACAGAGTCTCGCTCTGTCACCCAGGCTGGAGTGCAGTGGTGTGATGTTGGCTCACTGCAACTTCTGTCTCCAGGGTTCAGTCGATTCTCCTGCGTCAGCCTCCCAAGTAGCTGGGACTACAGGCACATGCCACCACGCCCGGCTAATTTTTTGTATTTTAGTAGAGACGGGGTTTCACCATGTTGCCCAGGTGTGAAGATTTCTTAAACAGGACACAAAAAATGTACAAACTATAAAAGCAGAAGTAATAATTTGCACATCATCAAAATTAAAAAGCTTCCATCCTTTGAAAGACAGTGTTAGGAAAATAAGATGAGTCATTGACTAGAGACAATATTTGCAAAACACCTATGTGATAAAAGACTTACACCTGGAATACATAAACAACCCTTACAACTCAATAATAAGATGACAAATAATCCACTGAAAACATAACCAAAAGATTTAAACAGATGCTTTAGTACAGAAAAGATATGATTGGACAATAAGCCCATAAAAAGACACTCAACATCATTAGTCATCAGGGAAATGCAATGCATTATCTCTACAACCTAACTAGAATACCTAAAACTAAAAAGCCTGAAAATTCCAAGTGTTGACAAGGATGCAGAACAACTGGAAATCTCATAAATTGCTGGTGGGAAATCAAAATGGAACAACCACTTTGGAAAACAGTTTGGCAATTTAATGGTTAATTTTATGAATTAAATTGGTGGAGCCACAGTGCCCAGGTATTTGATCAAATATTATTCCGTATGTTTTTGTGAAGGTGTTGTTTTGAGGAGATTAACATTTAAATGCTAGACTTTGAGTAAAGCAGATTGCCTGCTATAATGTAAGTGGGCTTCATACAATCAGTTGAAGGCCTTACTAGAACAGACTGATCACCACCTGAACAAGAAGGAATTCTCCCAGTAGACTGCCTTTGAATCAGAACTGCAACTCTTCCCTGGGTCTCCAGCCTTCCAGCTTGCTCTGTGGATTTTGGACTTACCAAACCTCCACAATCACACGAACCAATTCCTTCAGCTAAATCAACCAATTGATCTCTATATATACATATATGTGTATACACACACACCCCCTGCCACATACACACACACACCCCTCCTCCCCACCATACACACAGCCTGTTGGTTCTGTTTCTCTGGAGAACTCTACTAATATAGGCAGTTTTTAAATCAAACGAATACTCCGCACTTACATTTGATCCAGCAATCCTACCCATAAGTATTTACCCCCTACAACCCAAAACTGTTTGTGTAGACAAAACAAACATATGTCTACATAAGCTCCCTGTGAAGACTTTCTTCACCTGCTGAGTCTCAGTAACTTCGCTGTCCTCAAGGTCAATAACCTCTTTTCCATACCTCTCTCCTGGCATACAATGGGGTGGGAGTCAGTGACAATTTGGTTGAAAGAAATAGGAGTTACTTAGGCTTAAGTATATGTGAATTTACTAACAAGGACATGGATAATATATGGAATTCAAGAGCACGAAGTATAGCTGGGCCTTAGGAAGCTTTGGGAACAAGGTTGGCACATCTCTCCTCATGGACCCATGGGCTCTCATTTATGTTTCTTTCCCTCTATGTCTGCCTGATTCCTCTCCCTCCTTCTTGTTTCAGGATACTTCTCTATGCACATGAGTCAAACATGGCCCATGTAGCCCAGCCCTGCCTGGACTTCTATCACTTTATAAAGCTTCACATCCAAATTCTCAGGATAAAGAATCTGATGGATTCATCTTGAGGTCCACTGGCTATGGCTTCAGAGCTCATATCCCAAAGCCCAGTGCAGGGACTAGCTTAGGCGACAACTCTATGGGAAAGGAATATGGAGCAGAGAAGAAATGATCAGTCTCCTGGCCTTCAAGACCCTACCTAAGCTCATCCCTGACTTCCATCCTTAATACCATTGTAGTACTCACTGTCTCTCAGCTTCTTGCTATTATCCAAGGACTCCAAGCATGCTCTTGCCTTAAGGTCTGTTTTTGTGTTTGCTGTTCCTTTTGCCTAAAAGGTTTTTCCCACAAATATATGCAGGGCTTGCTCCCTCACTTCATCAGGCCTTGGTTCAAGGGGCCAGGCCTTCCTTGACCACCACAACCCTATGTCATACTCTTTGTCATTACTCCATTATTCTGCTTTATTTTTCCCCAGAGCATTGTAAAAACATGACATGATCATGTATATTTACTTATTAATCTGTTTGCTATCTGTCTTTCCCACTAGAATGTAAAATTCATGAGAACAAGAACTGCTATCTTCTCTACTGTATCATCAGGACTCTTAGTATCAGGTACAGAATAGATGCTCCATAAATGTTTGTTGGATGAAATGTTAATTTTACATGCCTGTTTTACATGCCTACTAATTGAATGACCACCACCACAGTCCATGTATCTCCATTGATAATGTCCCATGGAGGAGCATTTCCTACCATGTTCATGCCAGTATTTTGTACTCTTTCAATGTTGACACTATTTTCCTCATCTCCCAAAATTCTGTTAGTTCTCAGTAAGTGATTTAACTAAATTCCTCTTTAGCCCATTCACATTCTGGCAGCTCCATGAATGGCTTTCCCCATTCAAAAAACCTAAATGCTCTCATCATAGAGTACCATTTCTAAGAAGCCCTACAGAGGCCCAGCAACCCTGTTCTTCTTTTTCCAACTTGGCCATGTCTCAGATGGGACCCCAAGAGCTTAGGCTTCTTTGAACTCACCCACAAATAACTGGTTTGAGTAGAGGAAGTTGGGGATGTCTGTGGAAAACTGTGAATTCATGCTGAATGGAAGCCAGGGTCCTAATGGTGACACCCCTTGGAAGCAGACTTTATTCTGTGAGTAGTGGGGAGCCATTGATGGTTTCTGAGCAGGAGTAGGTAATGAGAGATATGCTTCACGAAGATGTCTGGTAGCAATGGGTAGAAGGATAATGACCTGTGATTATTCAGGGTAGAAGATGATGATGGCCTAGATAGGACTCTGGAAACAGAGACCACTGCAGAAAATAACACGGTGGGAAGAATCTATAGAATTTGGAAAGTGCCTAGAAGTATGTGTGGGGATGGGAGTAGGGGGCTGGGGGTGGGAGAGGTGTCAGATGCTGCCAAGATGTCAAGCCAGAAGTCACTGGATAGTTTATTAGGATATACACGGTAATCCTCAAGATGACAGTTACAGATGGATGTTGGAATGGAAAGGAGATACTGAGAAATTAGTAGAGAGGTTGAATAACTATAACTTGTATGTTCTTTATTGCCTCCAAAGCATTTTCCTCTTTTTTGATTCTTACTTGCTCATGGGATAGGTAAGTTTGAAAAGCTGTAACTTTGTCCAGGCCACAGGGGCCAACAGAATTGAGGTCAATTTCTCTGACACGATTGAACAGGAAGCTGGTCAGTTATTTGAAAACATGAGTTAAGGCAAGATCTCATAACATGACACAAGCAAAACATTTTTCTTTCATTTGGCCACCCACTGCCTGAACCGAGTTATGTGTTTGGCAAGTTCACCACTTTGTGAGTCCAGGCTGGGCGAGGCAAGATCGTCTCCCCAAAGTGAGAGAAAAAAGCTAGAGACTTGCTTGCCCAGTTTTCCTTGCAGCTAGAGAAAAGGCTGAGGGAGAACTGAGCTCTGCCAACCAGGCAGCCTGCACGGAGGCGGACTGGGAGCTTACATTATGAAAGGGAGGGGGGAGCTCGTGCTCTCTTCAGCAGTGGCAGGAGAAGGGTGGCTTTGTAGCTACACACTCGACACAGAAGTAGCTTTGAGGATGGCAGGGCCAGCAGCTGCGATTAAGTTAAGGTCCTGGTAGAGAGGTCACGTGGCATTGAGAGCTCCCTAGAGGTGACATTTTCTCGTCAGACCAGTTCTGGGGTTTAGTGTTGGGTGCTGCTCCAGGAAGCTCAGCCTTCATCCAGGCTCTCCAGTTCTCCCAATTCTCCAGCGGCCCAATCACATCTCTGCTTAGCCAGAGTCACTTTCTGTTGCTAGTGTCTAAGAACTCTGACTGATACACCTTAATATCATAAATGTTTTGTTTTACTTTAAATACCACATGGATAAACATACTCACCAATCTTACGACCAGTTGAAAGTAAGTCCTGTGACAAATAAGCAAAATGAAAATAGGAAAAGTTTTATTTATTTATTTTTATTTTTATTTTTTTGAGACAGAGTCTTGCTCTGTCACCCAGGCTGGAGTGTAGTGGCACGATCTCGGCTCACTGCAAGCTCTGCCTCCTGGGTTCACACCATTCTCCTGCCTCAGCCTCCCAAGTAGCTGGCACTACAGGTGCCCGCCACCAGGCCCGGCTAATTTTTTGTATTTTTTTTTAGTAGAGACGGGGTTTCACCGTGTTAGCCAGGACGCTCTCGATCTCCTGACCTCGTGATCTGCCCCCCTCAGCCTCTCAAACTGCTAGGATTACAGGCGTGAGCCACCGCACCCGGCCTTGTTTTACTTTAAATACCACATGGATATACATACTCACCAATCTTATGACCAGTTGAAACTAAAGTCCTGTGAAATATAAGCAAAATGAAAATATGAAAAGTTTTATTTTGATAAGCACCCAGGAGTCATTTTCTAGATTTATTAAAACTCATTTATAATATCAAGTTTTTTTATAGAGACAGGATACAAAACAGTAAATATGCTCTATTTGCTGCACACACAAGAAAAGAATATGCCAAAATGTTAACAGCCATTATCTTGGGGCAGTGGGTAATAAGGAATTACTGATTTCCTCCATTCTGCTCATATACAGTTCAGAAATTTTCTGCCATGCATGTGTCATTCTTGCATGATAAAATATTTTTAAAACATAGAAAACAGGTCTGCTTTCTTCTGTAATTGGGCTGATCATTACTTTTCATCTCTGTTGGAGCATTTTAGGAGCAACTTCCTTGCCTTGGTCTGATGTTCTCAAAAGGGATTTGCAGGGAGTAACACTCCAGGCCTCTCTAACCCCACCCCACTTCCACCCTACTCCTCAACATTCACCCCTTCTGGAGAGCTTAGGAGGAAGTCTTAGACAAGCCTGGCTTCCAGCCTTCCTTGCTCTTTTTCACCTCTGCCTGCCCACAGAAGGGGGCATTCTGGTCTGCTCTCCTGCAGGTAAGTTACCAGGCAAGCCCTGTCCCTCCTGGGCCAGGGCTGACAGCATGAGTGACCCTAATTCCAGGAAGTCTTTAGTGGCCACACACCTAAGCCACAGTTTCCAACAGGCTTTATTGGTAACAGAGCTCCATTTGTCTCTTGCATTTTATTTCTCCTGTGGTTCCCAAAATTGGAGGGGAATTGAAGAAGGTAATATAGACACACCCAGGCACCAAAGGAACTGCAATTAACACTATTTTCTAAGGCCTCTCAGTGCCCTCCATGAATAAGTCCTGGGACACAGGGGAACACAGGCTGCTGAATGGGTTCTCAATTGCCTATAACCCTGGGGAGAAAACGCTCAACCCCCAGTATGCTGCCAATACTGCCTGCATTTTCCCTTTCACTGCCTTGTTGGGAAGTGTATCATTGCTTAATATTCAGGAACTCCCTACCAGGATTCAGTGTCTTAATAACAGCAATATAAAATCTCGATTATCTAATAAAATATCCCAGACTGGACCCTGAGGTTTCATTAGCGGCAAGACATTTTAATGGGATTATAGCTTTTTTTTTGTTGTTGTTCAGAAAGCAGACACTGTTCAAGCCTGGAAAGCTTATCCATTGATCTTAACCTTTTCCTTCACAAAATATATGAAAAGAAAGCAAATCATGGAATCTCAAATCTGCAGTTCTACCTCTGCTATTTTATTATTCCTTGCCTCCTTCAGATAAAGTACCTAAGTTTCAGAAGTCATTACTCTTAAATTCAAGCCATAGAAACACACCCATCTTCCTATCAGTTTATCAGCATTTTGCAAAGTAGCTGGAAACAGCGAGTACTTTAAAACCCACAGTAAATTAGCCAGCCAACTTCCAAATATTACACATAATTGCTATCTGACAGCTTTCAGGGTAGACAACAACCAAAGTCAGGTTTCCTGACTATATTTTCCTCTAACTTATTAAGTTATAATTCAAGGTTACAAAACGACAGCTTAGGATATGCACGCCATTAAACAGAAAGCAAACGTCATCAAATACATAACTCTTAAAAGTTGCTTCCTTAGTGCACCAGAATGTATGCTACAGAAATATAAAGACATGAGCACACAAAGACAGAATAATACTATTGAGTATTTAAAAGTCTTCAACTAAAATATTTCCAACAGCACTGTTTTCTAGGAAATCAAACAAAAGGTGCTTAATGAACAGTGAAACTGTGATAAGTCCTTTCTAATAAAATAGGCAGACTGTTGACCTGGATTTTGGTGGGTGGTCTGTGGGGGATAGGAATGTGGGGTTGATAAAGACAGGCCTTAAAGGCAGGACTGCATGGCTGGCAAGCTTTGGCTGTTGCTGCCTAGGTTGAGCCGTGCTGCAGCCGCCCCCACCACTGCACTCTCTGGATTAGAACTGGAAGGTACCTTGATGTCTTTGCTTATAGTATTGGACAGATGAAGGGCTGGTTACCTGCCAGGAAGTGAAGAGCATGGTTAAGAGTCCTCTACCCTAGGTTCTCACAGTCACCAGCTACTAGATTCTTGGCTACAACATTTCTCACCAAGAGTAGTGTCCTTGGGAGAAATCTAAAGAGGGATGAGAAAGGGGTTAGGAATAAAACTCTCTCCTAGAGACCAGGTCAGGATACATAATGGTTTTAACTTCACAATAAAGTGACAAGGTGCACTTGAATAAGCCACCCTGATATACGGAAAGCACTGGGCACAGAAGTAACTTTCCCATTGAGTCAGTTGATCCCATAAACTTTACTATTAGCCAAGTTTACATTTATGAACATTTTACACACACTACTCAGCTATATATTAAAGATAAAAATTGAGAAAATACTTATACTTTGGTAAGCCATATCTAAAGCCATTTCTCTTTTCAACCTAGTTGTTCATTTCACCAGTGGGCAAAATCATTATTTTAAAGGTTTCCAATGTAAGAGCACAGACCACTCAGCTACTATAGCGCTCTATAGTTTAGCACACAAAGGTGAGTGTCAGATGCAGTTCAGGGATGGTCTGAACCTTTGAACAAGGGCAAATCCAAGCACTCTAACTCCTGGTTGCCTGCTCTATCCCTCATCCATGCCGCCTTTTTTAAGCATCCATATGGATTAGTGAATCTCATTTCCAAATCTATGCTTGCTTAGCATAATCTCTCATCCAGAACTCCCCTTTGAATTTGAGATCCTATATCTAAGGGCCTACCTTCCATTCCTCCCTGCAGGTCTCACAGACACCTTAAAGTCAATGTCTTATCTGTTTCCCTTTCACGCTCCCAAATGAGTCATCACTCATCTTCCATTCCTTATTTCGGTAACTGGAACTCCATCCCTCCAGAAGCACAAAACAGAACCTGGGAGTCATCCTTGATTCCTGTTATTTCCTCACCTCCCATACTCAACCTATCCCCAAGTCCTGACAGCTTTACCTGACGAATATCTTTCCAGTCTGCCCATTTCTCTCCAGCCTTCTGCCAGCAACATTCCAAAGCATCGCCTCCCTCTTGAAGCTCTGTAATGGCTTCTTAGTGGCTATCACTTTCCATTTTGTAAAATGCATGTGTGTCTTTTCTTTTGCCCCTTTTCCAATCTAAGATCCTAGAAAAGCACAAATCTGATCATGTCTTTCCTTTATTTGAAATGCAAAAATGGCTTCCCATTATTCTCAGAATAAAGAACAAATTCCTAAGGCAGCCTGGAGCTCCTGCCTGATCAGACCCTGGCTTCGTCTCCAGCCAGCTAACCTCCACTGTCCGCTTCAGACACACCCTCTCCCTTTTGCCCAGAGTCACTTACCTCCTAGAGTCACTTTTCCATTGGCCCCACAGGACCAGGTCTTCCTGCCACATGCTAGTACCCTCACTTCTCCATGGCATTTATCGGTGGGTAATGACACATGTGTGGTTTCGTGCAAGTGCCTGTCTCCTGTGCTTAACTCTAAAGTTCCCCTAGGAGAAGGGCTCCATGTACTCTGCTCCCATCCACCCCCAGGGCCTTGCATGGGGCTGACACACAGCTGATGCAGTGAAAGCACGTGTAGAATGCACAGCACTCACATCACAGTGAGGAAGGCCCAACTCGGACAGGATCATCCACTGGCCATTCAAGCGTCAGTTTTTCAGGGCCTCAGAGGGTCTGGAGGAATATCTCATCTCTCCCCTTAACAAATCTCCCCAGGATGACCTCTGGGCTTAAAAGTGGGGGTAGGTGGGGAAAGTATTCTGTTAATGTGATTTTTAAAGATAGTGAAAGCCGGCTGGCATCCTTTAAACCTCTGTGATTAATGGAATATATTAAAGTAATAATAAAGACTTTAATTGCTACAGCTTTAATCCAAACTGAGAAAATGTCTAAGAAATGAGAAAGCAGGAATTCTCTCTCCCACAGCCTCCTCCCCCATGAATAAACATGAGGGACAGAGTTAGAGGCAGTGTGGTATAGTAGTTATATGTGCACACACTCTGAACTCCGGCTAGCTGCATTCAAATTCTGGCTCTGTCACCTACTGGATGTGCCATCTTGGGCAAGTCACTTAACCTCTCTGCTTCAGTGTCCTCATCTGCAAAATGAGGATAACAACAGCATGCCTTATAGTGTTGTGAGGATTAAATGAGTTAATGTAAGTTAAGTGCTTTGAGCAGTGTCTTATGCTACTTATAGTAAGCAATACACAAATGTTTGCCATGTTGTTACTTGGTGTTTTAAAGGTGTTTAACAGCATTCTGGCTAAAAGTGTTATGTTTTGGTTAGAATGGAACTCAATGTTTAAAACGAGGATGTTAAAATTAAAATGTGTGCTGTCTTGTTTTGTTATACACGAAACTATTTTTAATGAAAATAGTCTGAATGCCTAACCTTGCTGAACCCAGATAAAACAAACAAAGTATCTGTTAGTGAATGGTTGTTGGCTTCTTAACAGAGTGTGACAAAAACCTTCCTCAAATATGCATGGATAACCTGAATTCAGTATACCTGTTCAGTATCCAGTAAATTCATAAGCATATGCCTCATTTCCCTTTGATAGATAAAGTAACAAAATCACATTCAATTAACTGAGCTGGACAATAAAATCAGAAGGAAATTAACAAAAATAAATTACTGCATTAAAACAGAGCATGTATACATACATCTATCCTTGAATTGTGAAGAATATATGTTAAGATTACACCAAACAGAAAGGTACTTATTATAAAAACATTGACTAAAATGTCTCCAACTAATCACATGCCCATCCCTATGACCAAATAGTTTCACTCCTAAATATATACTCAAGAAGTATGAAGACAGAAAAACATATATAACATTGTTCACAGTATTTTTGTTTACAATAGCCAAAAACTGAAAATAACCCAGATTTCTATCAATAGGAGAATGGATAAAAAAATTGTTGCATATTTATACAACTGAACACCATATAGTAATGAGAATGAACAAACTACTGATACGTGTAATAACATGTATGTATCTTACAGATATTTTGTAAAGTCGAAGAATCTGGACCAAAAAAGTTGTATATATGGTTCTCTTTATATGAAGTTTAAAAATCATCAAAAGTGATCAGTAATGACAGAAGCAGCAACAGTGGTTACCTCTGGGGAGCACAGGCACAGAATGGGAGGGAGTGTGAGAGGATCTCAGTGGGTGCTGGCAATGTTCTAGATCTTGATTTGGGTGGTGGTTACACAGGTTTATACATAAGTAAAATTCATCAAGCTGTACACGTAAAGATTTGTATAGCTTATGCACTTTACTGTATGTGTTTTACTTCTATTATAAAATAATATTCCTGACTAGTAATTTAAATAATGACTGACTGTAATTTTTTTTTCTTGAGACAGAGTCACTCTTGTTGCCCAGGCTAGACTGTAATAGTGTGATCTCGACTCACTGCAACCTTCGCCTCCCGGGTTCAAGCCATTCTCCTGCCTCAGCCTCCCAAGTAGCTGGGATTCCAGGCACCCACCACCATGCCCAGCTAATTTTTGTATTTTTAATAGAGACGGGGTTTCACCATGTTGGCCAGGCTGGTCTCAAACTCCTGACCTCAGGTGATTTGCCTGCCTTGGTCTCCCAAAGTGCTGGGATTACAGGCATGAGCCACTACGACTGGCCTCTGACTGTTCTTTAACAAAATCGACTGCCATTTGATTACTTCGTGTGTTGTTGAAGAGTTGGCAGAGTGCTCCAGCCACATACACACCATAGCAACTATTAAGTCTCCCACAAAAGTCACATGTTGAAGCCCAAACCCCCAATGTGACTGTATTTGAAGACAGGGCCTACAAAGAAGTAATTAAGGTTACATGAACTCATACGGGTGGGGCCCTAATCCAACATGACTCGTGTTCTTTTTAGAAGAAGAGACACCAGGGATGCACACACAGAGGAAAGGCCATGTGAGGACACAGCAAGAGGGCAGCCACCTGCCAGTCAAAGAGAAAGGCTTCAGGAGAAACCAGACCTGCTGACACCTTGATCTTGGACTTCTAGCCACCAGAACTGGAAGAATAAATGTCTGTTTTTTAAGCCACCCAGTCCATGGTATTTGTTATGGCAGCCTCAACAGACTAATATACCGGGTAAAGAAAGCTCGAAGAGAACTTCAGGAACTTGATACAGGCCCTCTGGTTTTTATGGAACCCAGGTGTTGATCTCTGACTCTCGCTGGGAGAAATCTAAGGGCTAGTCAGAGTTAGCAGGGCAAAAATAGGGGTGCAGGGAGAGGGATATGTTGGGAGCAAAAGGCATGTCTACTGCCAACCGAATAAGTGTGTGTGTGTTTCCTGTGGTCACAATGTGGCTCCACAGAAGTAGCCTGTCTAAGCTGGAGGAAGTGAAGTTTAAAATGAGACAACTTTCACTTAGCCACAAATACAGTAAAAAAGGAATAAAAGAAAGGATCTGCAAACAACCAGAAAATAAGTAACCAAATGGTGGTATTAAACCCTTACCCGTCAATAATAACCTTGAATATAAATTGATCAATAATAACCTTGAATATAAATATAATTGATAAATTGATTAAATTCTCCAATTAAAAGACATAAAGTGGCTGAATGCATTTCAAAAACAAGACCCCGGCCAGGCGCAGTGGCTCATGCCTGTAATCCCAGCACTTTGGGAGGCCAAGGTGGGTGGATCATAAAGTCAGAGATTGAGACCATTCTGGCTAACACAGTGAAACCCCGTCTCTACAAAAATACAAAAAATTAGCCGTGTGTGGTGGTGTGCACCTGTAGTCCTAGCTATTTGGGAGGCTGAAGGAGGAGAATTGCTAGAACCTGGGAGGTGAAGGTTGCAGTGAGCCAAAATTGTGCCACTGCACTCCTGCCTGGGCGACGAGCAAGACTCTGTCTCAGGAAAACAAAAACAAGCAAACAAACAAAGGCAAACAAGACTGTATGTGTTGTCTACAAGAAACTCACTTCACCTATAAAGACACGCATAGACTGAAAGTGAAGGAATGGAAAAATATATTCCATGCAAATAGAAACTAAAAAAGAGCAGGAGTAGTTATACCTATGTTAGAGAAAGTAGATAAAAGTCTATTTTAAAGTTAAGAATGGTTTAAAGACAAAAAAGGCCATTATATAATGATAAAGTGGCCAATACAGCAACAGGATATAACAATTCTAAATATATATGCACTCAACACCAGAGCACCCAAATACATAAAGCAAATATTCGTAGACCTAAAGGGAGAGGTTGACTGCAATACAACAATAGCAGGAGAGTTCAATACCCTCTTTCAGCAATGAACAGATCATCCAGACAGAAAATCAACAGAGAAACATCAGAGTTAAGCTGCACTCTAGGCCAAATGCACCTAACAAACATTTACAGAACATTCCATCTAACAGCTACAGAATACACATTTTCCTCAACACCACATGGAGTATTTTCCAGGACAGACCACATGTTAGGTCACAAAACAAGTGTTAAATTTAAAAAATCAAAGTTGTATCAATAATCTTTTCTGACCACAATGCAATAAAACTAGAAATCAATAACAGAAGGAACCTTGGAAAGTATGCAAAATAATGGAAATTAAACAACATGCTCCTGAACAATAAATGGGTCAATGAAGAAACATAAATAGAAACTTAAAACTTCCTTGAGACAAATGAAAATAGAAATAGAACATACCAAAACCTATGGTATACAGCAAAAGCAGTTCTTAGAGGGAAGTTTAGGCTGGGTGTGGTGGCTCAAACCTGTAATCCCAGCACTTTGGGAGACTAAGGCGGGTGGATCACCTGAGGTCAGGAGTTTGAGACCAGCCTGACCAACATGGAGAAACCCCATCTCTACTAAAAGCTGGGCGTGGTGGTGCATGCCTGCATACCTGTAATCCCAGCTATTTGGGAAACTGAGGCAGGAGAATTGCTTGAATCTGGGAGGTGGAGGTTGCGGTGAGCCAAGATCACGCCATTGCACTACAGCCTGGGCAACAAGAGCGAAACTGCATCTCAAAAAAAAAAAAAAAAAAAGAGGGAAGTTTATAGTAATAAATGCCTATATCAAACAAGTAGAAAGATCTCAAATAAACAAGCCACCTCAAGGAACTAGAAAAATAAGAACTAAACCCCAGATTAGTAGAAGAAAAGAAATAACAAATATCCGAGCAGAAATAAACAAGTTTAAAAAATACAAAGATCAACAAACCAAAGAGTAGTTTTTCCTTAAAAAAAAAAGATAAATGAGATAAACAAATCCTTAGCTAGATTTACTAAGAAAAAAAGAGAGAAGATCAGGTGTGGTGGCTCATTCCTGTAATCCCAGCACTTTGGGAGGCTGAGGTGGGAAGATGGCTTGAGATCAGTTCAAAGTTGCAGGGAGCTAGGATCACTCCAGGAATACACCAGTTAGGAGCACTCCAGCCTTGGTGACAGAGCAAGACCCTATCTCAAAAGAAAGCAAAGAGAGAAAAGAAAGAATAGAAAACCTGAATGGACCAATAATAAGTAATGAAACTGAAGCAGTAATAAAATGTCCGTCATCAAGGAAAAGCCCAGGAACTGATGGCTCCACCACTAAATTCTACAAAACATTTAAAGAATAACCAATACCAGTTCTTCAAAAACTATTCCAAAACATTGAAGAGAAGGGAATACTTCCAAAATCATTCTACAAGGCCAGTATTACCTTAATACTAAAACCACACAAGGATACAATGACCAAAAAGAAAACTACAGGCCAATATCCCTAATGAATATAGATGCAAAAATCTTCAACCGAACACTAGTAAACCAAATCCAAAACACATTAAAAAGTTCAGTCACCGTGATCAAGTGGGATTCATCCCAGGGGTGAAAGGACGGTTCAATACAGGCAAATCAATTAACATGACACATCACATTAACAGAATCAAGGACAAAAACCATATGATCAATTTAATAGATTTAATATATTTAATAGATACAGAAGAAGTATTTGATAAAATGTAACATCCCTTGATGATAAAAACTCTCAACAAATTAGGTACAGAAGGAACATACTTCAACACAACATGATAAAGGCCATGTATGACAAACTCACAGCTAACATCATGATGAATGGGAAAATGTTTAAAGCTTCTCCTCTAAGATCTGGAAAAATATAAGAATGTCCATTTTCACCACTCTTATTCAACATCATGCTGGAAGTCCTAGTCAGAGCAATTAGTCAAGAGAAAGAAATAAAGGGCATCCACATTAGGAACAAAGAAGTCATATTGCCCCTATTGGCAGATATGAATACATACACATATATACACACACACATATATTCTATATATACATAGAATATATATATACTGAATATATATATATACATATATATATACACACACACACACATATATATATATATATATATATATATATATATATATACACACACGTATATATTCTCAAAGATTCCCCGAAAAACTACTAGAATAAGTAAATAAATTCAGGAAAGTTGTAGTAGACAAAATCAACATGGAAAATTAGTAGTATTTCTGTATGCCAATAACAAACTATTCAAAAAAGAAATCAAGAAAGCAAATCCGGCCGGGCGCGGTAGCTCAAGCCTGTAATCCCAGCACTTTGGGAGGCCGAGACGGGTGGATCACGAGGTCAGGAGATCGAGACCATCCTGGCTAACACGGTGAAACCCCATCTCTACTAAAAAATACAAAACCTAGCCGGGCGAGGTGGCGGGCGCCTGTAGTCCCAGCTACTCGGGAGGCTGAGGCAGGAGAATGGCGTGAACTTGGGAGGCAGAGTTTGCAGTGAGCTGAGATCCGGCCACTGCACTCCAGCCTGGGCAACAGAGCCAGACTCCGTCTCAAAAAAAAAAAAAGAAAAGAAAGCAAATCCATTTACAATAGCTACAAAATAGTAAATTACCTAGGTCTAAATTTTAGCAAGGATGTAAACGATGTCTACGATGAAAACTATAAAACACTGATGAAAGAAACAGAAGACACGAATGAAAAGATATCTCATGCTCAGAAATTAGAAGAATTAATATCATTAAAATGACTGTATCTACAGTTCCAATACAATCCCTATAGAAATACCCATGGCATTCTTCACAGAAATAGAAAAACAATCCAAAATTCATATGGAACTCCAAGTAACCAAAGCGATCTTGAGAAAAAAAACTAAGCTAGAACAAAATTACAGTTAGATAGGAAGAATAAATTCTGTTACATAGTAGCATAGTAGGGTGATTACAGCTAATAACAAGGTATGATATATTTTAAGATGAGTAGAAAAGAGGATCTTGAAAGTTATCGCCACAAAAAAATCATAAAAGTTTGAGTGACTGCCATGCTAGCTACTCTGATTTGATGATTATACAATGTGCACATGTATTAAAGCCTCACACCGTATCACATAAATGTACAATTTTTGTGTCAATTTTAACAAAATTAACAAAAACAAGACAACTTTAACACTACTACACACTTAGCAGAATGCCTCAAACTAAACAAATGGTAGGAAACCAGGTGCTATCACCAATGTGGAACCAACCACGATTCTCATAAACTGCTATTGGGAGTATAAATTGGACAAAGTAGTCCCCACTTTGGAAAACTGGCAATATCTCTAAAGCTAAATGTACACCTATTCTATGACCCTGCAATTCCATTCCTGAGTATATACCCTACAGAAATCAGTGCAGATGTAAACCGAAATAAACATATAATAATATTCACAGTAAAACAACCCTAATGTCCTTCAACAAAATAATTGATAAACTCAGTATATTCACACAATGGATTAAACAGCAAAAAAGGAATGAATCATGAATTAATCTCTAAAATATTAAACAAGAAGTCAGATGCAAAAGGCTACATACTATGATTTCACGTAGACGAAGTTAAGAACAGGCAAAACTGCTCTATGGTGACAGAGGTCAGAGTAGTGGTTACCTTTCTGAAAGTGGTTGATATTGACTGAGAAGGCACATGAGAGAGCCTCCCAGGGGCCAGAAAATGTTCTATGCCTTGATTCAAGTGCTAGTTACATAGGTTTTCAGATATGTGAAAATTTAGCAAGCTATACAATTGATATTTCTGTTTCTTCACTATTCAAGTTATATTGCAATTTAAAAACATCAAATATTAGATGAGAATTTGAGATTTTATTATTATACTGGATGTATTATGTGATTAGTAGTCAAACTCTTCACCACTTAAGACTAACTGTGGCCAGGCGTGGTGGCTCACGCCTGTAATCCCAGCACTTTGGGAGGCCGAGGGGGGCGGATCACAAAGTCAGGAGATGGAGAGCATCCTGGCTAACACAGTGAAACCCCATCTCTACTAAAAATACAAAAAATTAGCTGGGCATGGTGGTGGGCACCTGTAGTCCCAGCTACTGGGGAGGCTGAGGCAGGAGAATGGCGTGAACCCAGGAGGTGCAGCTTGCAGTGAACCGAGATCGCACCACTACACCACTCCAGCCTCAGCGAAACAGCAAGACTCCGTCTCAAAATAATAATAATAATAATAATAATAATAATAATAATAATAATAATAACAACCAGGAGATCTAAGAGACCTGCCTAAAACTTTATTCCAATGGGGAAGAGAAGACAAGTCTGTTAAGTGGGTAGAAAGAAGCTGTAAGAGAAGAACTAGAGATGATGGCTATTTGCATCCCATTGAGTCCAGCCCATTCAATAAACCTGTTATATATAGAATAGAAGGCAGTGGATTTTGTTTGAGATTCCTTGAACAACAAATAGTGTTTTCTGAGCCTGCCAGTTATTACTTAGGTTTCTGTTTACTATTCAGTTCCAAAGATTAACTCTGATGTGATGACATGGGAACCATGGTTCACACTGACATCAGCAGTTTATTGACCTGTGTCTAGTGTTAACATCCAAAAATATTGTGAAAGACAGAAGTCCCCCTGCTTAGCCCAATGATATCAACATTAGCCACTGGCTGACATTATCCAACTTATGATCACAACAGAGTGAAACTATTCATTTTGACTAATATAGCACTTTGCTAGATAATACTTAGATGGGCTAATTATCAACTATTAAGCCTATTTTTATGAAATTATAGGAATACAGATACTTACATATATATGCATGTGTGTATACATATATATTTAAACATTTTACTACTTTAGCTTTACTTTAGATTCTACTCTAGTTTTTATTTTGGGTGACTCCCAGTTTAAGGTAACAAATTTACCACCTTAATACCACCAATTACATATTTTTAATATTTTCCTCTGAAGACCCCACTTAAATGAGTATAAAGGTATATACATCAGGTATAAATCCACAGAGAATGGAAGAGGGAATATTCACAAACAAAAGATTCTAACACATTTTCTTTGAGATGACTGTGCTGTAGAACCCCAGGGATGCAGGCCTACCAAAGGATGGGGTGGAGAAGGCTCTGGAAACGGGAGGTTCACCGATGCAAAACAGCTGGATCCCCAGCCCTCTGCTCCACACCACACACATGTATCACTAGGAGCCAGCAGCTACTTCTCAGGAAAAAGACTGGCATGTGGAGATTCCCAGTGGAACAATGTAATAGCTCCCTTGGTTACCCTATAGAGAGGCCTGCTGATGGACAGTGTTGTCCTACTCAAGTCCCTTCTTTCTCTCTTCTCTTTTCTTTTCTTTTCTTTTTCTTTTTCTTTTCTTTTTTTGACAGAGACTTGCTTTGTTACCCAGGCTGCTACGATCTTGGCTCACTGTAACCTCCACCTCCTGGGTTCAAGCAATTCTCCTACCTCAGCCTCCTGAGTAGCTGGGATTACAGGTGTGCATCACCACGCCCAGCTAATTTTTGTATTTTTTTTTTTTTAGTTAAGACAGGGTTTCACCATGCTGGCCAAGTTGGTTTCAAACTCCTGATCTCAGGTGATCTGTCCACCTTGGCCTCCTAAAGTGCTAGGATTACAGGCGTGAGCCACTGCACCTGTCCTCAAGTCCCCACTTTCAATGTGCTTTCCCACTCAACATCCAGCACCTATGGCTCTTTTTGGGAGGGCTGCACTTGCTTCACCCTTTCGTGTCAAGAGCCAGAAATACCTGAGAATTTATGTGCCCCCACCACAGACCCCCTCTCTTAACTGAAGACTGACAGGTATGGAGTATGAAACACCAATCCCATAGATTCAGGCGGGGACAACCCTGAGGCTGACTTACACTCCAGAGCTCCCCCGCCCCACACAGGATCAGGCTGAAGCCACTCTCTGCAGTACTTGGTTTGAATGAGAGCATACCTTTACTTGACTTCTTCCCCTTCCCTTCCCAGTTTTTTCCTGAGAGCATCTCCTTAATAGAGCAGCACACATACACACAAACCCTCTTCTTGGTGTCTGCATCTGAGGATTCTGACCTAAGACATCTGCAAACCACACCAACTTATACAGACTTTCTGGCCAGCTTCAGTGTCACAGTCCTACATATGAAAAGACAATCAAGAATAAGCAGACTGTGCTGAAAACCTCCAGCAGGGAAGGGAGTGATCAACATAAACAACAAGATGTAAACACTGTAATTCCCCAAGTGGGAGAAGCAGGAGATGTGATAGGAGAGGGAAAAATTAAACTCAGAAAGATTAAAAGATTCACTGTGCAGATATCTTAATAAATGACACCTGAATCATCCACCTTCGTATGCACATTCTCTTTACTTCATCAAGGGGAGCCTCATTCCACATAAGAAGCTGCAGACAGGTGGATAATTGCCTACCCATCACCATGCAGTCCTCTCTAAGCCTGCCCTCCCCATCCCCTCTGCATCCATCCACTAAATGTAATTTTGAAAGCAGTCTTTGCACTGCCAGTAAGTACCATGTTGTGTTTCACAGGGAGCAGCTTAGACATAATAGCAAACAAAATCCTGAGCCTCTCATCCTCCACTCTTCCCCAAGCAGGTTTCAAATACCTCACATGACTTAAATGTATAATAATATGCACTTTTAACGCTGGCTTAACATTCTATCTTCAGGACTAGGCATCATCTACCATAGCAGTAACAATTTATACCAAGTCAAAGGACACCTTATCATTTATTTAACATGTGTCATGAATCTCTCTTCCAGATTATGGAACATTTATATATTTTGGCAGGCTAAAATACTTAAGCACTTAACTGAAAGCTGACTTAATTGTTCCTTTCTTTAACAAATTTTAATAAGGAGTAGATACCATTAGTGATTTTGGTCCCAAGCTTCTAATATATTTATTTCTTCTCACCCCTTAACTACATAACCATGTGCACACACATATGCACAATCCTTATTATAGAGTAACATATTCAGCATAGACTATGTGGAATAACACACCCCTGCCATAATTCCAGCATCCAGTTTCTGTCCATTTTGAGAAGAAAAATGTTAATTGATATATTTCCTAATAATTTCACTTCCAAGTCTATACTTATTAAGAAGAAAAACAGGAGGTATGTTCAAGGCTTTGCTCTTAGATAGATGTGCATGATTCCTCAATACATGGTAGGGAAATACAAAGATAAAGTACATTCTATGAGGTCCTCTTTATTTATAGTCAAATGCATGGAGTTCTGGTCCCCATGTTAAATTCTGGGGGAAGCACATCACCAAGGGCTGCTGGCAGCTGAGGCATGAAACACTTCAGCCGGTTCAGAGTTCCCTATAGTGACAGGATACCCAAGGGAGCAAAGCTAAACATCTGGCCACTTTAGTGATCCTCTAACAAGCGCTTTTCATGCTGAAATGTTGGTTTTGTTTGTCTGTTTGCTTTTCCCCTCTGTCCTCCCTGACATTCTTTTCCTTTTATGGTTAATAGCAGAGGGGGAAATACTTTAAGGCAAGAATCTCAAAGCCTTACATTTAGTCCCAAAATCTTAACTCAATCATTCCCAAAGGTTTACTAGAGAATAGGTGGAATTTCCTTTAAAGATGAAAAAACAGGATACAAAAGCAACAGATTTTTAATCCTGATTTATTCAATAAATATTTCTTGGGCATATAGAATATACATGTGGGGGGGCATACTATCCATACGCTATTATCTTTCTCAGTGTTAAGGGAGATGAAAAAATGAGTGTGTGGGTGGGTGCATATTTTGAAAGGACAAGAGAGATGGAAAAGATGAGCATGAGCTGCTGGAATCCAGAGTGGTACAAAGCACTGTGAGAGTTTAGATCAGGGGTCAGCAAACTGAGGTCTGTGGGACAAATCCATCCCACTGCCTGTTTTTGTACTGCCTGGGAGCTGAGAATGGTTTTTATGTTTTAGATGATTGAAAAAAAAATGAGAAATCAACATTTTCTGAAGCAAAAATGATGTAAAATTGAATTTCAGCATCCATAAACAAACTTTGATTGAAATACAGTCACACTAATTGGTTTACATATTGTCTACAGTTGCTTTTGCACTACAAGGGCAGAGTGAAGCTGTGGCAGAGACCATATGGCCCACAAAACCTATTTACTACCTAGCCCTAAACAGAGAAAGTTTGTCAACTTCTGGTTTAGAGGAAAGAGACACTAGCGATTAGAATTAGGTAGGGAGTCACTTCCATTCAATGTCATGACGAAGGAAGTGAAACATCTACCTTACTTTTCTATAGCCTTTCATATTTCATTTGACCCCAGTGACCCTGTGCAGGAAGAGACAGGAAGGGAAGGTTTCATCATTCCCCCTTTTGTAGCTGGAGAAGCTGAGGCTCAGACCAAGCTGGAGACTTGTTCACTGTTGATGGCTAATTATGGCAGTACTTTATTCCAATTCGTTCTGAGTCCTTGCCACCCCACAGGGCGAAGAATGGAGAGATGTCGGTGCCACAGTGCTACGGTTTGAATGTGGTTCATCCTCACCAAGATTCATGTTGAAATTTAATCCCCAATGTAGCAGTATTGGGAGGTGCATGGGTCATGGGGGGTGAATTGCTCATGAATAGATTAATGTCCTCCTGCAGTGATGAGTGAGTTCTCACTCTTACAAGAATGGAATCATTCCCTAGACAGTGGATTGTTAAAAAGAATCTGGCTTCCTTGGTTTTTCTCTCTTGTTTCCTCTTTTACCATGTTATGTCTTTGCACACACTCGCTCTCTTTCCATTTTCCACTATGAGTGGA
Organism: Rhinopithecus bieti; assembly: GCF_001698545.2. Classification (NCBI taxonomy): domain Eukaryota; kingdom Metazoa; phylum Chordata; class Mammalia; order Primates; family Cercopithecidae; genus Rhinopithecus; species Rhinopithecus bieti. Next base: position 907,665 of record NW_016805609.1, read on the forward strand.
AGCAGCATGAGGCCCTCACCAGATGTAGCTGCCTGGTCTTAAAACTTTCCAGCCACCAGAATTGTGAGCCAAATAAACTTCTTTTCTTTGTAAGTCACCCAGCCTCAGGTACTCTGTTATAGCAACACTGAATGGACTAAGACAAACAGTAACACACACACACACACACACACATCCAAAGTAGGATGAAGGCATCATAAACAAGAGAGTCAAGATGGGGCAGTGGGGATGGGAAGGTACTGCTGGGTCCAGAGGACAGAAAAGACTCCAGGACCAGCAACTGTCTGGGGCCCATTCCTATGCCTAGACCTGAGGCAAATCCCCTTTGTCCTGTCTTGCAGCCACTGAGGAAACTGAGAGCCTCAAAGTCCTATCTGCAATGTAAGTTCTCTCCTGATGTGGTTATGAAGAGTAAATTAGGCCATTATGAGAAGTAAATGAGTTAGTTGTGTACAGTACTTAGCACAATGCCTGACACTTTGTAACTTGTTTTTAGTCACTGGATGGGGAATCTGCTGAGCTTTTAAAAAAGGAATTTATGTGTACTTTAGAAAGCTAGACTGCCATAAAGAATATAATCACACCTGAACATAAGATTAGGTTAGGCTTTCATATGACCTAACACTATGGAAGCATTTCATCTGTAGAACAAATTCTAGCTCCTTTAGGACAGAACTCTTCCACAGCTCAGGGAAAAACGATTCTTATATATTCAAGTTATTTGGAAGGGAAGTAGGCGTAGAAACTATTTTCACATCTGGGAAGAAATATATTAGGTTAAAATTTAGAATTAAGTAATTAACTAAACATCCAGAACTCTAGAAGCTAAGAGACAGCAGCTAGAAAGAGAGGCAGGAAGAGAGAAGGACAGGAAAGAACCGTGAGGAACCAGCTCAGCAAGGATGTTGTGGCTCAGTGACTTGACATGGTCCCCACAGCCCACAGATCTAAGAACCTCTTCCTACTCCACTTTCCCTTTTCCACACTAATATAATTTCTTCTTTTGGAAATAAAATGTCTACTCAAAAATAAAGTTTCTCTCTGTGATTACTGCATCATATGTCCATACCACCAAATATCCAAATATGCTAACAATTCAAAAAAAGGAAAAAACAACTTTTGACATGAAATTATTTCATACTATAAGAAAATAAGCACTCTTCTGATAAATGTAATGCAATAGAGCAGTGTTTTCTAAACTGCATATTAGGGTTCACTAATGCAGAGATTAGTTCAGTGGGTTGGCAAACATACAGAACAGAAGAGAATAGAATACAAAGTATCAGAGTGGATTACACATAATAAAGGACAAGTATTGCTGAGTGAAACTTGTTTCAGTGATGTGTGTGTGTGTTTACACACATTCATCTATGTTGCTAGCCTATCATCTAAATTGTATTCTAACCAGGAATCATGGCCAAAAATGTGTAAAAGCCACTGTAATAGAATGTTACCCACTTTAGTAAAGTCCAGTATAAAAGTCCAAATTCACTGAATAGCCAATTTAGGGGGTATTCTTGTTAAGTGGAATTTCCTTAAATGACTCTAAGCTCCTCCTCTGCTTTTAAAATATGCTACAATTTACAAGAAAAAGGAATTTATGCATATCTTGTCAATTATACTTCTTTAAAATAAAGTGTGCCTGTTAATAAATACAGAATTGATCTTGAAATACAAAATTTATCAACAGTCAGAAACATAATGATTATATTATTTGGAATGGTGACCAATTAATTCCTTTAGGAAATAAATCATTGATGTATTTGCTGTATTTTTCACACTAATTGTATACTAAGTAATCCACATGGAACAGAAGAGGAGGTTGAAAAGAAAACTTAGTGGGCAGGGATTGGCTTTGCCACCATACCTTGACAACCTCCCGCGATCACTTTACATATGCAAAAAGATGAGATTCTGTCCTCCAAAAAGTGTATTTCAGAAAACAGAAAGTTGCCTTATGCATAAATGCTTACAAAGTCTCCCATATTGTGGGGTATTCTCTTAATTACCTTCTTCCGAATGCCAAAAACCCTGTTACCTCCAAGATAGCAGAAATTGAAAGTCATGTAATTCAGTAATAGCTGGATGTGATGGCAACTGATTTTAAAGAGAGAAACCATGTCAAAAACATATTACCTGGTAAGACTGCAGATTTCATGAAAAGGAGGTGTGTGTTTCAGAGGTTACTTAAGAACTATTTGGAGAAGAGAGCCGGAAATAAACTCAATCAACACAAGATAGGGATACTTCTGAAGGCTATGCGATTGAAATGAGATAAATGACTGAATGAATAAAGAGTAAAGGAGGCCATGATTTTAATACCAATTTAAGTAAATATTACTGGGGAGGAGCTTTACAATTGCTTGTTTTGAATGTCTTTACACAAGACATATAGAAGTGCTGGGTTGCAGAGATCATAAATATACTCCTACAGGAAGAAAAGATAAAACAAACGTTCTTAAGTTAAGTGAATGAACACACAAGGTTTGGAGTAAAGTTTGTGGTAGTAGCATCATACAGAAACTCAAGAAGTACTACATCTCAAAAAAGTTAGATAGAAATGAACATGACAAAAGTGACCTAATCATGACAAAGACTCTAAAGTCAAAAAAGTTTGTGAAGTATTTGAAAAAATGATTTCATAAAATGTGAGAATGGAAGGATGTCATATTTCTAAATTATTAATTTTATATAATGTGATTTTAATTATATGAAAGTAAACTAATAACTTAAGCATAAGTAAATACTTCACTCTGCCTATATTCCTAGAATATGCATATTCAAGTTGACACGAAGCCTCCTTAAAAATGCTCTAGTTGGAAAATTGAGGGCCACCCTATAACAGAGGGTACCTTACACATGAACATATATGGTACTCTGCATCTCAGATAACTGAGGGTGGCCAATAGTTGGCTTGTGAGTGAACAGAACTGCAGGCAGTTGTCGCAATACATTAAAAATCCTTAAATTAAAATAACTGCCATCAAACCAATTCTTATCTGTTAAAAATTCTTTATGATACCTCTGTGCTGTGTCAAACAGGGGTCCCATGTCCACTTCTGAGTTCAGCTATAGCTATATTGACAGTCTCCACATACACTGACAGTTTCCCACTTCCACCTGGCTCTGCCTCTCTGCTTCTCAGCTCAAGGGCTTTCTTTGGTGTCTCTGGAGCTTGCTCAGGCTAATATTAGCAGCCCTAAAGTACTGAAGATTTAATATCTCTAGAGAAATGGTGGATAAATACCCCAGTTTCTCCACTGCTTGGTGGACAATCCTAATGTGCAGTCTACATGATGCCAGCACAGCCAAGCCTCAGCTGCCCACAGTGGTAACCTGCTCATTAATTCACCTCTTAATGGGCTTTCTTCCCTCTCCTGTCTCATTTTCTCCATTCTGTCACTTGTGCTTCTTGAGGTTGTCTCTCAAATAAACTATTGTGAACTCAAGTCCTCATTTCAGGGTCTGTATGCATAAACTGCTCTAGCATCATGTGGCAATTCTGCGTCCTCTGAAAAACAGCTACCTATCTGCAGAAATCAAGGTAAATGAGCTTTACCCTCATTCTTTACACCTGAGTTACTTAAATCTTTGGAAATTTCTCATCAATTCCTCTCTGTATTTGATAATCCCTTACTAATGCAGAGAGTCATTTTGTGTTATAGAGTATACCCAGATGAACAAAACAAAGTTCTAGCCTCAAGGACCTTACACTTGAGAATGGAACGCGAAACAAGGAGGAAGAAAAGAAAGCAATATTTAAAGAAGATTCAGACCACAGAAGAGATGTAAGTTCCAAGGAGAGCTACTTCCAGCTGACTAGTATTTCATCACTACCCAGACAGAATCACGCTTTGTTTTCTGACGTGATTTCGGCTCACTGCAATCTCCGCCTCCTGGGTTCAAGCAATTCTCCTGCCTCAACCTCCCAAATAGCTGGGACTACAGGCATGCGCCACCGTGCCTGGTTAATTCTTGTATTTTTAGTAGAGACAGGGTTTCGCCATGTTGGCCAGGCTGGTCTCGAACTCCTGACCTTAAGTGATCTGCCTGTCTCAGCCTCCCACAGTGCTGGGATTACAGGGATGATTGTTTTCTAACTTAAATATATTTGATTGAGGACATTCATCTTTTTATAAACCCAATACTGATTCATAGGTCAGCCCAAACACAGTAGATGGTAATACAGCCTTATGGGCAACCAATTCAAAATGAAAGGCAAAGCATTTTATTGTGAATTCCCTAAGTGACTGCTCCATCTATCAGGAGTGATACCATGTCCAGGTAAACTGAGGAAACCAATAAGGTTTCCCTGCTGTCCCTTGAGGACGCCAAACATGTTCCTATCCAGCCTTTTCATTTTTGATATCCTCTCTGCCTAGAAGGCCCTTCCCCAAATATCTGCAGGGCTTACTACCTCACATCTTTAAGCTCTTCTGCTTAAGGTTTTCCCTGACCATCCTATATAAAATAACATCACCCCCCACCCACCCACTATTGTCAGTCTATTGCTCTCTCTGTTTTATTCTTCATCATAGCACTTACCACCTGGCATATTATGAAATTGCTTATTTATTTATTTTTAATCTCCTTCCACTAAAAGCTCTGTAATATTAAGGACATGTCCCCCCCTCCTCTATATTCCTTGCACCTAGAATAGTTTCTGGCCCAGAGAAAGTGTTCAATGAGTATATGTTGAAGGAATGAATAAATTTCATCATTAAAACCTCAAAACCCACCACTCATTACAGTTGAAGTTCCATAAACTCACCTGGAATCATGACATAATCCCATAACTCAAGGATCTAAAGGGTTCACAATTGTTTTGTGAAAAATGTGGAGTTTTTTTAAAATAAAGCTTCAATGTATATATCAGGTATGAATAAATAGTTTTAATTCTATCATAAACTTGTATAGGCCACAAAATGCAACTCATTCAATGTCCATTGTATAAGAATGAAATCCTGAAATTTAAAATTTTAGATACTGTAGCTAGCTTACTTAAAAAAAAGTTTATTCATATATTCATGTGACAAATGTATATTGAATGCATATGATGGGTATGGTGTTGGGTGAGGTGCTATATTTGATTTTTCTTTTGAAAACTGACTTTACATGTGACTGTAAAACCATATTCTACCATTATAGATAGAAAAGTTCATTCTTTAAAAAACAACTTACATTTTCCCCATTGTTTTACTATAAACTTCTTAAAATTTAGCTCAGATCTCTGAGAGAGAATATTTACAGGAAATACAAGTGGAGTCTTTTATTTAGATAATTTTAAAGGTAAACTTCTACTCTTTTTTACTGCATTTAAGGGAATGAAGAACCACAAATGCTCACTATACAAAAATTACTTAAGTAGTTGTCAAACTCCAGTTATATAGCATTAACTGGTTTCACTACAAATTCATGCTTTTCAAACACATGAGGTCCTCATGGTTGGGTAATGATCTTTTATTCACTCCTAATTGACTCACTGCTCTGTTTCCACAATGCCCACAAGTCTTTGTCATTCTACTCCTGGCTTCAACCTGCCCATCTCTCTTTTGACTTTACTTAAAAGACTGTGGCCAAATTCCTTTCTTTCCACCTCGAAATTCCTATGCTTCTGTCTCAAAAGAATCCTTCCTTTGCTTTCATCTAGTATCCTCCCATCTTCTTGAAGACTTAATTCCCTCAACTGAGCCTCTCCCTTACATTTTCAATCTCTTTTTTCCCCAATGGATTGTACTCCTCAGCTTATAAAGCAGGCTCAAGTCTTCCTAAACTAAAAATACCACTTTCCCTCTACTACACCATTGTTTTGATATATCATACTCTCTCTCCTTCTCCTTTACCTCCCAACTTACGGAAAATGAAGTCTTTTCTCACTGCTTTCCATTTCCCTTCCCCCAAGCTCCCCTTCAACCCTTGCCCCTGGCTGCCACTTCCACCTACCACAAAGACAATCGAGGAAAGCCAAGAGTCAAATCCAATGGCTTTGCCTTGGTTGCACCCTCACCCATGGGGTGTGCTGTGTGAGTGACAGGGGCTCTCCTCACCCCTGCCAGCTTCCATGACACTGTACAACTCTACTTCCTTCATTTTTCTCCATCTGCCCTTGTTTAACATGGTTCCTGTCCTCTTCTTTCTCTTTCCCCTCCAACACACAGACATCCCTCAAGGATCCTATCCTTACCTTTGCTTCTTCTTTCTTCATTTTCTTTATCAGTGATTCCTGGGATATCAAAATCGCTCCTAAGTAGATGACTTACAAATCTCCTTGTAGCTCCAACCTCCCTCTGTATTCTAGTCCCTTAACTTAGATAAGCCTGTCATGCTCAAAAAGAAACTTCTCTCCTCTTCCTTATCCTCTGTTATATCTTGCTTCTGAAAATGACCCAACTGCTCTCTCAGCTAAGCCTGACAATGATCTTTGGCCTCCCTTTTCCCTCCCACTTTCCAGTGACTGTTTAAGCTCCTCAGATAATTCTTGCACACCACCTCTTAGGTATGTTCCCTTCTTCTCCCCCACTGCCTCTTTCCATCTTTCCCCTACTTTGACAATAGGGTCTATCTGGTCTCCCTCCTGCCAGTCTTTTCCCATGTCATTCCATCCAACATAATACTACAAAATTACTGCCCCAAAGCACAGTTCTGATACTGTCAATCCTTCTCCTCACAAATCTTCTATAGCTCCCCAGTCCTTACTGAACAAAATCCACACTCCTTAGCTTGGCGTACAAGTTGCTCCACCACCTTGAACCTCTCTTTCTTGCTTTATCCCTTATTACATCTCTTGGCATTCCTAGCGCTGCAGCCAAAGCACACCATTTTTTTGTTCCCTGTGTAGGCATACACCTTCCACTGCCAGGCCTGTGCTATGCTGTTCCTCCCCCAAGCATGCCCTTCCTTCTCTGCCAACCCAAATGCCACCTTAATCACAGCTCAAATGCTATATCTCATGTAACCTTCCCTGATTCTTCCATCAGAAGTCATTTTGTACCCTGTGAATTCCCACAGCCCTGCAGGAATACTGCTTTTTCAGCACTTAATCATTTTTTCACTATTTTTACAGTTAGTAACACATATTCCTCTTTTCTCCTTCTAGACCAAGATCCACCTCTGGGCAGGATCTAAGACTTAGCATTCTTTGAATCTCCAACCCTTCTCAACATTCCCTGTCCCCTATCCAAAGGTACAGTGAGTCTGAGATGCAGGAGGCAATTAACAGATGTTTGCAAATTAATTATTGTAACCCAGAGAGTTAACTTCAGATTTTATTGCTTGAAATTCTCTCAGTTTTAGCAACAATTACTTCTTCTTTGTAGGCTAAAAGTCCTATCTCCCCAAGGTACTACAGTTCATTCCTTTTGGCCCCAGAGGTCATTTTCAAATATCTCTTACTCCTAAGTCTTCTGAAACAAACAATAACAACAACCAAAATAAAAACAAAAAACAAAACAAACAACAACAACAAAAAACCCTTAAGAGACTCAATAATGGAAGAGAAAAGCACTGATGCTATTTTAAGTGAAGGAAAGGCATCCATGCACAAAAAAAATGGCTTGCTGCAGGCCACAGCAAAAGGTACAACCATTTACCAGAGCTGTCTCATGAACCTTATACCAGTCCAATCTTTAGAAAAGCCAGATATTGCATTTTTAAAACCATCAACCTGGGCAACGTAGCGAGACTCTATCTCTGAAAAAAATAAACAAATATCTGGGTGTGGTGCCATGTGCCTATTGTCCCAGTTATTCAGGAGGCTGAGGCAGGAGGATTGCTTGAGCCAGGAGTTTGAGGCTGTAGTGAGCTATGATCACACTACTGCACTCCAGCCTGGGTGAGAGAGGAAGACCCTGTCTCAAAAAGATAAATAAAAATAAAAATGATCACATTTATGTTAGAAAAGAAATCACTGATTCCTGAGTCATCGATTGTGCTGCTGTGTAATTCCTCTTTCTCTAAACAGTGTATTTACCTGGTAATTCCTCATATTATTAAACTTTCTTGTAAGATATTTACATCCCTGGTCTTACTTGCAAATATAAAAGACGATGACTTTTTTTTTTAAACCAAAACCTCTTAGAATGGCTTTTAAATTCCATAAGTACTTTTCTCAGAAAGGGATTTGGCATAACGAATAAGAGTAAAGAACTAAGATTCAAAATTCATTTTATAAATCTATCCTTAAATCTTGGATGAGAGCCAACAACCAACCTCATATTAAAATCTTAGAAGGCTTGACTTGAAGAACATGGGGAAATTTACTTTACATTGACAGCTTCAAGAACACCTAGTCTATATATCATTAAATAAGATATATGGGAAGAAAAAAAGCATATGTGGATAGCCCTAGTTTTATTATTTTCAATGAAACAATGATATCGTGCAAACTTTGCCCATAAAAAAACACAAAACAAAAATTTTAAAAAAGAAAAAGAAACCTCTGGTGCCAACATGTTGTATATTTACTTGTGTAGTCATGACTGCTACGGGCTTTTTGAAGAGAACCGGGCAGCCAGTTTGGATTCCGACAGCAATGCAGTAGAATTTAAGGTGTTATGACTAAAATATGTCCTAAACAGGTTAAGTTAGACATACAATATTTTAATAAAGAAGTGTCGAGATACTCATTCCTGTGAATACCGCAGGAGAAATACAGGCGAGGAGGAATCACACTGCTCTGGATACACATGAATATGCCATCTCCCTGCCTATCTCTACCCAACCCTACACACACCTATCTTTACCACGCAGAGACAATTAAACAGTCATAGACTCGATGCATTTCTGTGTCCTTATTCCCACTGGGTGAGTTATTGCCAGCCTGACATTTTTCCAAATTCCCTACTAATGGGCTCTATCAGGTAGGAAAGCAGGGACTTTACTGACCTGGGACCCCATCGCTGTGGGTCTTGGGAGATTTCAGTTTCCAAATGATACAGGGCACCACCTAGCTATTGTGACAGCTGGGAGAGTAGATGTCACCAGCAGTAGAAATAAAGTATCTTGTTTCCTGAGGAAAACGCTCTGGCTGTGCGACGCTGACCAGGTGGGCACCAAACACTTCTCCGTGTGATATTTTTCTCCTTTTTTAAAGACTGCCCCCCGCCCCACCGCATCTCTCTATACGTACACACCTCCAGAGTTCATTCTAAAAGAACCAATACGAAGACCATCCATCCTCTAGCCATAAGGTTTTCAGTGCTTAAATGTGGAAGGAGAAGGTCTAGCTAGCATTGAAAGTTGTGGGGACAGGAAGAGGAATCTGATCATTCAACACTATTCTCCTTCAGGTCAGACAAGAGAAAAACAATAGAAACTGCAGAGTCAGGGAGTACAAGACCCTTAAGGAACAGGTGCTAAGCAGAGAAGTAGTATCAGAGGATGGAATCCCCCTTCAAAACCGGGTACACCAGCAAGTCCAGAATGCGTAACCGTTATCCTATTTCCCCGCCATGTGCCTCAAAGCAACATGCTCACTTCCACATCCCCATGTCATGAGGCCAGAGGAAGGGGAAGCGAGAATCCCTACACTGGGCCATCCACACGCAGGAGCAGAACAGAGACTGTGCTCAGAGTTGCAGGGTCAAAATAACAAACACTGTCCCACAGTCTTAGCCGGTGACATCAAGTCAGGGCAGCGGCAGATCTCTGGGTTTGGGGCGCTGTTTGGGGAACGTGGATGCAACCAAACGCGTACACACACATACACAGAATTTTACAAACCCGCCCCTACCCCACTGCCTCCCTCCACACTTCACACACCAAGTGCATCCTGCCCACCTCACCGTTTCCATCATCACATTCTTTCTCCAGGAGAGTCAGCCGAGAGATGAGGGATCCTAGCGGGGATTCCTGGAAATGTCACCCCCCCAACACCTCCGTCCGCCACCCCCATCCCCTCTGCTGTACCTTTTACACACACACTCTCACACACTCACTCCTGCCATGACTGTCATCAGGCCCGCCTGCTGCGCCCGAAGCCTGGCATCTGAACGGGCACCGGACCCCAGGCGTCTCGCCCGCAACGCCGCCTTACCCCGCCTCGCTGGCTGATGGTTCCAGGCACTGCCCCCTGGATGTTGCCTACTGCCCCCGCTCCTCCGCACTATTGTTCCAGGCAGCCCCTCTCGCGTCCGGGGGCGCTCTTTGGCTAGGACCCGGGCTCCGTCGGGGGCCGCATCAGCGCCAGGCACCCCTTCTCACCCACCCCTCCCTGGCTGTGGTACCTTGCCTGACAGCTGGGTCCGCGGGCCCGCGGGAGCAGGCGGCGCTAGTGACAGCGCTGATGCCAAGCCTGGGAATAAAGCTCCGCTCCAGCCGCTGCTACCTCCAACGCCACCATCTTCTCCCGCCGCAGCCGCCGCCGCCGCCGCCGCCGCCGCCACCGGGACCGCAGCCTCCCTCGCCCAGCTCCGGCTCTGCAGCCGCCGCTCGGAACCCTCCGGTCCCGCGGCCCCACCCCCTTTCCCCACCCTCCCTCCCGCCCTCCAGCTCTCTAGCTCTCCCCTCGTGACGCGCGCCGGGGCCGGGCGGGCCTGCGAGGGAGGGCGCGGGGGAGCGCGCGCGCGCACGCCGCCTGCTAGTAGCGCCCCTGCCTCCCACGCCCAC
>NW_016805609.1:918464-931366 GCF_001698545.2 Rhinopithecus bieti
CGCGCGGCCCGCGAGCCCGAGGCGGCGGCGCCGCCGGCGTCCTCCGTGGGCCGCTGGCCGCAGCTCCCCTGCATCGGCGCCGCTGGGCGTGCGGGACACTGGCGCCTCTCGCCTCCCCTCGCGTCCGGGTTCCGAAGGGCCCGCCCTGCCTGTGTTCCACAGCCCTATCCTCTGGCTCCCGGCCAGACGCACGGAGGGGAAAATGCGGCTGCATCCCCGAGGGGACTGACGGGGACCTCCACCCTCCTCGGTGGCAAACCAAGGGGTCCCCAGTTTCCTAGCCAGGAGCTGTGGCCAACCTCTGCGCGAAGCAACGGGCCACGCTGCAGGACCACGAAGCCAGGCAGCTGGGTCGACTCCTGCAGGGTGTTCTCTCGTGAGTGACTCCCGAGCTTTCCCGCTTCCCAGGGCCCTTAGATACCGCCTGCGCTTCAAATCCGGAGATTGACGGCGTCTCCGGAATGCGCCGCAGTGCTGCGAGTTCCCCGCCAGGGGGAGAGCCGCGCGGGCTTGGGCCTGAGCGAAGCGGGCCGGGCTGCAGTTCTCCAGGGAAACTGCCCAGTCCCGCCAGGGACAGCGGAGAGACTGCGGATTGTGAAGCCGGGGAAGGCTCGGCTTGGTTTTCCTACCCGCTCCTCAGTTCTGGTTGATCGGAACTTAAGAGTGTCTTTGAGCCTAGCATAGGCTATCCGCCCTAGATATGGCTCCTAGCTCGAGAGGCCACCCTTTGCAGCAGGGACCAGGTGGCAGGTGCTGTGCATTAATGAAAAGCTATGGGCTAGACAGGCCCCGAGAGGCCTGGGCTCTGGCGCTAGCCCCACCTGTAATTGGCAATGCAATAACTGAATCATTCCCCCTCTTAGAAACACAGATTTTTTCCGTAATAATGTTATAACGCACAAAGCCTAGTAGTTTGCAAAGCCCTCTCCAGACATATATTCTCCTCCAGTAAAATGAGGATAAGCGCTGGTTATCCAGAGCCCTAGGGAAATGCATCTTTTACCACACCATGTTTCCATATTATTTTAAGCACAATGTCTCCAGAGAAGTCTGGGGGTGTAGCCTAAAGCATTCTGAAAGTCTTGTTTTAGCTTTAATATTCGTATGAATTCTGCATTGTACTTCGTAATTTTTTTCTTTAATAAAACCTACCTTCTCAAAAAGATCTTTTAGTAAAATTTAAAATTATATACTAGGAAGATGTATGCTTGTCCTGTGACATTACTCGTTTTTTTTTTCCAGTGAATACTTATTTGGCATATGTACGGGCCAGATATGGTCCTTTTCCACCAGAGCTCGCAATACGCTGAAGGAAATAGGTATTCAACTATCAGACTGGCCAGGCACGGTGACTCACGCCTGTAATCCCAGCACTTTGGGAGGCCGAGTCCGGCAGATCACTTGAGGCCAAAAGTTTGAGATCAGCCTGGTCAACATGGCGAAACCCTGTCTCTACTAAAAATACAAAACTTAGCCCCGCGTTGTGGTGCACGCCTGTAATCCCAGCTGCTGGGGAAGCTGAGGCATGAGAATCGCTTGAACCGGGAGGCGGAGGTTGCAGTGAGCCGAGATCGCGCTACTGCACTCCAGCCTTGGCGTCTCAAAAAACAAACAAATAAAACAATCAGACGAAGTGCAACTGTGATAAATTCTCAACTGCAAAGGCGCTAAGGTGCACAGGAAAACCTAATGTAGACTCCAGGACTAGGTAAGGCTTTCTAAGGAAACGACATTTCAGATCCCCCAGGAGAGGCAGCAGTGAGACACTTCCAGGTAAAGGGAAGGAAATGTCAAAAGGCCCAAGCAGGTGGGGCCGAAGTGAGATGAAGCTGGAGAGGCAGGCAGCAATCAGAACCTCAGGAGACCTTGTGGACCGTTTTTAAATAATAATTTTGTCTTAGCCTGGAAAGTCAATGAAGGGTTGCCAAGAGTTGGGAGCAGGCAAGCAGGATTACATTTCGGTTCCTGAAAGATCGCTGAGGTGGCTTGTGAGGAGTTGATTCGTGGAGGGTCAGGATCCAGGGCCGAGGGAGTCTGAGCTTATCCTACTTAGTGAGTGTTTAGAGTTTTCTGTTTTTGCACTAACTGCTCTTTTGATTGTTTTTAGTTCTTGCCTCTGCTCTCCTGTGTACTCATCTAGGAGGCTTTCAGAGTGCTTCTCTGTAATAGTTTCTGTTTTGTTACTTTTAATCCACTGCGGTTTTAGGAAGGAAATTAACCTTATTAGAATTTCAGGTTAAATAAGAGAATATAGGTTCTGAGTGAGAGGCTCTTTTCTGTGCATACACTTACTGCTATTTGGTTTGCTATCTCAGAGATCTTTCTGCTTATTTTCTACTTTTTGTGTTGCATTTCCAGTTAGACTAGGTTCTTAGATAAATGAATGAGGGTTACATTATTGCTTTAATAATATCCTCGAATCTTACCTCACAGGATTTTTGTGTAAAGAAAGTATGTGAAATTTCTCTGCAAAGTATTAAGTGCCATATAAAGAAAGGTAATCATTGTTAGTTATAATGGTAGCCTAGAGACCTCCAAAACTAATTACGTACCAAATGTTCATATGTGGAAATTTCCCTCCCTCCCCCACCCCTATGAAAACCACATATTCCTATTTCTTCCAGATAGCATGAATGATTGTCTTAAGTGCTCTTGTTACTCTTGCTTTGGCTGGCAGGAAACTCAAAGCCAAATTTTCAGATCGTCGTAGGAAATGAGTGGATCCATATGGCATGTAGATCCATGTCTCAATCCCTCCTTTGGTCTTGTTCTATTCTATTTATAGATTTCCTGTGCCTGTTTTATTGTTTTTCTTTTCAGTAGATCTTTTATAAGGCACTCCAATCCACCTTCTCTGTTAACAAGGTCAAAACTACTATTCAAGTGTTTCAGGAAACAGTATAGAAAATACTGGCAGCCAGGCATGTTGGCTCATGCCTGTAATCCCAGCACTTTGGGAGGCCAAGGTGGGACGATTATTGGAGATTAGGAGTTCAAGACCAGCTTGGGCAACATAGTAAGACCTCCATCTCTCAAAAAAAAAAAAAAAAAAAAAAAAAAAAAATTAGTGGGCATGGTGGTGAATTCCTGTAGTCTTAGCTACTTGGGAGGCTGAGATGGGAGGATTGCTTTAATCCAGGAGGTTGAGGCTGCAGTAAGCTATAATTGTGCCACAGCACTTCTGCCTGGGTGATAGAGCAAGACCATGTCACTAAAAATAAAATAAAACACTGGCAACCTGCTGACCATTGAAGCAGGTAACAATAGTATAGACACTGTGCCAAGTGACTTGGGTTTAAAGTGAAGACTTCACCACCACTGCATGTGCACCTAAAGTCTCCATGCATGCCAATTTAAAACTTCATATTATTGGTAAACTTAAATATGTCTCCCAATGGCTCATAGATAAATTCCTTTAGTTTAATCTCTGAGGTCCCAAACTCTGTCAGCCTACACTATACCTACAAATACAGACGGTTCCTGTCTTATGATGGTTCGACTTAGAAGTTTTTGACCTTACTTTTGGGCTTATCAGGGTATTAATTTTTTTTTTTTTTTTTGTCAGTGTCTCACTCTGTTGCCCAGGCTGGAGTACAGTGGTGCAGTCTTGGCTCACTGCAACCTCCACCTCCCGGGTTCAAGTGATTCTCCTGCCTCAGCCTCCTGAGTAGCTGGGACTATGGGTGCCCACCACCACGCCCGGCTAATTTTTGTACTTTTAGTAGAGACAGGGTTTTACCATATTGGCCAGGCTGGTCTCAAACTCCTGACTTCAAGTGATCCACCCGCCCCAGCCTCCCAAAGTGCTGGGATTACAGGCATGAGCCACTATGCCCGGCCTTAAGTGCATTTTTGACTTATATAACCCCACCATAAGTCAATGAGTGTCTATATATCTTACTGTCACAAGCACTGTTTGTCACTTGGTAAAAGGACAGAGATTCAAAAACTTTTATTCATTTAGGGTTCTTTTTGTCCATAAAGACTTGAAGATTCCATTATTCACTACATCCATTCAAACTCCACAAGAGTGTGACCATATCTTCCAGCTTCTGATACAGTTCTGGACAGCTTAAATTGGACATCCTTCTGATATAAGTTGATACTTTTCCTTGATTTCAAGTTCTTAAGTGATTACCCTCTTTCTGTATCAGTCCTTGAGCTTATGAGCTGAGGTTGTATGTAAAACAAGCATAGAACAACTTTTGGTAATCTGGTTTCTCTTGAGGATTTCAGTTCTGCTAATATTTAGTAATCTAGCATAATTTCTAAAATATTGTATAGCCTTTTTGTCATAGGATTTAAAGTGTATGAAAGAAATATACAATTATGAGATGTATGTATCATAAACTTCAATAAATTTGCTTGTATATGCCGATTCTTATTTCACCAGCTTTTTTTCTGGGCGTAAAATCTGTCCAGAGAAATAATGCCCTTCTTTTCTTTTTTATTCTCCAAACACATCAGGCTCCTTCTCTTTTTCTCCCACTGTGCCCTTTAACGAGTCCAACCAGAATTTTGTATGATGTGTTTATCTGATACATTGGAAGACATTCTGGTGCCCCATATGGTAATTCTACCTCTGACAATGAAGTTTTTGAGTAAATAAAGTCATGGGAACATATTGACTTTTAAAAATGGTTGTAATCCCATTCTCTGAACCATACTCCATGGCCAGGGATTTAAGTTAAGGACCAACTTAAACCACTCAGCTCCCAGTCCTGGAGCTGGGTCAGTCCTCCCCAGACCACATGGCTGATTGAGGATAGAGCAAGATCTGGTGACTACAAAAAGGGTGAAATGGGAAGAGGGAAACAAAAACATCACCTTCCCTGTTCATCTCAGGCTTATAATAGTGAAAAACTATAAACTTCAATGTAAATGTACCACAATAAGGAAATTGGTGTATAGATCAGTATGACTGTGCAGTGGAATACTATGCAGTCTTTAAAGATACCATAGGCACAGATTTTTTTTTTTTTTTTTTTTTTTTGAGACAGAGTCTTACTCTGTGGCCCAGGCTGGAGTGCAGTGGTCCCATCTTGGCTCACTGCAACCTCTGCCTCCCGGATTCGAGCGATTATCCTACCTCAGCCTCCTGAGTAGCTGAGATTGCAGGTGCCTGCCACCATGCCCGGCTAATTTTTGTATTTTTAGTAGAGACAGGGTTTCACCATGTTGGTCAGCTGTTCTCGAACTCCTGACCTTGTGATCCGCCCGCCTCGTCCTCCCAAAGTGCTGGGATTACAGGCGTGAGTCACTGCGCCCGGCCAGATTTTTTTTAATAACATGGAAAAAGTTAATTTCACATCTTAACTGAAAAAGCCTAGATACAAAATTGTGTAGATGGATGGCTAGAACTTTTAAAAATGCACGGAAAATAATACACCAAAATGTGAATGGTAGCTCACTCAAGTAATAGGGTTATTTTCTTCTTTCTATGTTTTGGTAGCTTACATTTTTTTTAACCAATGTACCTTAATTTGAAAAACAATAATACTAAGAATGTGGCTGTAAACATTAATACCCCTTACCACCAGATGCCATAAAAGTAAGTATTGGGTCACTTTGCATTTCTAAAGCATTTTTTCCTAATTTGATTTATCCTTCAATTTTTATTTTAAACACCACATGCTTTAAGAAAATGTTTTTAGACTAATGTTACTCTCATTGAAATACCTTATTTTCTGAGCATTTGTTTGTAGCACTAGGAGCCTCACAGCCTTTGTGGAATGTCAGGATAGATACAGATTTTAAAAATGATTAAATTGGTTGCTCATTCCATTTAACACTTGCTTATATATACTTGATTGTTTCCAAATTTATTTTGGCAGTAAAGTACTTGAATATGATGGTCATTTGGTAGGAACACTATAAAATATTGACATATTTAATTCATGCTACAAACCAGGCACAATTTTACCAGAAGAAATTATAACTGTGTGTTTCTATATAAAATATGCCATTACAATTAGAAGTATATTTCCTTGAAAATAAGAAGCTGTGAAATTAAGCGCTCAGCAATTTCAAAATTTTTTTCTTTTAATATGTGTTTGCTACAGATTTATATCTTTTTGCCATCTTAGTAAATCAAGTGGTAGTAAATACCAATGACTGAAGGAAGATGTCTAGGATAAGAATATAAAATTGAGAAAATTCCAATAGATATTTTTCTGTTACCAGTTTGTAGACAAAAATTATATATGCATGCATGTGTATGTGTATATATATGTTACCATTATTCATTTTTGGCAGGAGTCCACCTTGGTGCTGTTTCTAGAATGGCACTGACATATGGACACATGATTTAAAATCACTGCTCTATTCCTGTTTTCTGTTAGGTATTTTGTTCCATGTATGTTGGTATCACCTCTCTAAGTTGTTTATGAATCCTGAAAGATCAGTGACCAAATGTCAACTACATTCTCTTGGTATTTCCTTCACTAAATACCTAGCATATTACAGAGTACCTAGGAAGAACTCATCAAATATTTGTTGGCTGACTGATATACAGACACCCCTTGGTGGGGTTACAGTTTCTACTGAATGCCTATAGCTTTCCCACAATTGTAAAGTCAAAAAGTCATAAGTTGAACCATGGTATGTTGGGGACTGCCTGTACTTATTAGCTATCTTTCCAGTTATTCCAGTTAGGGTGTTCAGGAAGATTATCTAAATAATTTGCCATTAAAACAATTTCCTTTTCATTTGCTGCTATTTTTTATTAGTATTCAGTAGTGTCTGAAAAAAGTTATAGATATGTCCACTGACTCAAAAATAAGGGGCCTGGTAAGGCTTTCAGAGTATATAAAATCAGTGTGAGCAATGTTAGCAGATCTTTAACCCCTCTGTCAGCCAAGGAAATTTTTCCCTCTCTTTCCTCTCTCTGTCTCAACACACACACACACATACACACACACACAAGTGATATCCTGTGAAATTCTATTTCGTTAAAGCACTATTTCTTGAGAATTTTTTTCCATATGCTTGCACAATATCAGCATTCAGGATGAGCAATAACCATATAATGAACAGTCATGACTATATTTAACATTTCCAGTAGGTAATACTATTTTTAAAAGCCACCAAATATTTAGATCTTCATTCCCCAAACTTATCTAATATGTGCTAGCTACTATAGTAGGCATTTGAAAGTTCAAGCTCTATCCTCACAAGCTCTATCCTCAAAAACTTGTCTACTTTAAGAAAAATCAGACAGATCTATAATCAAATAGCTCCAGTGAAGTTTACTGACTGGGATAAGAGACACACAAATGACAGCCTGGTTAAATGGTGTTTTTGTGTTATTTGTTTGCTTTTCTAAATACATGTGTTTCAGGAAATTACATCAATTCTCAATCTTCTAGAAGTCAAGTCTGTAGCTAAATGAGCAAGTTTTCTTCCTCAAAAGGAATTTTGTTTCCTAATTGTAAAAAATATTATGATCACCTAGATTTGATGGTTTCCATTTAACCAGAAGGCTTGTGAGTTTCTCCCAGGTGAGAAATTGATGTATTTGAAAACACTTTGGGCGGACAAATGTGTCTGCTTCCCGAAAAAGAATAGAGATCATCTTCCTAAATGGATAAAACTTCTGAAAGTTCAAAAGAATTGACTTAGGGTCTTTGTTTGACATTTTCTATCAAACAGAAAACTGACTGTTAAAAGGGGACATTAGTCAGTATAAACTGTTAAAAAAAAATCCGTATTTTCTACTTTTATTTTATTCCTCAGAGAAACTCATCCTTCTTCTGCCTTCTACCTCAAACTCATATCTTTTTATTAAATCTGACTGTGGAGATGCTTCTAAGTTAGGTCAGTTTTGCTATGGATTGAATTTCGAGAGCACATTTTAATTTCAGTATTCACGCAGCCGAGCACTGCTAAATTGAATAGGCTGTGGTTATGGGAACTGCAGGAACTGAGATGGAACCAAGAAATCTGTTACTGGAGAAACCTTTTGGGTGTGGACAGATTTTAAGTCACTCTTAATAAGCTATGGTAGGTTAAGGAATAACATGTTGTGGGATTCTGGAAAGCAGCTTTTCAATCTTCCTTGCCATTTGGGAATTATTTTCATCCTCACACTGCTGGAAACTTAATCAAGAAAACAGAATTTAAATGGGTCTCAGTGAGCTGCGTAGCATACATCTGAAACTTGTGCAACAATAAAATTCTTTTGCCAAGTGGATAGTTAGGGCTGTATTAGTAGCATGCCTCTCAAAGAGCATCAGGTATGCATTTTAATTCTATTTGCCTAGAACAAAGAATCATCCCCTAGGCTTCTGTATACTTTACTAAAAAAAAAAGAAAAGAAAAAAAAAAAGGTGGGGGTGGGGAGGTTGAGAAATTTCAGCTGTAGTTTCTCTTGATCAATTCTGAATATTAATATAATAAGATGTGAAGTTTTTCCCAAGGTCTTCCATGGATCACTAGTTCTTGGGGAAGACAGTAGTTATCATGTGGAAAAAAAAAAGGTTTCAAGATCAAATACATCTGGAGAACTCTGGAGTAAGCTAAATTGTACAGGTTTTTGTTTTTAAATTGCAGGGCTTCTAGGAGACTTTAATTGTAAATTTCCAGGAGGGAAAGAGAGATGATGGAATTACCAAACTTACAGTGTTCCTTTTGCAAGAAATTTTTTGAAGGACAGGCAAGGATGTGTTATGACTTCTGTGGGCCCCTTGCTCCATAAATAAATGTTAAAGATTATATTTTATAAGTGGGTTGGTATAAAGATGAATATATTAATAGTCTATAATAAAACATTTTGTTTGACCTAAAAGTTCATTTTCTTTTTGCTTCTGATTTTAAAGGAAATTAAAACATTTTCATGAGCCCCTGCAAGTATTGTGCCTAGGCAATGTACCTACTCAGTCTAATAGATGAGTCGACCCTGGGTCTAGGTATTACACAGGAGGAATGAGTCACTGCAATAAACCTACAAAATGGAATCTAGAAGCACACTGTGGCATTTCATCTGAGGTACTGAGATTGTGGCTGCAGGGTCGTCTCTTCTTTTCTTCATGTGATGGTCACTGAAGAAAGAAGTCTAACACACACATACACACACACACACACACACAGTGGCTAAAAGTAGACTGTGGCAATATTGATTCTATGTGAGCTCTACTCATTCAGTATGTTACCTTAAGCTAAAATACTACGTCTATTTTCAGTGTTTTCGATGTAAATCTATACGGGGTTAGATGAACTGGCTGGAAAAGGAGATTCTTAGTTACTCATTTCTACGTATGAATCTAAACACTCATTCATGCTGAGAGCATCTTTGAGAGAAAAAGTTCCATAGCTGAAACTGATGTCACCAATCTTTATTATAGATAAGACTTTCAATTTATGGTTCTATTATTTTGTCACAGTGAACTTACTGGCTAGGGATATTGAGAAATGAGCATTATTAATCCTTCTTTGACAAGCAAAGTCTGGGTAAGAAGCTGTGGGTAATGCTCGCAGTGGGGTGGGCATGATACCAAATTTGGCCATGGTAACCAAATTTCCACAGACTGATGATTCATTTTGAAAGATATATTAGTAAAAGGGAAGTGATATAGTTTGGATATTTGTCCCTGCCCAAATCTCGTGTTGAAATGTAATCCCCAGTGTTGCAGGTGGAGCCCGGTGGCAGGTGTTGGGTCATGGGGGCAGATGCCTCATGGTTTGGTGCTGTCCTTGTGATAGCGAGTTCTCGCGAGATCTGGTTGTTGTAAGTGTAGCACCTCCCCTCTCATTCTCTCTCTGTCTTTACTTTCTGCCATGAGTAGAAGCTTCCTGAGGTTACCCCAGAAGCAGATGCTGGTGCCATGCTTTCTGTACACCCTGTAGAACTGTGAGCCAATTAAACATCTTTTCTTATAAATTACCCAGTCTCAGGTATTCATAGCAATGCAAAAACAGCCTAATACATGAAGTTTCCATATAGTCTAGAGATGTTCAACTCAGAACGGTATTATTTGGTTTCTCTACTGAGAGTACATTCACTGAAAAAAAAAAAAAGTTGCCATTTTCTGGCTCAGGAGCAGAGGTAAATGGATTCTAGTGATATACCAAGTATACAGGAGAATTTAGTACATCATGAATGTGGCATTTAAATTAGTGTAGAAAAGATGGATTATTTAATAAGTGTTATTAGGCTTACTGGACTAGCCATTTGTGCAAAAGTTAGCTGAATCTCCATTTCACCCCTTACCTCCAAATAAGTTCCAAATGCTTCGACAGTAAAAATGTAAAATAATGAAATCATGAAAATACTTGAAGAAAACATAATAATGAATATTATTTATAATCTTGAAGCAGAGAAGGCCTTTCTAAGCATGATGTGAATCCAGAATTAGAAAAAAATACTGATAAATATAACTACATTCAAATGAAAAAATTTGTATACAAAATTGAATAAAAGAGTCAAAAGAAGAAACCTTGTAAAATTGTGCATGTAACACATAATTAAAGGCTACATTCCCTTGTCTAAAAACAGCTTTTACAAACTAACACAAAGAGATAATCGAGTAGAAATACAGACAAGGGACAATGGCCAATTCCTAGAAGAAAAACAAATCACCAACAGACCTAGGAAAAGATTTAAACAGTTCTAATAATTATAGAACTACAAAAGAAAACCAGGGCAATATATTTCACCTCTTAGATTGGCCCAAACAAGACAAAACAAAATGTGGTAATATACTAGATTGCTGACAATGTGAGAAGACAGGCATTCTTATTACAGAGTAGTGAGTGTAATAACATTGTAAATGTCTGCTTAACAATAAGCTTTTTCCCAGAAATTCCATTTCTAGGAATTTATCATACAGAAATATTTGAGTTATATGTGTTTATTGTAAAATATTCAATCATTTTAGACTTTTTGTTTTTTCTCTTTTTTTTGAGACAGAGTCTTGCTCTGTCACCCAGGCTGGAGTGCAGTGGCACAATCTCAGCTCACTACAACCTCCACCTCCCAGGTTCAAGCGATTCTTCTGCCTCAGCCTCCCAAGTAGCTGGGACTATAGGTGTGTGCCACCATGCCTGGCTATTTTTTTGTATTTTTAGTAGAGACAGAGTTTCACCATGTTAGCCAGGATGGTCTCAATCTCCTGACCTCGTGATCCACCTGCCTCAGCCTCCCGAAGTGCTATAATCACAGGCGTGAGCCACTGCACCTGGCCAAACATTTTAGACTTTTTGTTATGCAAGTGCACAAAGACATATGTATATATTCAATGTCGTATTGTTGTTAATAATGAGGAATTGCTAACCAAAATGATTATCACTCAGGAATAGATTAAATAAATTTTAGTATACCAAAAAAGGACTATTATAAAACATTAAAACAAATGTGAGGAGCCCATATGTTCATACAAGGGAAATTGTCTACAATATGTTGTTTTTTGTTTGTTTTGGGGTGTTTTTGTTTGTTTGTTTTTGAGACGGAATCTCACTCTGTTGCCCAGGCTGGAGCACAGTGGCATGACCTCGGCTCACTGCAACCTCTGCCCCCCAAACTCAAGCGATTCTCCTGCCTCAGCCTTCTGAGTAGCTGGGACTACAGGTGTGCGCCACCATATCCGGCTAATTTTTGTGTTTTTAGTAGATGGGGTGTCGCCATGTTGGCCAGACTGGTCTCAAACTCCTGACCTCAGGTGATCCACCTGCCTAGGCCTCCCAAAGTGGATTACAGGTGGGAGCCACGGCGATATACTATTAACTGAAAACTCAAGTTACAAAACAGTATGTTTAGATTGATCCCATTATTCTCTTAAAAATATTAAATATTCATCCAAAAAATTTGGAGTAATATATAGCAAACTGTAATAGTAGCACACTCTCCATCATAAATAGCTACAGCACTTGAAACTTTTATAATAAGCATTTATTATTCTTGTACTCAGAAAAAGTCATTTAAAATTTTTTAAAGCGTTGAAAAAAAATGACCATTCAGAAATTTTAGTAGAATTATATTTTTCCTAAAAGTTTTTTTTTTCTCTCTCAGACCCAATTAAGCACTGGATTTCTTGTGGCATTGAAACATATAGCAAGAGAGTTTGTGGTCCATCAGCTTTTTTTCCATATACCTGTCCTCTCTATGGCTGCTAGTGTCAGATGGAATTGGGATCATTATCATCCTTGGCTTAAAAACTCATCTAGAGTACCTTTATTAAAATCAGAAACCTGAACTCTATGATTAGCATGAGATTTCTCTGCTGCTGTAGACTTAGTAGCAATTGTTAATGAGTCACATTATATAATCATAAAAAAGATAAACTAACAATTCTCCTTATAGAAATTTTGGTAAATATAAAATAATTAAAATAACAAAATTAATTACTCATAGCTCCTTCACTCAAAGCAACTACTGTTCGCATGTAACATTTTTAACATTTAAAAAATTCCTTTTTTGCCATGTCTCCATTTTACAAATATGTGATCATATTCTGTAAACAATTTTTCATCTTGCTTTCATTATTTAGCACATTTAATCACATTATTTTAGAAATTTCTCTGTAAACATCATCTTAATGGTTATTTAATATTTAATAATTTATCTAATAACCTTCTGAGAAGCTTGACATTTAAGTAGTTTCCAAATTTTCATTAATATAAGAAATTATTAGTGAACATCCTTGTGCATAAAGTTTTTTTTCCCCAGGTTTTCCCTTTAGGGAAGTTACTAGAAGTGGTACTGCTATTCAAGAATGCAAAACTCTTGATACAAATGGCTAAATTGCGTATTCTAACTTACACTCCCACTAGTAATGAAAAAGGATACCTGGGTACCTGTTTCATTATACCCATTATTCATTTGATATTATCGGTAAAAACCAAAATTTGGTAGGTATAAATTGAAGTCTTTTTTTTTTTTTTTTTTTTTTTTTTTTTTTTTTTTTTTT
>NW_016805609.1:933196-1004537 GCF_001698545.2 Rhinopithecus bieti
ATGGTCTCGATCTCCTGACCTCGTGATCCGCCCGTCTCGGCCTCCCAAAGTGCTGGGATTACAGGCTTGAGCCACCGCGCCCGGCCGAAGTCTTTTTTAAAATTTGTATTTCTTTGCTACAGGACCAAATATTTTTCTGCCACATCTGTTACCCACCTTTTTTCCTTTGGTCAGTGTGTGTGTGTGTTTGTGTGTATACTTTCTGTTCATGTCTTTTACTCATTCATCTACCGGGTAAAAGAGTTTTTACAGCTTATCAAGTTGCAAGAATTCTTCACATAGCCAAGGTATACATAAATACATATATTTTAATTTTGATGTAATCCTAAACTTAAAGAGAAAGTTGTAAGTATAATATAAAGAACTACAAAATCATTTTGTCTGCAGCATTTTCTGCAAAGATTGCCTCCAGTTGTAGTTTTTCTTTTGTTAGGATTTTGTTTTAAATTTACCCTTGAAATGTGAGTTTATTGGGCTTTTAAAATCACAATTATTTAATCCTTTCTAAGATATAGTCCTCTTCTCTAGGAAAATTCAATATTAAATTCTATTTTGTCAAAATCTTTTAAATAATTTGACTTATTTTATATATCATTTTAGTCCATTCAAAAATGAAAGATGAGGCTCTACACTGATTTTTTCCAAAATATTTAGTAATAATTGTCTCCCCAAAATGTTATTGAATAATCTTTTGTTACTGGTTTTTAATGTCCCATGGATCACATATGAAATTCTCCTATACAGCACTTATTCTGCAGATGTAACTGCCTAGTCTCATGTCTATACTATAGTTCTTGAATTATTATAGCTTTAGACATGGCTATTCTCCACTGATACAGTCATTTATTTTTCCAAACTTTATAATTATATCATAAAGAAAATGTGGCTTTCATTGGCATTGAGAATTTGCTCTCTCATTGAAGAATGTAGTATCTCTTCTTTTGCTCCTTTTAGCAGTTTTGTGGTTTTCTGTATATAGATTCTTCATGTTTCCTAGGATATTAGGTTACATTGTGGATGGAATCTCTTCCTCTTGCATTTTATTATGTTTTGTAACTAATTTTTGCTACTATATTAAGGAGCAGCAAAAATGTTATAGAACAAACAAAAATCATTTACCCATAAAAAATAGAGAGAATGCCTAGCTTTATTTTATGTTACCTCTGAGTGCACTTACTCTTCAAGGTAACACATGTGTAAAATGTACCTCTGGACAACTGAGTAGGTTAACTTGTGTGGGATTATTACTTTACATTTTGTAAGTATTGGGAAAGCCTTCAATAATTATTAACTTTGTTCCAGAATAACTCATCCAATATACATCTATTGTAGCAATAATCAGACAGAAAAGTTAGTTGTTTTTAAAGCCACTCTTAGTTTGAGATAACAAAATCATAGTGTCTACACATAAAATAATGCTTGTCTTGCTTTTTCTTTGATTTTATCTATTCTATTCAGTTCATCCCCAAATCACAAATTTGTTTAAAAACAAGCTAAAAAGCAAACTTGTCTTATTCCTGTTGGAAAATTTAGCTGTCTGCCAAGGGGTCATTTCTTCTAACTCTTGTAGCAGTATAGTATGGGTAGGTTCAGTGTGGCAGTACAGTATAGGTGGGTTGCTCAGTGAAGCTAGGCTATGTGCATGCAGCTGACCTGGAACCAGTTCCCATCTGTAGAATCATAAGCCAGAGCACAAAAATCAATGACATAGTCTAACATCCCTTGAGATTTTTTCCTCATGGGAATAAAGAGTATAATGGAGACCTGAGGTGAACTAGTCATACCTAAAAGCCATCTGCTTCCTAGGAGGTTCATCAAACAGTGCCTGGGAGAGCTAGATTTAGAGTTTTGAAGGGTGGCCAGTGGAAGAAAAGATAAGAGTTTTATATTTTCCAATATTTGCTAGAGTTAACATCTGTGCCAATTTAAATCTGTTAATAAGTACATTCACCAGGAAAAATCTATCAACCTTGATGAATAAGTATATTTTCTCTTTGTTTTTTTTTTTTTTTTTGTCCATTAAATGAAACTTTACCAAATGTATGTATGGCCAAAATTAAATTTTTAGAAATATTAAAAACATTCCAATTGGGATTTCCAATATTTCCCTGGGCCATTTATAAGACAAAGTTTAGAAAATATTTAAAATCCTCTTAAATCAATTTCAAGTTTTCCACAGTCTATACTTAAAATTCAACCATTGTTCTTTACATTTAACCTATATAAGTGGAACCAAATTTTATTATTATAAAAGTGAAACAAACAAAATCAATATTTTGGGTTTTTATATTTTATTAGTAAAATGTGTTTAAAAGAAAGTTATTGCACAAAACCGATAGTAATTGTTGCTAAGATTGTGGCAACTCAAGTGATTTGTTCTTTTCTGTTTTTCAAATGTTTAAATGTTATGCTACTTCCATAACTAAATAAATGTGACATTTACATATTTTATCATTGATTTAATTTTTAAAAAGCACTCAGAAAGAACAATACTTTTATAATCTTTCACTGTACTTATATGTTCAACAGAATTCAAATTAGGGCCATATGATCAAATAGACAGATCAAGAAGTTGCCTTAAAATACTTTCAGTTTTATTAATGTTCCCAATTATCACTCATTCTATTGAATAGCAAAGATGACATAGTCTTAAATTTAATATAATAATTCCAATGTACTACATAATCACACCTACCTATGTCTGTGAAACACTTATTAAAATAGTAAGCCAAATTATGTTACCCTCTATTAATTAGTCTTTGTATGGTTTGCTTCCCAAGGGAGCTACCACATACTTGATCAGGGGTTACAAACTAGCAGCTGCAGACTGGAGCTGGGAAGGCAGCTGGATGTTTTGTTACCTCCCACAATGTTTTTTAATGAATTAATTAGACAAATAAAAATTATATATTTATCATGTATGGCATATTTTGAAATATTTATACACTATGGTATAACTAAATCAAGCTGATTAGCATCTGTATTACCTCATGTACTTATCATTTTTTTTTTGTGAAAACACTTAAAATCTACTCTCAGCAATGTTCATGAATACAATACATTGACTATATAGTCAGCATGTCGTACAATAGATTTCTTGAACTCATTACTTCTAGCTAACTGAAATTTTATATTCTTTGATTAACAACTCACCAACACCTCCCACTCCCCATGCAGCCCTTGATAACTACCATTCTATTCTGTGAGTTCAACCTTTTTAGATTTCCACATATGAAAGAGATCATACAAACTTTGTCTTTGTGTCTGGCTTATTTCACATAACATAAAGTCCTCCAGGTTACTCCCTGTTGTGGTAAATAAAGTATTTCCTTCTTTTTAAAAGGCTGAATAGTATTCCATTTTGTAGATATACACATTTTATTTATCCATTCATCCACTGCTGGACATTTAGTTTGCTTCCATATTTTAGCTATTGTAAGTTATTGTAAATAATGCCTCAATGAACATGGGAGTGTAGCTATCCCTCCAACATACTGATTTCATATCCTTTGGATGATTACCCAGAAGTGGGATTGCTAATCATATGGCAGTTCTAGTTCTAATTTACTGAGAAAGTTCCATACTGTTTTCCATAATGGTTGTATTAATTTATACTCTCCTCAACAATGTGCAAGGATTCCCCTTTCTCCACATCCTCACCAACATTTGTTATCTTTCCTCGTTTTGAAAATAGCCTTTCTAATGGGTGTGAGATGATATCTCATTGTGGTTTTAATTTGCATTAACCTGATGATTAGTGATGTTGAGCATTTCTTCATATACCTGCTGTATTTGTCTGTTCTCTCACTGCTTATGAAGGAACACCTGACACTGGGTCATTGATAAAGAAAAGAAGTTTAATTGGCTCATGATTTCGCAGGCTGTACAGGAAGCATGGCAGGATCTGGTAGGCTTCTGCGGAGGCCTCAGGAAGCTTACAATAATGGCAGAAGGCAAAGAGAAGCAGGCACATCTTACATGGCCAGAGTAGGAGGAAGAGAGAGGGAGGAAGTGCCACACATTTTTAAACAACCAGATCTCCTGAGAACTCACTCACTCACTGTCACGAGAACAGCATGGAGGGGATGATGCTAGCCCACTCATGAGAACTCTGCCCTCATGATCAAATCACCTCCCACTAGACCCCACCTCCAACACTGGGGACTACAATTTGACATGAAATTTGGTAGGGACACAGACTCAAACCATATCACCTCCTGGCCATTTGTATATCTTCTTTGGAGAAATGTTTATTCAGATCCTTTGCCCATTTTTTAATGGGATTATATGACTTTTTGCTGTTGAGTTGTTTGAGTTCCTTATATTCTGGATATTAGTCCCTTCTTAAATCATTTACAATATTTTCTCCCGTTCTACAACTTGTCACTTCACGCTGTTGAATGTTTTCTTTGCTGTGCAGAAGTTTTTAACATTGTCTAGTTTGTCTCCTTTTCATTATTGCCCTTGCTTTTGAAGTCTTAGTCATAAAACTTTGCCTAGATTAATGTCTTGAAGTGTTGACCCTATGTTTTCTTCTCATAGTTTTATAGTTTTGGGTGTTATGCTTAATTCTTTAATCTACTTTGAGTTGTTTTTGTATATGGTGAGAGATAGGGGTCTAGTTTCATTCCCCATCCAGTTTCCCCAGCACAATTTATCAAAGAGGTTGCTCTTTCCTCAATGTGTGTTCTGGGAACCTTTGTCAAAAATCAGTTGGCTGTAAATATGTACATTTATATCTGAGTTCTCTATTCTGCTTCATTGTCCCACATGTCTGTTTTTATACAAATACCATGCTGTTTTAGTTGCTATATATATATCTTTGTAGTGTATTTTGAAGTTGGGTAGTGTGATGCCTCCTGTCAGGTAGTGTGATACCTCAGAATCGCTTTGGCTATTCTGGCTCTTTGTTGGTTGCATACAAATATTATATATTTTTTTCTATTTCTGTGAGGATGTCATTAGTATTTTGATAGAGATTGCATTGAATCTGTAGATTGCTCTGGTCATTTTAATAATTTTAATTCTTCCAATCCATGAGCATTGGATATCTTTTCATTTGTTTGTGTCCTCCTTAATTTCTTTAATCAGTGTTTTGTGATTTTCCTCATGTAGATCTGTTACATCTTTGGGTAAACAGATTTTTAGGTATTTTAGTTCTTTGAAGCTAGCTATTGTAAATTGGAATTGCTTTCTTGATTTCTTTTTCAGATAGGTCATTATTGGTGTGTACAACATTACTGATTTTTGTATCCTGCAACTTTACTGAATTCATTTATCAGTTCAAAATTTTTTTTGCTGGAGACTTTAGGTTTTTCTATATATAAGGTCATACTGTCAGCAAAGAGGGATAATTTGACATTCTCTTTTTAAATTAGGATGCCTTTTATTTCTTTCTCCTGCTGAATTTCTCTGGCTAGGATTTCCAGTAATATGTTAAATGAGAGAGGTGAAAGTGTATATCCTTGTTTTAGTTCTTAAAGGAAAGGCTTTCAGCTTTTCCACATTCAGTTTGATGTCCTCTGTGGGCTTGTTGTATTTAGTCTTTATTATGTTGAGGTATGTTTCTTCTATGCCTAACATTTTAGAGTTTTAGCGTGAAGGGATGTTGGCTTTTATAAAATGCATTTTCAGCATCTATTGAAAGGATCATATGGTTTTTGTCCTTCATTCTCTTGATGTGATATATCACATATATTGATTTGCATATGTTGAAACATTCTGGTATCCCTCGTATATATCTCACTTGATCATGGTGCATTATCTTTTTGCTATGTTGTTGGATTAGGTTAGCTAGTGTTTGGTTGAGGATTTTTGTGTCTCTGTTCATCAGTAATAATGGCCTATAGTTTTCTTTTTTGTTATGTCCTTGTATGGTTTTGGTATAAGAGTAATGCTGGCTTTGTAGAATGAGTTAGGAAGAATTTCCTGCTATTCAGGAATTTTTATAATGCTGTGAGAAAAATTCATGTTAGTTCTTCTTTATAAGTTTTGTAGAATTAAGCAGTAAAGTCATCCAGTCTTAGGCATTTCTTTCTTGGGAGAATTTTTATTACTGATTAGTCATTGTTACTCATTATTGTTCTGTTAAGGTTCTCTATTTCTTCCTTGTTCAATCTTGGTAGGTTGTGTGTGTCCAGGAATTTACCCATTTCCTCGGGATTTCCAAGTCTGGTAGTGTATAGTTGTTTATAATAGTCTCTTATGATCCTTTGTCTTTGTGTAGTATCAGTTGGAATGTCTCCTTTCTCATCTCTGATTTTATTGATTTGAGTCTTTTCTCTCTTTTTCTTAGTATAGCTAGAGATTTGTTGATTTTTTAAATCTTTTAAAAAACCCAATTATTTGTTTTGTTGATCTTTTGTATTTTTTAACCTCTATTTTGTTTATTTCTGCTCTGATCTTTATTTCTTTCCTTCCTCTAATTTTGGATTTAAGTTTGTCCTTATCTTACTGGTTTCTTGAGGTGCATTGTTAGGTAGTTTATTTGAAATCTTTCTACTTCTTTGGTGCAAGTGTTTATTGCTATAAACTTCCATCTTAGCACTGCTTTTACTGTATCCCATAGGTTTTGGCATGTAGTGTTTCAATTTTCATTACTTTCAAAAAATTTTTTTTCTTAATTTCTTCGTTGACTCAGTGGTCATTTAAAGCATGTTGTTTAATTTTTATGTATCTATATAGTTTCCAGAGTTCTTCTTGTTACTGATTTCTAGTTTTATTCCACTGTAGCCTGAGAAGGTTCTTGATGTGATTTTGATTAAAAAAAAAAACTTTTTTGAGACTTGTTATTTGGCCTAACATATGATCTATTCTGATGAAGTTTACATGTGCTGATGAGGCGTACATGTCTGCCACTCTTGGATATGTTCTGTAAATGTCTGTTAGGTTCATTTGTTCTAAAGTGCAATTTAAGTCCAATTTTTCCTGGTTGATTTTCTATCTAGATTATCTGTCCATTGCTAAAACTAGGATGTTGATGTCCCCAGCCATTATTGTATTGAAGTCTATCTCCCCCTTTAGATACAACATTTGACTTTCATATGTAGGTGCTGTAGTGTTGGGTGTACATATATTTAAAATTGTTATATGTCCCTGCTTAGTTGATCCCTTCATCATTATATAATGACCTTCGTTTTCTCTTTTTACTGTTTTTAATTTAAAGTCTGTTTCATCTACTATAAGTATAGCTACTCCTCTTCACTTTTAGTTTCCATTTGCATGGAATATATTTTTCCATCCCTTCACTTTCAGTCTATATGTGATTCTTTGCTGATGAATGTGAGTTTCTCATAGGCAGCATATTGTTGGGTCTTTTTTTTCCATCCAGGCAGTTCATATCTTTTAAATGAGGAATTTAATCCATTTATATTCAAGGTTATTATTTGATAGATGTGGACTTATACCTGTCATTTAAAAAATTGTTTTCTGGTTGGTTTATTCTTTGTTCCTTTCTTTCTCTCTTACTATCATCGCTGTTTGGTTTTCTGTAGTTGTAACATGAGTCCTTTCTCTTGTGTATCTGCTCTACCAGTGAGTTTTATACTTTTGTGTGTTTTCATGATGGTAGATTTTGTCTTTTCACTTTTAGATGTAGGACTCCCTTAAACATTTATTCTAGGACCAGTCTAATGTTGATGAATTCCCTCAGCTTTTGCTTATCTTAAAAAAACTTTATTTCTTCATTTTTGAAGGATAGTTTTAGTGAATATTGCTTTCTTGGCTGGTAGTTTGTTTCTTCTTTTAGCACTTTGAATATATCATCCTATTCTCTCCTGGCCTGTAAGTTTTCTGTGGAGAAATCCACTGTTAGTGTCATGGGGATTCCTTTATAAGTGACATGACACTTTCATCTTGCACTTTTCAGAATTCTCTTTTTTTTTTTTGTTTGTTTGTTTGTTTGTTTTTGACTTTTGACTCTGAATATACAGTGCCTTGGAGAGGATGTTCTTAAGTTGAATCTTTTTAGGGATCTTTGTGTTTCCTGCGTCTGGATGTTTATATCACCTGCAAGACTTGGGAAATTTTTGATTAATATTTTGTTAATAGGTTTTCTATGCCTTTGCCCATCTCTCATTCTACTAGAACACCCCACATTCAAATTTTAGTGGCTTTATAGTGACCCATATGTCACAGAGGCTTTATTGATTATTATTCTTAATATTTTTCTTTTCTGTTTGAGTTATTTCAAAAGATCTGTCTTCCAGTTCTGAAATTATTTTTCTGCTTGATGTAATCTATTGTTGGAGATCGTGATTGTACCCTTTATTTCATTCATTGAACATTTCAGTTCCAGGATTCCTGTTTAGTTCTTCTTTATGATACATATCTCTTCATTAAGTTTATTTTTGAGATCATGAATTTTTTTCTAATTTCTTTTTATTGTTTACCTGTGCTCTGTTGTATCTCATTGAGATTCTTTAATATCATTATGAATCATTTTCAGGCATTTCATATATGTCTTTTTTGTCAGAATATGTTGCTGGAGAATTATTGCGTTGCTTTGGATGTATCATGTTTTCTTGCTTCTTCATGTTTCTTGTATCTTAACATTGATACCTGCACATCTGGTGTAACTATCACTTCTTTCAATTCTATAGATTAGCTTTTGTAGGAAAAGACATTTTCCTTACATATATATATAGTGTTAGTGTAGGGTGCTTTGGCATGGTGTAGTCTCTGTATTATTTCTTTCACTATAAAAAGCATAAGTGGTGTCTGTGAGTTCCTTAGTGGATTAGACTGTGGTTATTAAGGGAGGCTATGATGAGGTTTTGCTGGGCACAAGGATGCCAGGTAGTCTAGTCCTCTGGCAGTAGTACTGGTGGTTGTGGACCAAGCATACCGGTCCTTGGGCCGTGGGTTGGCACATGTGAGCACTGGTAATAGTGAGTCTGGGATGGCTGATCCTTGGCCCTCCAGGCAACTTGGCTGAGTGCCAATAGTGGCAGCAGTGAGGCCACACATCTGAATATCATCATCATGGGAGTTAGGTTTCAACATGAATTTTGGAGGGACACAAACATTCAGACTCTAGTATTCCCATTTCACAAGTTGTCTCTTCACTCTGTTGATTGTTTACTTTGCTGTGCAGAAGCTTTTTAGTTTGATAGAATCCAATTTGTCTATTTTCACTTTTGTTGCCTGTCTTTTCATATCAAAAAAACTAATTGCTCAGACCAATGTCATGGAGCTGTTACCCCATGTTTTCTTCTAGTAGCTGTACAGTTTAAGACTTTCATTCATTTTGAGTTGATTTTTGTGTGACGGGAGATAAGCATCTTAACTTCACTTTTCTGCATGTGAATATCCGGTTCACCAACACCATTTATTGAAGAGACTGTCTTTCCCCATTGTGTGTTCTTGGATCCATTATCAAAAATCAATTTACCATACAAGCGTGGATTTATTTCTGGGTTATTTTAAGCTGATAAGAGCTTTTAATTTGATCACATCAAAAAAACTCAACACTTTTACTCTACCCTCGACAAAGTTTATGTTTTATATGTCACAATTTATATCTCCTTATATTGCATTTCTCTTATCAAATTATTGTAGCTATTAATAGTTTTGTCTGTAAACCTTCATACTAAAGGTATAAGTAATTTAAACACCACCATTACAGTACTAGAGTATATTGATTTTGACAGTCTACTTACTCTGAACCAGTGAGTTTCATACTTTCATATGTTTTCATTTTACTAATTAGTGTCATTTTCTTTCAGCTTGAAGAACTGAAAGACATTTCTTGTAAGATAGGCTGGTGTTACAGCTTTTGTTGGTCTGAAAAAGTATTTATCTCTTCTTCATTTCTGAAGGACAGCTTTGCTGGGTAAATTAATCTTATTTGGCAGTTTTTTTTTTTCCTTTAGCATTATAAATACATCATTCCACTCTATCCTAGCCTGTAAGGGTTATGCTGAGAAATTTACTACCAGCCTTATTGATATGTGATTTACTTATTTCTTATTATTGCTTTCAGGATCCTCTCTTTTGTCATTGATTTTTGACAATTTGATTAATAATATGTCTTGATGTATTCTGTTTGAATCTGATTGAAGACTGCTATAGTTTTAATATTTGTCCCCTCTAAAACTCATGTGGAAATTTAATGTGAAATGTGGCCATACTGAGAGGTGGGATCTTTAAGAGGTGTTTGGGTTATTAGAGTTCTCCCTTCATGGATGGATTAATTCATTCATGGATTAATGAATAAATGAGTTAATTGGTTATCATGGGAGGAAAACCAGTGGCTTTATAAGAAGAGAGACCTGAGCTAGCATGTGAGCATATTCAGTCCTCTTGCCGTGTGATGCCCTGTATCAACTTCAGACTTTAGAGAGTCCCCTTTAGCAAGAAGACTCTCACCACATGTGTTCCCTTACCCTTGGACTTCTCAGCCTCAGAATTGTAAGAAATGAATTTCTCATTATAAATTACCCAGTTTCAGACTGTTATGAGCAACACAAAACAGATTAAATAAACTTTGAACTTTCTATACTTGAATATTTTTATATTTCTCAAGATTTGGAATGTTTTCTATGTGGACGGCAGCCTAGAGCCTAGAGCCACAGGAGCCATCTTGGCCCAGAGGCAAGCCTGGAGCCTGTGTCTGTGAGGCTGGCCTGGTGGTGGGGCAGGCCTGGAGATTAAGTCAACCATGCAAGCCTGGAACCCAGGGCTGCAAGATTCAGCCTGGTGCTGGGGTTGGCCTGGGAGCTCAGTCTGTAGGTACTAGCCTGGGGTCTGGAGCTATGGGGGCCTCTCTGGCACTGGGTTTAACTGAAGAAGGCTAGTGTTGGGGTCTGAGGCAAAGTCTAGTGCTCTCTTTCCCTTCCTTCCCTCAAGCAGAGGGTATGTCTCTTTACACTATGCTGCCTGAGGATGGGGGGAGGAGTGACATAGATAATGTGAAACTGTCCTTATCCTCATGAATGCATCTTACTTCAGTTCTATATCCAAGTGCTGTAATCTTTCACCTGATTCCCTTAGCTCTTCTGGAGGTATTTTTCGTGCATGGATTATTGTTCAAATTGATTTTCTGCTGGCAGGATGAGTACTGTAAAGTCCTATTCTGCCTTCTTGCTGATGTCTGGACCTGGAATTCCAGTATTTTAAAAGACAATGTAACTGAGTTAAAATACAAACCACTTACCAAGTAGTTTTATGTCTAGTCAGCTTTACAAGTTTACTCTAACTTCATGCTCCTTGTCATCATGTGAGATTGCGACATTGCTCAAGTCTAAGGCCGATACAGAAGAGTTAGTGACGGCAATACCTTAATTTAGACGTTTCCTTCTGGTCCTTTACTTCAGTTTTGACACATGTTTATTTACACTCCTTTATGTACTTTGGTACAGACCTAAACAACTCAATAAAATCCCAAAGTATATTTATTTTCTTTTTATATATTCAACTTGTAATACGGTTCCCCTGTCTAGCCATAATGTTCATTTTTCTCTCCGATATCTAAGGTGGATACATAATGGCCACTGTGAACTTACTTGGGGATATAATCCTATGTGATTTTCAAGTGACATACCAGCTTTTGTTAGTGGTAATAAACTGTTTGTCTTTGCTTTCACCCTACACTAAAAAATGGGACTGTTTTAAGAATTGCTTGAATATATGTTTATTTAAACACACAAAGATCATAGGGATGATAAAATAGAAAAGTAAAGCTTCCCATAATTCTACACCTAGATGATACTTTTTTAAAAGATTTATAGCTATCCTAGTGGATGTGCAGTGGTTATCTCCATGTGGCTTTGATTTGCATTGCCTTAATGACTAATGGTGTTGAATAACTTTTCATATGCTTACTGGGCATTTTTTTATCTTCTGTGGAGAAATGTCTGTTCAAATCCTTTGCCTGTATTTACATTGGGTCATTTGCTTTTAATTGTTGAGTTGTAAAATTTCTTCACAAATTTTGGAGACTAGTCCCTTATCGGATATATAATTTGCAAATATTTTCTTCTGTGGGGTTGCTTTCCACTTTCTAGATAGTGTCCCTTTAGGTATGAAATATTTTAATATTGAACAAATCGAATTATTGATTTTTTTCTTTTGCACTGTGCTTTTGCTGTCATAACTAGAAAACTTTTGCCTAAAATAAAGGCCATAAAGATTTACAACTGTTTTCCTCTGAGTTTTATGGTTTAACACTTACATTGAGGTTTTAATCCTTTTGAATTACTTTTGTATTTAATGTGAAGTAAGGATTCATATTAACTCTTTTGCATTTAGATATCCAGTGTTTCAGAATCATTTGTTGCAAAGACTATTTTTTTTCCTCATTGAATGATGAGGAATGATGAAGATTTTTTACCCTGGTGAAAAATCAGTTAATCATAGATGTGTGGGTTTATTTCTGGACACTAAATTCTATTCCATTGATCATCCTTATTCCAGTACCAGACTGTCTTAATAAAGCTTTATAGTAGGTTTTGAAATTAGGAAGTGGGAGTCCTCCTACTTTGCTATTTTTTATTAGGATTGTTTTGACTATTCTTGGTCCTATTCAATTATATGTAAATTTTATAATCAACTTGTCAACTTCTAAAAAGAACTCAACTGAAATTCTGATAAAAATTGTGCTGAATCTGTAGATCAGTTTGGGGAGAACTGCCATCTTAACGATGTTAGGTCTCCTGATCCATGAACGTACAATGGTTTTCCATCTTAAATTTCTTTCAGCACTGCTTTGTAGTTTTATGCTTATCTTGCTAAATTTTTATTTTTTGATGCCATTATACTTTTATTTTATTTTTTGTTTGTTTTTTAGAGATGGGGTCTTGCTCTGTCACCTAGGCTGGAGTGCAGTGGTCTGGTCATACCTCACTGTTGTCTTGAAACTCCTGGGCCCGAGTGATCCTCCCATCTCAGCCTCTTAAGTAGCTAGAACTACAGGTGTGCATCACCATGCCCAGCTAATTGAAAAAATAATTTGTTCATAGAGATGAGGTCTCACTATGTTGCCCAGACTGGTCTTGAACTCCTGGCTGCAAGCATTCCTCCACCTTGGCCTCCCAGAGTGCTGGGATTATAGGCATGTGCCACTGCAACCAGGCTAATTTTACTTTCTGATTGTTCATTGCAAGTGTATATAAAAATACAATGGATTTGTATCCTGCAACCTTGCTGAAATTGTTTAGTTCTAACAACTTTTTAGTGCATTCATTAGAATTTTCTATATAGAAGATCATGACATCTGAGAATAGACATAGTTTTAGTTTTTTCTTTCCCATTTGAATGCATTTTATTGCTTTTTCTTGCCTTATGGCTCTGGCTAGAAACTCTAGTACAATGTTGAATAGAAGTGGCAAGAGCAGATATCATGTTTCATTCCTAATCTAAGAGGGACAGACTTCAGTTCTTTCACTATTATATTAGCTGTGGGGTCTTATTTTATTATTATTATTATTATTTATTTTTTTTTTTCTGAGATGAAGTCTCACTCTGTTACCCAGGCTGGAGTGCTGTGGTACAATCTCAGCTCACTACAACCTCCACCTCCTGGGTTCAAGTGATTCTCCTGTCTCAGCCTCCTGAATAGCTGGGATTACAGGCGCGCTCCACCACGATGACTAATTTTTGTATTTTTTTAGTACTGATGGAGTTTCACCATGTTGGTCAGGCTGGTCTTGAACTTCTAACCTCAGGTGATCTGCCCACCTTGGCCTCCCAAAATGCTGGGATGACAGATGTGAGCCACCATGCCCAGCTGCTGTAGGCTGTTATAGACATTGTTTCTCAGCTTGAGGAAGTTGCCTTCTATTCCTAGTTTGTTAACTTTCTTTTAATCAAGAAAGGGTTTTGGATTTTGTCAAGTGCTTTTTCTGTAGCTATAGAGATGATCATCAGATTACTCCCTGCTTCATTATATTTATATGGGCCACTGTATTGATAGACTTTTTTATGTTAAACCAACTTTGCATTCCTAGGATAAACCCATATATCATAGCATATAGTGTTTTTTTACTGTACTCCTGAATTCAGTTTGCTTGTATCTTGTTGAGGATTTTTGTTCTGTCTTCATAAAGGATATTGGTCTGATTTTTTTTTTTTTTTTTTGAGATATATTGGTTTGGTTTTGATACCAGAATAATTCTGGCCTCTTAGAATGAGTTCCCTCTTCTATTTTTGGAATGTTTTGTGAAGAATTGTTGTTAATTCTTCTTTAAACATTTGGTAGAATTCACCAGTAAATTTATCTGGTGTTTGATTTTTCTTTGTGAGAAATGTTTTGATGATAAACTCAATCGTATTTATTATAGGTCTATTTAGATTTTCTATTTCTTCTTGAGTCAGTTTTAGCAGTTTGTGTTCGTTTTTAGGAATTTGTCCATTTCATGTGTTATCTAATGTGTTTACAATATTCTGTATAATCCTTCTAATTTCTGTAAAGTTGGTAGTAATGTCACCTTTTTCATTCCTGGGATTAGTAATTTGAGTCTTTTTTCTTGGTCTTGTTAAAAGAGTTTTCAATTGTGTTGAAATTTTCAAAGAAACAACTTTTGGTTTCATTAATTTTCCTTTATTGTTTTTCTTTTCTCCATTTTATCTCCACTGTCATGTTTATAATTTTCTTCTTCCTCCTTGCTTTGGGTTTAATTTACTCTTTTTTTTTTCTAGTTTAGTAGTGTGGAAGTCTAGACTATTGACTTGAGGTCTTCCTTCTTTTTAAATGTAGGTAGTTACACTAAAAATTTCCCCTTGGGCACTGCTTTCGCTACATTCCATAAAGTTTGGTTTGGTATGTTTTATTTTCATTCACCACAAAGTATTTTTTATTTTGCCTTGTGATTTTGTCTTCGATCTATTGGTTATTTATGAATGTGTTGTTTGATTTCCACATATTTGTTATTTCCTCAGATTTCTTCCTGGCATGTTTTCTAATTAATTTGCTGTGGTCAGAAAACAGTATTTATATTATTAGAGTGCTTTTACATTCATTAAGATTTATTTTATGGCTTAACATATGGTCTATAATGGAAAATGTTTCCTATTTCCTTAAGAATGTATATTCTGCTGTCATTGGGTGAAGTGTTCTATAGATGTTTTTAGGTCTAGTTGGTTTACTGTGTTGCTAAAGACTTCTATTTCCTTCTTGACCTTGTCTCATTGTTCTATTATTGAATGTTGAGTACTGTTGACTTGTGTATTTCTCTTCAATTCTATTGGTTTTGCTTCATGTATTTGGGGGCTGTTAGGTGCATATGTTTATAACTGCCATCTTCTTAATGCATTGATCCTTTATAATCAGAAAATATCCTCCTTTGTCTCTAGAAAACAGTTGTTGTCTTGAAATCCATTTTGTCTGGTATTAGTGTAGTCACACAGCTAGTTCTTTTGGTTAGGGTTTGCATGATATATCGTCTTCCATTGTTTTACTTTCAACCTATATGCACCTGTGAATCTAAAGTATGTAACTTGAAAACAGCATATAGTTGGACCAGTTTTTTTAATCCATTCTTCCAATATCTGCCTTTTACTTAGTTTAATCCATTTATATTATTGTAATCACTGATAAAATAGGCTTTATGTCTGTCATGTTATTGCTTTCTATATGTCTGTCTTTTTTGTTCTTCAATT
Source organism: Rhinopithecus bieti (assembly GCF_001698545.2). Taxonomy (NCBI): domain Eukaryota; kingdom Metazoa; phylum Chordata; class Mammalia; order Primates; family Cercopithecidae; genus Rhinopithecus; species Rhinopithecus bieti. The sequence continues at coordinate 948,794 of NW_016805609.1, forward strand.
ATTTCGTGTCTTCTTTTTGTTAGATATTTTCTAGTGTACAATTTTAATTCCTTTGTCATTTCTTCTTTTATATTTTTGAGTTATTTTCTTAGTGGTTGCCCTAGGGAAAACTATTAGCATCTTAATGTATAACAATCTGGTCTGGATTAATACCAGCTTAGTTTTCATACTAGATATAAACTTTGCTCCTTTATAGTTCTGTTACCCACCCCAGTTATGGTGTTTTTGTCACAACCTACATTTTTAGATAGTGTGTGCCTATTAACATGGATTTATATTTATTGCTACATGCAGTTGTCTTTTGGATAGGAAATGAAAGGAGTTACAAATAAAAAATATATCATACTGTCTCCACGTGGATTTGAGTAACTGTCTAGTGCCCTTTCAGTCTGAAGGATTACCTTTAGTATTTCTTTTTAGGGAACGTCTGCTAGTGAAAAACTGTTTTAGTTGATCTTGGAATTTATTAATTTTCTTTCATTTTGAAGGACATACTTTGCCAGATATAGAATTCCTGGTTGAGTTTTACTTTTCAGCAGTGAGAACATGTCTATTGCTGCCCTCTGGTTTCCATAGTTTCTATTGAGAAATCAGATATTAATACTATTGAGGATCCCCTACACATGACAAGTAACTTCTGTTTTCAAAATTTTCTTTTTCTTTGGTTTTGACAATTTGAGTATAATGTGTCTATGTGGATCCCCTTGAACATATTCTACTCAGAGTTTCTGGGATTTGTACATTGACGTTTTTCATCAAATTTAGGATGTTTAAAGCAATTATATATTCAAGTATTTTTTTCTAACACTTTCACTGTTTTCTCCTACTGTGACTCCCATAATGTGTATGCTGATTGGCTTGATGGTGTGCCACAGATCCCTAAAGCTATTTACTTTTCTTTGCTCTTTTTTCTTTCTGCTCCTCAGTCTGTTTATTGCCAATTAACCTGTCATCAGGTTTGCTGATTCTTCTCCCTAGTCAAATCTGCTATTGAGGCCCTTTAGTACATTTAGTATACCTTTTTGGAATCTTTCTTTCCTTTTAAAATATCTTTCTTAATATTCTGTATTATATATTACATATATATGAGTCATAGTTTTTATATTTTCTCTCAGTTCTTTGAATACAGTTACTTTACTTCTTTGAACATATTTAAAATAGCTGATTTAAAGTCCTTATCTTCTAAATCTAATGTCTGGTCATTCATAGAGGCCATTTCTATTGTTTGCTTTTATTCCTGGGTATAGGCCATACTTTGTTTCTTTCCATGTCTTGCAATATTTTTGTTGAAATTTGAACATTTTGAATAATATAATGTGCCAATTCTGGAAGTCAGATTATCCACCATTCACAGGTTTATTGGTACTGTTGTTTGGTGACTTTTCTGAACTAACTTCGTAAAAGTCCGTTGTTGTTGTTGTTGTTGTTTTTGTTGCAGGTGGCCACCAAAGTCTTTTCTCAGTAGTATGGTGGTCAGTTAGTAATTGGGACAGATATTTCCTTAAAGTAACAAATCTCCCATTTATTATTGAGGGGCTCATTGTGCATGCTGGGGCAAGACTTCCACATTCATTTAGGTAGTTTCTAGCTCTGCTTTAGCTTTAAGTTCCTGTGTGTGAATAGCCTTAAAGTGAATAAGGAGTTAAGAGTTACAGCCTTCTCAGGTATTTCCTGAGCATGCACACAGCCCTACACGTGTGTGGCATACCCTTCTCGATTTGATTTTTTTTTAATCATGTCCTTATTAGGGCTTTTGGTATCTTGTCCAATTAAATCTTTCTTACCTCAAGGTCATAAAGATACTTTGTTTTCTAGTGGTTTTATGGATTCTTAGTCTTATGTTTCATTCTATGATTCATTTTGAGTTAATTTTTGTATATTATGTAAAAGTTGGGCCTCTTTTTCATTTGGAAAACCTGTTGTTTCAGTACTTTTTTTGTGTATTTATTTTATTTTTGAGACAGAGTCTTGCTCTGTCCCTCAGGTTGGAGTACAGTGGTGCAATCTCGTCTCACTGCAAGCTCCGCCTACTGGGTTCACACCGTTCTCCTGACTCAGCCTCCCGAGTAGCTGGGACTACAGGGACACACCACCACACCTGGCTAATTTTTTTATTTTTTGTAGAGACAGGATATCTTGCTATGTGGCCCAGGATAGTATCAAACTCCTGGCCTCAAGCAATCCTCCCACCTTGGCCTCCGAGTGATGGGATTATAGGAGTGAGTCACTGCGCCTGGCTGGAAGAATGTTTTATGTGTTGTCTAGTCATGAATATGGCACCCTAATTTTTCCAATGTTTTTCTTCTTTGCGAATATAACTAGAAAAAGACATAGTATGCTTTATACATATATATACACACACACACATATGTGTATATATGTATGTGTGAACAAGTACCCAAGGCCAAGCCAAGAAACAGAACCCTGTCAGAGTCCCACAAGTTCTTCATCTTGTTTCTGTCCCTGGCTTGGTTCCACTCCCCAACTAGATGCAACCACCATCCTGATCTTTGCAATAATTTTGTTTTCTTTAATGATTTTATTATTTTTAAACTTTACATGAATGGAAACATATTGCATATGTGTTTGCTGTCAATGTTGCTGTCGAGAAGTGAGTTATCAGTTTAATCTTTTGTCTTTAGCTCTTTTTGATTTTTTTTTTCTGCTGGCATTCCACAGTCTTGGTATGATGTTTTTTAATTTATCTGCTTTGAATAAGATTTTAATATATTTTCCAACATTTTTAGTTGTATTCAGTATGAAGGTTGGTCCTGCTATGATTAGAAATGAGATTTAAATTAAAAAAATAATAAAGTTAGAATCTTATTTACATACTGCTTTGTAACCTATTTTTAAAAACTAAACTTACTATGAGTTTTTTTCCTTGTTATTATAAGTTCTGTTTTTATGAGTGCATAGTATACCTCTACAGGAAAACACTAATTTACTCAATCGATTGTTGCACATTGTAGTTCTTGGTGATTTTCTACTATAATAAATGCTACACAAGATGTTTTTTTATTCACGTGGAATAACTGAAATTAAGACTTATATCAATGCCACCAACTAGATGTGTCCTCACTTATAAACAAGAGACAACGTGATAATTTTTGCTCCAAGGGATGTCAGTAGATGGTATGATTACACAACTTACTTGAAAATAAAACAGGGGTGACTGGTGTTATACCCGTCCCATGTGGTCACTACCTTTCAGTATTTTCTCAACAATGTATCTAGTGAGGTCACTAGCAATTTTAAAAAATATGAGAATATAAAATATGACAGAGGGTCAATTCAACCTTGTTAGCTTCCCTACACAGACCTTTCCCTGATCATGCTGCTGTAGTTACTGTGAGAGGTATATGAGAAATCTAATACGAGACATTTGTATATCGTCAGACTTTTCCAATACTAAAAGTGTAAATTCAGAAATACCATTCTGTCTGTTGCTCACATCATTAAGAAGAGGTAAAGCACTCAGAACCCTGACAGCCAGGATTACTCTAAGAATCTCTTTGTGAAATCAAAAACAAGATGTAAATTATTGCTTCCTTTTTTTTAAAGCTAAGGTGGAGAGGCAAGTAACCCTTCAAATTCTACTTCTGTGACACTGTACACATATAATGATACTACTGTGTTTCTCTTAAAGAAAGGGCGCACTGTAACTTAAAGATGATGCCTAACAGGGCCATTCTGGAGTAGGTTACTAGTAGACAAAAGCTATGCTATTTAAATATCTCATAAAAAATACCTTTTCTTTTTTTAAGTAATAGAGTACCAAAAGCAAAACTTTGAGTTTCCAACATGAGGAAAATTGTGCTATCTGCTAAATGTAGACCAATGACAAAAGGGTTCTCATATTTAATAAACTGGCTAGTGTATCATCTTGGATCTGTTATTGTTGATCTTTCATTTCAAAAAGCATGTTACTAACCAAATCAATTTCCCAGGGAAGCACTTTACTAATACGGATTTTTGTCACACTTCTTATATAATTTGCTTATTACTTCAAATTAAGCTAGTTTTCTTTCCTAGCTTATCAGTGCAAAAACACTACTGCTTTTTTTTTTTTTTTTATTTTTTTTTTTTTTTTTTGGAGATGGAGTCTCATTCTTTCACCCAGGCTGGAGTGCAGTGGAATGATCTCGGTTCACTGCAACCTCCACCTCCTGGGTTCAAGCCATTCTCCCGCCTCAGCCTCCTGAGTAGCTGGGATTACAGATGTGCACCACCATGCCCGGCTAATGTTTGTATTTTTAGTAGAGACGAGGTTTCGCCATGTTGGCCAGGCTGGTCTTGAACTCCTAAGCTCAAGTGATCCACCCACCTGGGCCTCCCAGAGTGCTGGAATTACAGGTGTGGGCCATTGCGCCTGGCCAGTACTGCAATTTTAAACAATTGTAGTACTTTGCCATCATGCAAGATAAATTTGATATCCTGTTTCCTAACCAAAATATACATAATAGTAATGCATTATATAAAATATAATCCTAAATAGTCAAGGGATAAAGTAATATAGATCTTTCCCATAAAACACTTCTGAAATATTTAAAATTTGAGTTAAAAAAAAGCATCCACTTTATCAAACACCTTTTGGAGTCTATCTACGTATTATACTGTGTAAGTAACGCTGCTATATCTGGCTTATAACATACAGAAGTGAGACTCACGATTGAGAAAACATACGATGTAACACTAAAATAACCGAGTAATTCTGTGTGCTCTACGGTTTCATTTGAAATAGGTGGGAAAAAGCACATCTAGTCATAATAACTTTCATAAGGCAATTAGTCACTGTTAATGCAATTTAAAACAACTGTGGCAATTTCTCTAATTTGTTTTGACATTTCTTTTATGTTCTAGACATAGTGGCATTTTTATTCTTTCTATAAATGTAGGTCATAAAGTTATTGGTTTCATTTACACAACAGTTCACACCTCCACCTCCCTACCACCATCAAAGCAAATAAAATGGAAAGCTTGGTACACTAGATTCAAGTTTAAAGCACTAAAAGTAAAAACAAAATCACACTTAACACTCATTTTAGGAGATGAAAGGTTTACTTAGAAATTGCAAACATTTAGCAAAGGTAAGACAAACACTATTTTCCATATTCTACAGAAATACAATAATTTATATCTGGCTTGGTACATGGTCACATAAGAATAAATCTAATGGAAAAAGAATATTTTATTCTACTTTTCTGACACTTATCACAATGTAATAAGTGCCAGTAAGTCCTGGAAGACAGCTGCAGAGGAAGATTAGAATCCCAAGGCTGTTTGTTAATATACATGATTATATTGTAAGAATAATATAAAAACAAAGTAGGTAAGATATACAATTAACATGCAATTTAAGCTATATTATTTTGAAGAAACAGGACAGAATTTAGTGAATGCAACTTGAAAATTTGTTAATAATGTATTATAATCAGCATGTCACAGTATTTTACATGGTATGGAATTATTCCTCCTTAAATAATGCTTGGCAAATTGGAACAGGTTGATCCTACTTCTAGAGCATATTAAAATGAAGATGAAGGAAAACAAGTGGATAATTCTATTAGACGCTTTTCTAACTATTTTGAATTTTTAAAGTACCACAATTACATGCCTACCTCACCATCTCCAAAGTTAAAATAAAGTCATACTTTGTACTCTATGAATCTGTACTGTCCGGTATAGTAGCCCTTAGCCATATGTGACTACTGAGCACTTAAAATGTGGCCAGTCAGAATTGAGATGTGCTGTGAGTACAAAATACACTCAAATCTAAGACTTAGTATGGAAGAAAAAGAAGATAAGGTGTTTCATTAATAATCTTTTATATTGATTACATGTTGAAATAATATTTTTAATATACTGGGTTAAATAAAATGTTATTAAAATTAATTTTGCTTGTTTCTTTTTTAATATGGCTACTAGAAAATTAAAAATTATGTTGTGGTTCACATTATATTTCTGTTGAACAGTGTGGATATAGATAATCTATAGTCATTATATTAGCCTTAGAATTTAGCATCATACTTTAAGCACTCTGGGGTACTAACTCGAACTTCCAGAAACCCATAAACACACTCTGCATATAAATTATTGCAAAATTCACTCTTATCTCTCTGCAAGATATGCATTTTAAGTGAAAAAAGAATTCACAAAATATTGAATCCTTAACAAATGTCAATTAGTATATGGAGAGAGCTAAAGGACTTCAATGTAGACTGTTATACTGGGGAAAAATAGATCAAGAAACATAGCACTGCAACAGAGGGAAGACCATTAGTCTCTTCAGTAAAGTAAGTTAGCCAAACTTACCTTTAATGGCCAAGGCCTGACCCTGCACTACAGATTATATACATAACTTTTCCATTTAAACATAAACTATAAGAAAATCTTAATGATGATTTTGATGGCAGCTAACTTAAATTTTCAAGCAATGTAAAAATTAACAGGCGTGGTGAATTCTAATGGCAGAATATAGTAGCTGAGAACTTCTTTTAAATGAAAGTTCCTCCATGTTAAATTATGCAATTGACTAGTGTCCAAAAAATTCGAGTAAAAAAAAATTAGACACTATTAAAAAAATCATAACTGGCCTTTGATATTTTTTCTCCCTCTCCTTTTAAATCTTTTGCAGTGGAAAATATTTGGCATACTTATGATACCTTGTCTTTTATTTTTTCTAACTCAAAAACAATAAGTTAATCTAAGAATGCATTCCATTATTTTCCTAAAAACAACATATGCCAAAATACAATACTCACAGTGCTCACCTCAGTCAGCAGCCAGCATCATAGTCATGCATCAAGAACCTCGCCAGGAGGCAATGCCTAATTACATTTGTACTATACACTCTGTTCCTCACAGTTCAGGTAGGAATGTTTATTTGTGTTTTATAAAACTGTTTAATCTTTTTACATTAGGTAAACTCTGTCAAAAATGCTTTGAAAACCACAGATTAACAGATGTTGAAACTACTGTATCATTCATAAAAAGTTCTCCCTCATGCCAAAGATGTTCTGAGAAAACAAGCAGAAGTTTATTGTAACTTCACATTTTACCATTACCACTCTTAAGATGCTAGAAACAAGTAAGATTTAAGGAAGAATAAAAAGAACCTAAACCCCAATAGTACTGGATATACCAATACAGAGACTGATTGCAGAAGACTACAGTAGTTCTCTCTAGAGTTCAGCCAACTGCTTAAGACATTTAATTACATTTATTAATATGCCTTGCATAAGAAAATACTACTTTCACATCTCCTATCTTTCAACTACGTTGTGTATAAATAATATTTTTATTACATGTTACTAACTCCAGCCTAAATAAGCCTCATAAATCATGTCAAATGATGTAATTTTAAAATTCCACACATATATTACTCTACAAATATACTCCTTGGTGAAAAGATGTCAACAGTCTCCTTTCTGAAAGCTGTTAGTTTGATGTTAGATCAATCACTGACTAAGCATTTATTGAGCATTTACTATAACTGTACCCAGTCTTCAACTAATAAGAAAAAAATACCTGCTCCAAATGCAAGATGATATTTGTAAGGGAGGATAATTTACAAATTTTCTAATAGAATGCTCTTTGAATCAACATCTGAACATATGAAATTATGTGACAAATAAACCTAAATTTATTACGTATCACCTTATAAAGATAAATAAGCAATCTAAAGTGTGCTGCATAGTACCTTGAGGAAAGTGACTGCCATACATAAAATTAAGGCTGATTCCTTAAAGGTATGGAAGAAAAGCCAGAATGTTATTGTTTGTAAATGACTAAAGACTAAATACGAAAAGTTTACATAACTATCTGGTTAATTTGGGCAAATGAGCACTTATGTTAGGTTTCTACCTTTGCTGGAAGATGTTGCTCTAATAAAGAAAACTGCTTTAAATAGGAGCACTTTTAGCATACACAAAAATAAAAATCCTTTGTAAATTTCACTTGCAATGTTGTGCAACTGTATATCTTTGCCTTGTGCATTTCAAACTGATTATGTATTTTATGCAAAATGGTATATTTTTCCCAAAGCTGAGAATATGGACAATGATGATAAGACAGTTAAGCTAGTTTTATCTTTCTAGCTTTTATCAACTCTGACTTGTTGAATTCCTACAATGTGCAAGGCAGTATGCAATGTGTTGAACATATATGAAGTCTACACATATAACAGAGGGAAACTGAAGTCTTTGGAAGCAAAATAGTTGTCAATTTGAAAACCAACGGTAATCATTTTCCTCAACAGTATTTCTAAAAGTTGAGAATGATGTCAACTAAAACAAAATACAATTATTCCCACCTCTACCAAAGATGGAACTGTAATATAGAAATCATTTCCACAGAAGACACAAGAATGTTCATACTAGAGCCATAGGGACCAAAGCAGCAAGATGAACAATGAGGCAGTCACAGAATATCTACTAGCTACTGTACTGGTAATAGTTTATAAAAAATACGATCTATACTAAAATTTAAGAGCTAATAATATATTTAGCATATTTTTGCCTTTGCTTTTTGCCACAATATAAAATTTGTCCTAAATTTACTAAATCTTCTACACCCTGAGGAATAACAACAGACTAATAAAAGTAATGTCAGGGTTAGCTTTCTGGACCATTCTATTGTCCAGAAAGCACAAATTATATATAGCTAATATTCTTGGAAGCACAAGGTTTCATCAGCAGACTAAACTACTGCCCTGTATTGTTCTTAGCAAAGAGTTTGGTTTTACAGTGTTAACATGGCCTGGTGAGAGTAGAGAAGTCAAAGTTGGGAGCCTGAGGTTTCCTCTCCCACCTAAGATCCACAACTGATACACTGGTTTTCTGTCTTCACCATGAACATGGCGTATTGCTGCCCTTTAGGAATATATTATTCAACAGTTCTCTGTAAAAGCACTTTGGAATCTTTAGCTATATATTTCTATGAAATTATACTTGCTATCTTGAAATATGGAATTCCTATCCCTCCCTTCTCCAGATACAAACAGATAAAATGATACATCTAAAATTTCATCTATGCATTTACTTCTTTTCCTCCAATATCTGAAAGCAAGTACTGTTTTCACCCTTTCAACTATATTACATTATGCCTGAATTTGAGAGGGAAGGAAGGTCCTAAAGTAAGGCAAAGGATTCATTTAGGACAACGTTCTGGCCTTTATTTTAGGGCAGAGTGCCACTGTTTCCCGTTGGACGCAGGTTTCAGGCTAATCTATTTGTGCACACACCATCCTCTAAATGGGATGCCTCCAACCCCCAAAACGTTAGTTGCCAGAAAGAAAGAACGAAATCTTGGTAGGGTGCTTAAAATGATAACTAATGGAATAATCAAAGCATCCTGCCTGCTTATATCAGTCTCTCACTGAAGGATAAAATACCCTATGGGGCCATGCCTAGCGATGGGAATAAAGAAAACAATGGGCCACAATCAACTGTTTGATAAACTTCCATCCTGTTTTCTTAAACATTAAATATAATCTTGCTCCCAAAAAAGTAAGAAAGGCACTCAAATTAACACAGTCCTATAGTTATTTTTTAAAAGACACTATGTGACAATAAGGAATTCTTGGGGTTGATTTTTCTTCTTCATTAACTTCCCAGTGCCTCTACACATCTCTCCATTAACTGGGAGCTTATTACAGAGCATACCTAGGTGTGGGGAGGCAGCAACACATAAAGTGCTAGGGTTTGCACAGTTCTATTTGAGAAATTTATTCAAGACAAAAGGGTTCAGTTGTTATCAGGTTCAAATTTTCTAGCACACTTTAAATATCTTTAAGTTTTAAAATATAATTTTCCAATAGAAAATAATAGTTAGCTTAAAACAGCTTTTTAGAAAAAAAAATCATGTTACTTCCCTTTACAACTAAATCTTTAGCATCTTCTATAACTCAGGGGAGCTAGGGTAGGGATTATTAGATTGTTATACAGTAGGTGGTATCTGCCATCTTGTGCTGTATAAGAGAAAATTATTAAACTGATAATTTGTTTGCTTCAATATTAAAAATTCTTTTTACACGCACATACATGTGTGTGTGGCCCAACAAGAATAAATTGGCATGACCTGAACATACCTAAGTGGCATATGATCTACTATGTATTTGCTTTCCTGCAAACTACTGCATAAAAATCCAAAAACTTTTGTTTCCATATCTTGTATCACATAAGCCCTTATTTGAAAACTTAAGTACTTTTAGAGATAACCTGTATGTATTTAACCCAACTAATAATTAAGCCTTTAAGTGAGAACTGTACCATAGGAATAAGAAATATGACTGAAAGTCTGGGCCCAGAGTTTCTTAAGACGTAATAAAATGCTAAAACCTAGAGAAGACAAAGGAGACATTAATATGTATCAAATCCCTAAGCTTACAAAGTGACTCACACAGATTTAAGAAGTATCTGAAAGAGTCACAGTTCAAGTTGTGGGGAAAAAAGGAGAAGCATAAAATGATGGTAAGTGCACAGGTACAGATCAGTAAGTCACTGAAATCAAATAATTTCTTCAGATGACCAAAAGCAGTTCTGCCTCTGTGTGCAGGATCTGTCCTCTAATACCACAAATGAACAGAAAGTGGTATTCTTAATGCAAGTGGGTTCTTCAGCTCTACAATTTTTAGTATATGTTATAGTACAGTTAATTGACAATTACAGAGCTGCATTTCTTGGCTGGGATTTAACAAGTTTAAACAAGGTAATGAAAAGAAGAAAAAAAAGTCTAAATCAACTTATTCTACAGGCGATAGCGCTTCCCAAGTATTATGAAACTAGAAAGCATCATTCATTCACAATCCATTGCACTAATCCATCAATTTCTCAATCATCACTCATTCTTACCACTCCCAAACAATCTTTCTCTTCTTCTGTTAGTCATTCATTAATTTAATAAATATTTAATGAGTCCTCACAATGTGCAGGGCACAAGTAGAATCTAAAAAACACTGTATTGCCAAAACAGGTACACTAAAGTACACTAAGGTACACTAAAAGTGGGGTGAAGGTGGTGGTGGAGACAGTTACAGAGCTTAATGCTTTTTGCTTGTCAGTAGTATTCTTAATCCACAGTATGGTACAATGACCCACTGTTCTTTCAGTGAAAGTTTAATGAAATACATGTCAATAAGCCATCTTTTCCTTTTAACAATTAGTTATAGAAAAATAAGTGAAGACTAACAAGTCCCAGAAAATAGACACATCCTTTCTACTACATGAGCTCAGTCAAAGACATTATCATGCTACAGCTAGCGGTTTTAAATATTAACCACTTAGGAAAAAAAACAACCATATAGGGCAATATTAGGATTTTCTGTGAATGAACAATTAAAAAAGGCAAACTCTAGAAATAAAGCAGCACACAAAAGTGACATACTAACAGTATCCTTTGGATATTTGTATTTTTGCTCTCTACTTAAAACTTTTAGGAAGAAACCAAGACATATTAAAGGACTGCACGGCTTCAAAAAAGAGTGGGTTAAGAGCCTTAGAAGATATGAAAATAGTTAACACCAAAGATGGGCAAGATCATCAGTGGAAGGTACACAAAGGCATGAAGCACTATAAAAATTTAGCTAGTGTTTCATAGGGTATTGTCACTCATTTCCTGACATTTTTTCACATCAAAGCACAATAAGCCCTATCACTCAAAATGTGAAAAATGATTTTTAGGAAAAAAGGTAATACTGAGTTCGGCCAGAATCTGGCGACATATTTTAGTGGAATGGGTTTAACCACCCATGTCTTCTCTGTGTAGTTTGCCCCAAACCCTCACAGGAGCTAAAATCATAAACTTATGATTTTATCCATAGAGGTCTAGGTGGACCTTGAGGTATTTGATTCAAAATATGCTTTGTACACAAAGGGCCATGGAATTATGTTCTTAATGGTATTTTTTCATCTAAATAATATAAAAGCTACAAAAAGGTAATTTTTGACTTGAGAGAAGAACATATTCTGTCTACTGGGGCCAGGCTAGACAACGTTTCTGGCGTTCTTAAGTCTCACTCACTTAAACAGTCTGCCATTCAACAAAACCATGATGCCCAAGAAAAGGACATATTTCTGCTTCTTTAAGGCAATGTACCTAACTCAAGTCCAGGCTTTCTGTAACAGTGAGACAGAGAGGTTTACTTTCCCTACATCTTTATCCCCACTTTACAAATTACCTAGCAAGTAAAAAGCACAACAGGCAAAGCATGGTTGTCACACTCATTTCTGCCACTATTACTCACATTCTGCACAGAGATAGGACAACTGACAGCTTCTATCATTAGGGAAACTTTTAGAAGGGCCACTCTTGTTGATATTTCTGGTATATGAATGTATTTTAGATGAGGTATGAAATTCATTGCAAATAGGGGGTAGAAATCTTGAAGACACACCCCTGAAGTAAGAAAGGAAAGATATACAAAAATGACACATGAAAGTGACAAAAAATATGTAATGGATTGGCAAAACAGAAAGTATATGAAAAGAAGAAACACAGACCATTTACAAAAGGGCAAATATAAGAAAGCAGACATTACGTGGCCCATTCCCCACCCTCACCCCACCTACCTGAAAAACTCAGCCCTTGTTATTGAAAACATAAGATACAGCTATAATGTGGATACTTTGGTACCTCATCCCTGATTAAGTTCAGTATAAAAGTGTTTTGTTTTGCACATACTATTCCTTCCCCTGGCATTTGCCAGTAAACTTTAATAGTCACTTCATGATAATTTTGTAGTTTCCATAGTGTATCCTCAATAATTTAGATTTTTAAAAAGGATATATTTCTTTATATATTTCTCCCATTTGTCATAAGTAAATGTGAAATTAAAAGTAGTAATAGCTAAAACAGCATTCCAGGTTTTCAGAAAAAAAAAAATCAACTTTATAAGGAATGACATGTTTTGGCATATACCAAATTTGAGGTAAAATAATCTATCAAAACTAGCAATAAAATAATTTTCCTTTACTGCAATTACATAAACTCTTAAATTAGTTTTTTTTTTTAAATAACCATTTAAAAAATGGATTACATTGGAAGCATTTTTTTCATATAAATTCCAATACTTCTGACTTTGGTAATTGGGTAGAACAGGCTAGAGAAAGAGAACTAGTTTATATTTTTACACATTCACCCATCTAGCCATTTGATTCTCAAAACAATTACATCAAGTTATTCAGCATTCATACCAACATTCTTAAGTTGAACTGCAACATAAATGTTTATTTTCAACTTGTTTTAGAGACAGGGTCTCAACTCTGTTGCCCAGGCTGAGTACAGTGGTGCAATCATGGCTCACTATAGCACAAACACCTGGGGCTCAAGCAATCCTTCTGCCTCGGCTTCCTGCGTAGTTAGGAACACAGGTGCATAGCACCATGCTTAGCTATTTTTTTTTTTTTACTTTTTGTAGAGATGGGGTCTTGCTATGTTGCCCAGGTTGGTCTCAAAGTCCTGGGCTCAGGCAATCCTCCTGCCTAGGCCTTAAATTTTTAATTTTTAAAAGAATTTGCCTATGCAGCAATTGGACTGAGGTGGGTAGAGGGTATGTGAACCAATCAGGAAAACCAAATGAGAAGCCCCACTTACAGAAATACAAAGGGTGAGAAGTTCAACAGAAAATTTAAGACACGTTGTTTAGCACGAAGGAACTATACAACTATTTTATCCCCACAGGAATGCCAGTTATTAACAAAATAAATAAAATGAAAGATTTACTATGGACTTTCAACCTAAAGATGAAGAACATATGGTTAGCCAATAATAGTAAACAGTTCATGCAACTATGTAAATAATAAAAGAAAGCAATATTGCACTAAAAGGGGAACCGTGTAGGACTAATTCACCTCTTTCATTGACTCAAAGTAACCAGCCATTTCCTGTATGCACTGGCAAACCTGGCTTGCTCCACGTTCCGACAGGTGGACAATACTTGATCAATGAACCTGTGCTCCATTTCTAGGCCTAGAGAGTCTGAAGCTGGTGTCCGCTTCAGGCGTTTGGTTTCCTGGGAATAGCCTTGCTTGCTAGAGTCATTCAGTCCATCCACTTCCATTGCCTGAGACAGTTGGGAGCCTGCTGGGATAAGGTGCAAGTCACTCAAAGTCCCCCCAGAGCTGTCTGCAGGTGACAACTGGGTCATGCTGTGAGGAAACCTACCATTTAAGTGATGCTGAAGGTAGAAAATATGCCGCCTGCGATAGAGAGGGGAAGGAAGAGAATAAAGAACATCACATTTTTTTCACATTCCAGGAAAAAAAGTTTGCAATTTCAAAACATACAGTATTCAGTTCACTGTCCACTTCATAACCAAGTTATACAGGGGAAGGAGGAAAAACAGTAGCAATGATGTTCCAGGATATTTGGACAAAGAAAGTCTTATAACCCCAGCTTACAGGTTTGTTTGTGAGAAAGAATACGGTCCTAAGGTTTTTCATAAGCATTTACTGAGATGACAATGACTTGGAGATGGTACTCTATGGTAACTATAACATAAAACTAGAAATATGTGATAGTCTTATTTCTGCTACAAATTATAAATATAAAACAAAACCAAAAACGAACCTCATTGATATCCTGGAAGACAAGTGATTCAGAAATAAGGGGATTGAACAGTTCCTTTAGAGGCTGAATCTGTGGCCTCTATCAAATACTTTAATAAAAATAACGTATCTGTTGTAGTGGGTCTTATTCCCTAAAAGTCAACGAACTTTACCCTAAATCCATCACCAACTACAGTTTTAAACATCCACATGCACTGGGGATGTGCTGGGCTCTGAGCCAAACATGTTAAAAGATACAGTTCCTGTTCTCCCTTTGAGAAGACCAATTCTCCTGCCCTTAGAACCACCTAGAATTGTTTGTTAAAAATGAAGATTCCCGTGCCTAATCTCCAAAAATTTCAATTCAGTGGGGGCACATCTATGTACAATGAACTGTATAAGCTCTAGGTTGTTATATCTCATCATTCACATTAGCAACTCTAAGCCCTTAAAAGAGAATTCTATTCATTTTCCTTGCATATTCTGAAGCAGACAGGGAGCATATAATGTACCAGTTTTACAAGGGGTAAAACATAAAGGCTAGATAAGCTGCCTAATGACAATGAGTCAGCAGTAGAAAACTGGCCTATGTAATACAGGCACAACTAGTTTATATTATGCTTTGCTCTAATGTGCTTTGCAGATATTGTATTTTTTTTTTTTTTTTTGAGACAATCTCACTCTGTCACCCAGGCTGGAGGGCAGTATGGCACAATCTTGACTCACTGCAAGCTCTGCCTCCCAGGTTCACATCATTCTTCTGCCTCAGCCTCCCAAGTAGCTGGGACTACAGGTGCGCACCACCACGCCCAGCTAATTTTTTGTATTTTTACTAGAGACGGGGTTTCACTGTGTTAACCAGGATGGTCTCTGTCTCCTGACCTTGTGATCCACCCTCCTGGGCCTCCCAAAGTGCTGAGATTACAGGCCAGATACTGTATTTTTTACAAACTGAAGGTTTGGCAATCTTGTGTCAAGCAAGTCTATCAGCACAATTTTTCCAACTAAATGTGGTCACTTTTTGTCTATGTCACATTTTGGTAACATTCCTAATATTTCAAACTTTTTCAAGATTATTGTATCTGTTATGTGATCTGTGATCAGCGATCTTTGATGTTACTACTATAACTATTTTGGGGTGTCACAAACACACCCATATAAGATGGTAAACTGAACCAATAAATGTGTGTGTTCTGACTGCTCCACCAACCAGCTCTTCCCCCATCTCTCTACCTCACCCTAGGCCTCCCTGTTCCCTGAGATACAACAATATTGAAATTAGGCCAATCAATAACCCTACAATGAACTCTAAGTGTTCAAGTGAAAGGAAGAGTCACAGATCTCTCACTTTAAATCAAAAGCTAGAAATGATTAAGCTAAATGAGGAAGGCATGTCCAAAGCTGAGACAGGCTGAAAGGTAGGCCTATTGTGCCAGTTAGCCAAGTTGTCAATGCAAAGGAAAGTTTTTGAAGTAAATTAAAAGTGGTACCCCAGTGAACACACAAATGATAAGCAAAACACAGTCTTACTGCTGATATGGAGAACGTTTTAGTGTTCTGGATAGAAGAGCAGATCAGCCACAACATTCCCTTAAGCCAAAACCTAATCCAGACTAAGGCTCTAATGCTCTTTAATTCTAAGGCTGAGAGAGGTGAGGAAGTTAGAGAAAAAGAGTTTGGAGTTAGCAGAGATTGGATCATGAGGTTTAAGGAAAGAAGCCATCTCTATAACATAAAAGTACAAAATGAAGTAGCAAATGCTGATGTAGAAGCTACAGCAAGGTATCCAGAAGACCTAGTTAGATCCCTGATGAGGGCAGCTACACTGACAAGAGATGTTCAATGTAGATGAAATACGCTTCTATTGAACGATGCCATCTAGGACTTTCATAGCTAGAGAGAAATCCATGCCTAGCTTCAAAGTTTCAAAGGACAGTCTGACTCTTGGTAAGGGCTAATGTAGCTGGTGACTTGAAGTTGAAGCCAAGGCTCAATTACCATTCCAATAATCTTAGGGCCCTTAAGAATTATGCTAAGTCTACTCTGCCTGTGTTCTATCAACAGAATAACGAAGCCTGGATGAAAGGACATATGTTGACAGCATGTCCATTTAAAGAATGGTTAACTGAATGAGCCCACTGTTGAGACCTACTGCTCAGAAAAAAAGGATTCCTTCCAAAATATTACTGCACACTGACTATGCACCTAGTCATGTGAGAGCTCTGATTGAGATGTACAAAAAGATTCATGTTGCTTTCATGACTGCTAACACAGCATTCATTCTCTAGCCCGTGGATCAAGGAAAAACTTCAACTTTCAAGTCTTGTTAAGAAATACATTTCATAAGGCTATAGCTGCCACAGATAGTGATTCCTCTGATGGATCTGGGCAAAGTAAATTGAAAACCTTCTGAAAACAGTTCACCATTTTAGATACCATTAAGAACGTTTGTGATTCATGGGAGAAAATCAAAATATCAACATGAACAAAACTCTGAGAGAAGGTGATTCCAACCCTCATGGATGACTTTGAGGAGTTCAAGACTTCAGCGTAGTAAGTCACTGCAAATGTGGTAGAAATTACAAGAGAACTAGAATTGGAAGTGGGGCCTGAAGATGTGACTGAATTGCTTACAATCTCATGATAAAACTTGGATGGATGAGGAGCTGCTTTTTATGGATGAACCAAAATAAAAAGTGTTTTGTTGAGATAGAATCTACTCCTGGTGAAGATGCTGTGAAATGAACATTGTTGAAATGACAACAAAGGATTTAGAATATGATTTGATAAAGCAGCAGCAAGGTTTAAGAGGACTCCAATTTTGAAAGAAGTTCTACTGTGGGCAAAATGTTGTCAAACAGCATCACATACTACAGAGAAATCTTTCGTAAGAGTCAAACTTCATTGCAATCTTATTTTAGGAAATTGCCACAGCCACCCCAACCTTCAGCAACCACCACTGTGATCAATCAGCAGCCACCAACACTGAGGCAATACCTTTCACCAGGAAAATACTGCAACTTGCCAAAGGGTTGGATGATCGTGAGCATTTTTTAGCAATCTAGTATTTTAATTAAGATACATACTTTTTTTTTTTTTAGACATACTGCTGTTGCACACTTCTTAGACTACAGTGTAACGTAAAAGTAACTTTTATATGCACTGGGAAACAAAAAAATTGTGTGGCTTACTTTATTGCTTTATTCACTTTATTGCAGTGGTCTGGAACTGAACCTGTGATATCGCTGAGGTATGCCAGTAGCTTAAAAGATCTATCTTCTCTCTTGAAAACGTGAAATAAGTGACTTGGTTTTAAGAGAAAAAGAGCATTCTCTACTAATGAAGGTGCCAAAGAGGGCAGATAATCTTTTGTTCTGAATATATTTAGTAAGGAAAAGCAGCTGACCAGGTCTCCTCAAATAACCTATAAGACAGACTGTACTGGAGAAAGAAAGAAATCTCAGTAACTTTAGAAATGGGCAATTTTAAAGAATGCCTACCTCCTTCCTGCCTAGTGCAGGCAAGTCTTTCATTTACAAATACAATGCTATGGCCTAAAGTAGAATCTGTATTTATGAAGATGAAGATGCCTCCAAATAAAGGAAGATCCAAAAGAAATGAAGCTGGGAAGGGGTCACATACGTGACTTCATTCCAACATACTGTCAAATGTACTCACAACTGAAGTTGATAGGTTGCTAACCCTTTTTCACTCTTTGCTACCAGACTTTCCCCTCTCTCAAAGATAAATTCTCTTACACTTTAAACAAAAAGTGTCAAGAGATTATACTTCAGGTAAGTTAATTTGCAGACCATCAGGGTTGGAAAAATGATGACGCATACTTTATTCTCGGGGTCTAATCAAATCTCAATCCTGACTGTGCATCAATATTATGTGTTGAGCGTTTTCTCAAAAAAAAAAAAAAAAAAAAAAGCCAGGCATGGTGGCTCACGCCTGTAATCCCAGCACTTTGCGAGGCTGAGGCAGGTGGATCACCTGAGGTCAGAAGTTCAAGACCAGCCTGGCCAACATGGTGAAACTCCAACTCTATTAAAAATACAAAACTAGCCAGGTGTGGTGGTGAGCGCCTATAATCCCGGCTACTCGGGAGGCTGAGGCAGGAGAATCTCTTGAACCTGGGAGGCAGAGATTGCAGTGAGCCGAGATTGTGCTATTGCACTCCAGCCTGGGCAAGAAGAGCGAAACTCTGTCTCAAAAAAAAAGAGAGAGAGAGATGGCAGCAATTCATCCTAGATATGATAAGTATTAGTATCTCCAAGGAAGGAATCCAAAAACTTTTGATTCTGTTTTATTTTGGAACACAAGTTATTCTACTGCACAGTCAAGGCTGGCCAACATGGTGAAACTCCAACTCTATTAAAATACAAAACTAGCCAGGTGTGGTGGTGAGCGCCTATAATCCCGGCTACTCGGGAGGCTGAGGCAGGAGAATCTCTTGAACCTGGGAGGCAGAGATTGCAGTGAGCCGAGATTGTGCTATTGCACTCCAGCCTGGGCAAGAAGAGCGAAACTCTGTCTCAAAAAAAAAGAGAGAGAGAGATGGCAGCAATTCATCCTAGATATGATAAGTATTAGTATCTCCAAGGAAGGAATCCAAAAACTTTTGATTCTGTTTTATTTTGGAACACAAGTTATTCTACTGCACAGTCAAGGCTGAATATCACCATCCTAAGCTGCAGGGAGAGATCTACATGAGGAATCTCTTATTAATGATGATGATGATGATGATGAGATGGTAACACAAAACCTCTTGTATTCACTCAGGCAAAGCTCCACAATCAGATGACCATGTTTACCCACCCAAGCAGGCAGGAATCAGGTGTAACTAACACCTGCAGCTCTCATGAGGACACGCATAGTTTTGTGTAGAAAATAGATTTTCCCTTTTCTTACCTATGACACCAAAGGGTTTCATGTCCTGGGTAGGAATCAATAAGATCAGTGCTGAATTCAACTTCTTCTTCTAGAAGATGGTAAAGATTAATCCTTGGTTCCTCTGTTGAAACTGCTGCTTCTTCATCTTTTGGAAGAACTAGTGCTGGCTCACTTCTCAAAGGATTTTGCTCCATCACAGAACTGTCTATCACAGTTTGGCTAATCAAAGACTTTAGCAAAAACTGGCGGTAGTGAAATCCACTGTGGTCTGAAACGTGCATAGATGCCCAATGTTTAGTAGAAGACAGTTCATCAAGAAGAATCTTGTAAGAAGAAAAAAGGGAAGTAAGAAGAAGAGTTCTCAAAGGTTCTTCTTTCTCCATTCTTGCCTCTGATTTCTCTTTGATTTGTTCCTTTTTTGACAAGACCATCTTACCAATATTTTGTACACAATGTCCAGCACAGTGCTCTCACTTAGTGGAAGCTTAATACATGCAAATTTTCTCTTCCCCATATAAAAGTGATAGATTTTTTTTTAAGATTAAAGAATTTAAGAACTCATTTGTCATCCTTCCCTTAGACCTTGACTACTCACATTCTGATTGATACACACAGAGAAGGAAAGACAAATTCTGAAATAATGATGAGCATTAGGGTATTCATTTACAATGCTGACGTAAAAGGAAAAATATAAACTCAGATTACTTTCATATAAACTTTATTTTACATTTAATAAATGTGTATAATATCTAACTTATTATGTCTTCAACAATAGGCTCAGTGAAATTATTTGTCCTTCAGTATAAGTGCCATAAGGGCAGAGACCATGTTTGTCTTGTTCACTACTTAATTATAAGGGATTAGTAGAAAAACATGATGCACTAATAATAAGATTTTTTCAAGAGCTCGTGACTTTAACTATTTGTCTCAAACTTATTTAACATTAATAATAAATGAGTTTTAAAAGAAATGAAATAAAATTCAGCAGTAAATTGTTTAAATCTTTGTGATACCAATATCTTGCAAACTGAAGAATTTCAAATGAAATGCTTTTTTAAAAAGCAGCACTTATGCAAAAATAATTTATTTGAGAGTGCCTTGAACAGGTAGCAAACATAAATCAGTGAAAGGTATATCAAGTGCCTACCACATTCCATCAGAGGATTTTCAGACCAGCTAAGGAAAAAAGATATACATTTGTGAACAGTTAACAATATAGACAGCATAATGCTAAATGCCACCTTCACCTGTCTGTCAAAGGTCCCAGACAAATGCCTTCTCCTGTACCATGATCTTTTTTCCATTTCTTACACCATTTTTCTTCCCCGGGAATCTTTCCTTTTCCTGAACCCCCATAGTACTTATGTACTGCATCACATTTATTAAAGAATTTCAGTGCATCTCTTCATTCCCATTAAACTCAGTGAGGGCTTTAAGATATTTATTCATTCCTATTTGATACTTCAATCCTCCTATACCTACTGACATCAGGGTGGATAAATAAATATTTTATGAAATGAATGAATGAACAATTTAATAAATAAGGCGAATAGTATAAAGGAGTAAGATTACTTCCAGCCAAGATAGTCAAGTTGTATCAGTGATATGTTTTAAACATCTCCTTTAAGTTCCAATGAGTTTATTCACAGCCACCTAATTTTATTACAGAGGTTAGAGCTGGCAAGTCTCTGAGAAACGGAAAACAATATCTTTATTTGATTTTCAAAGGTGAGCAAAAAATAGCACCAGATAAACTCCCACCTGAAATAAAAACTAATCTTACGTTTATTACATTTTGAAAAATAAACCTGTAGAACATTCTGGCTGTAATATAGCAGCTTTTTTATTTTGGCATGGCTTCTTAATATGGATTGAAAAGAGTCCTCTACTTATTTAAAGTGAACTTATATAATATGAAAAACATCTAGATTATTTCTAACTGGATATTTCTATGTATAAAATTGCAGTTTATTATTTAATTTTGAGGCAAAAATGGCACATATATAAAAGATGCTCTGGCTGGACGCGGTGGCTCATGCCTGTAATCCCAGCACTTTGGGAGGCTGGCGGATCACCTGAGGTCAGGAGTTGGAGACCAGCCTGGCCAACATGGTGAAACCCTGTCTCTACTAAAAATACAAAAATCAGCAGGGCGCAGTGGTGCATGCGTGTAGTCCCAGTTACTTGGGAGGCTGAGACAGGAGAATAACTCGAACCTGGGAGGCAGAGGTTGCAGTGAGCTGAGATTGCTCAACTGTACTCCAGCCTGGGTGACAAAACGAGACTCCATCTCAAAAAGGAAAAAAATATACATATATTTTCAACAAAATCACTTTCTTAAAAAAATTATTAGGCTTTTAAAGAGAAAATCCACTATATTCTTTTCCCTAAGATATAAAGATGCATATTAAATGAAAGAAGAAACTTTAACTGGAATTTCAGGGCATTTTCTTGTTAGAATAAAAAGATATAAAGATATAGGGAATGATTTCTTTTAAAAAGACAGCAATTACTTTTAAGTGATCCAATTAACTTTTAAGTGATCTAAAGACACTATATAAAGATATGGCTTTAATGTACGGTACTGATGGGATAAATGACCTTTATGTGATATACCTTAAATATCTTCCTTTTCCTATTTCCATATGAAAACATGAGTAAGTGAATAAATAAACCACAAGAAAACTGCAGATGCAGGGCTATGAAAAGAGGGATAACATGTTAAAATGAAAGACTACTAAAATACATATGCTGTAGGTCCTGTAAACTTTTAAAAATAACATTTGGGCTTTCTTGTGATTATAAAAGTGATACAAAATGATCAATATAGAAAATTCCAATAATATGAAAAAATATAAAAAAGCAAACAAAAATCTATTATTTTGTTGGCCAGAGATCACTACTTGTAACATTCTGGCATAAAACAAATCTTTCAGGTTTTTTTCTATATACGCACATGCAGAGAGTTTATTTTTAACAAAAATCTGGGATATTCTTTTGTACTAATTTTATTCCACTTCAATTATAAATATATTCCTATGGTATTAAATATTATTTTATAATTTTTAACTCGTAAAATATTTCACCCTCAAGATTATCAGAATTTAACCATTCCCCTGTTTGTTTCTACTCTTGTATAAGTAACACTCATATATAAATCTAGGTACATATCTAATTATTTAGGAGAAATTTCTAGAAATATACTTGCTGGAACAAAGAAAAAAACTTTATAAGGTTCTTAATACATACTGTCAAAGTGCCCTGCAGAAAGGCTGTATAATTTATATTCCTATTGGAAGTACATGTTAATGCTTATTTCCTAAATTCATCATCAATACTTTAATCTTCACTAATTTAGTAAGAATCACGTTTCATTTTAATTTACATTTCCTTAATTATCATAAAGGCTAAATATCTTTTCTTATGTGATTACTTTTCCTTTGTTTCTTCATTTATGAACTGCCTATTTTGCCTAATTCCCTACTTTTATGAATTGTCTAATTTACTATTTGTGATAGTCATTATTTTTCTTATGAGTTTGTAAGAGGTCTTTACATATTAAAGATACTAAGTCTCTATTTGTCATATGTGTTGTAAATATTATTTTCAGTATATTACTGCAACTGATTTTTAAAATTCTTTTCTTTTTTTTAAAGATTTGGAGTCAAGTAAAATTCCTTTTTTTCTTTTCTCCCTCAGGTCTATTGAAGTGTAAATGACAAATTAAAATTGTGTATGTGTGTGTGTGTATATGTATGTGTGTGTGTGTGTATATATATGTATGTGACACACATACATATATATACACACACACATACATATACACACACACACATACATACATATATATGATGTACGGCATATTGTTTTTATGTATACACTGTGAAATGATTACCACAATCAAGTGAATTAACATATCCATCACCTCACATAGGTATTTTATTTTTTGTGATAAGAACATTTAAGATAACACTCTTAGAAATCTTTAGATTTCTTTACATCATTAACAGTAATTACCATGTTCTAACATTACATAAATCTTTACATCATTAACAGTAATTACCATGTTCTAACATTAGACCTCCAGAACTTACTCATCCTAACTGAAACTTTGTACGCTTTAACCAGCAACTCCCTATTCCCTACCATAACCCCTACTCCTGCAATCAGCATTCTACTCTCTACTTCCATAAGTTCAACTTGTTTAGAGTCCACCTACGAGTGACACCATGCAATATTCATCGTTCTGCGCTTGGCTTATTTCACTTAGCATAATGTGAGTCTCTTTTTTCTTCATATAGGTTTTTATTCCATTTAAAGTTCAATTTGGTATTTAAGATAAAAAAAAAAAAATCTAACTTTCTATTTTCTAAAAAGTCAATCAATTTTACCAGCATCACAAATTGAACAAGGAATCCTTTCTCTAATTATGTGAAATGCCATATTCATCATTAATGAAATATGTACATATTATGTATTGGAATTTGTTTCTGGACTTTATATTCTGTTCCATTACTGAGTCTATTTTTGAAATAGCATCACAATTTTAATTACTGTCTTACTAAACATTTAAGTATCTAATGGTAGAGTGTTCCTTATCGTTTTTCCTAACAATTTCTCAGCTATTCTTTAAGCTTTATTCTCTCTAATGTACTTTAGAATCATTTTCAAGTAAAAAAATAAATCAGTGTTTTAAATATATTCACAGAATTGTGCAATCATTGCTGTTATCTAATTTCAAACGTTTTTACCACCCCCACAAAACCCCATTCCTATTAGAAGTTACACCCCATTCCCTCCTCCCCAGCCTCTGGTACCCACTAATCTGTTTTGCCTATTCTGAACATGTTATATAAATGAAATCATACAATAAGTGGCCTCGAATCTGACTGCTTTCAATCAGCATGTTTTCAAGGTTCATCCACATTATAGCATGTATCAATATTTCCTTCCTTTTTTATGGCCAACATTCCATTGCATGGATATTCCACATTTTGTTTTCCATTCCTCAGGTGAGGTGTTACTTTTTGGCTATTATAAATAATGTGGCTATTAACGTTCTTATACAAGATTTGGTATGGAATGTGTTTTCACCTCTCTTGGGTATATACCTAGGAGTAGAATTACAGTGTCTTATATGGTAATGCATGTTTTTCTCTAAGAATATGATATATATTAACTGTAGTTTTATTAATATATAGTAATTCTATGTTTAATTATTTGAGGAAATGCCAAACTGCTTTCCACAGTGGCTATACCACTTTACATTCTTACCAGCCATAAATAAGGGTTTCAGTTTCTCCACATCCTAACCAACATTTATTATCGTCCGTATTTTGGTGTGAAGTGGTATCTCACTCCCTGTGGTTTTGATTTGCATTTCCCCAATAGTAAAGATGTTGAATATCTTTTCCTGTCCTTATTGGTGACGTGGGTATGTTTTTTTGGAGAAATGAGTTATATGTGTTTTTTTTATGTGAAGCCCTATATTAACTTGTAATTTGCCAGTAGTAATAAACTGCCTGACTGTGAGTCTTTCCTGCCACACTACCCTCAAATATAAATATTTTAAAATTTACTTAAATGTCTATTTAAGCATGCAGACATCAGAGAGAACATAAAATAGAAAATTAGTGTCATAATTCCACCCCATACTACTTTTAATCAATCTTTATTCTTTCTTTTTTCTGACTAGAAAATGTTTTTATAAAAAATACAAGAAAAAAATCTATAACATTGTTGTGTGTATGTATAAATATCTGTTGAGCATTTACCATGTGCCAAGCACTGTTCCAAACACTTTAAAGTATTTGCAGTCTCATTCAATGCTAATGAATACATTAAAAATTGTATTAGGCTACTGGGTGCAGTGGCTCATGCCTGTAATCCCAGCACTTTGGGAGGCAGAGGCAGGTGGATTGCTTGAGGTTAGGAGTTCAAGACCAGCCTGACCCACATGGCAAAACCCCATCTCTGCTAAAAATAAAAAAATTAGCCAGGCGTGGTGGTGGGTGCCTGTAATCCCAACTACTTGGGAGGCTGAGGCAGGAGAAGTGCTTGAACCTGGGAGGTGGAAGCTGCAGTGAGTTGAGACTGTGCCACTGCACTCCAGCCTGGGCGACAGAGCAAGACCCTATCTCAAAAATAAATAAATAAATAATAATATTAGGCCTACCCTAATATAATCTATTGTGAATATTTTCCTTTAAATCATCTTCTAAAATATAATTTTTAGTCATAACAAAATATTCCAATGTGATGGACTGTAATGTAACAACTTCCTCATTATTGAAGGGCTACAGATTTTCTAGTTTTTCACTACTATAAATGCTACTTTTATACATCAAACTTCTATATTTAATAGCCAGTGTTTATTGAGCACTTAGTTAAGACACTTTGATAGCCACTTTATATGAATTCTCCCATTCAATTTGCATCACTCAGTGAGATGGGAATTATCATCACCCTTTTTTTCCAGATGAGAAAACTGAAGGTGTAAGAGGCTAAGCAACTTCCTCAAGGCTGCACAGCAAATTGGTGGTAAAGCCAGAATGCAAAGCAGGTCTGCATGACCACTGAGTGAAGCCTCTAATCATTCTACCATACTTCATTTTCCATTATTTCTTTATGATGAATTCCTGGAAGCAGAACTCTAAAAATAACACCCTATTTTACAAAGTGTGATAAGTGCTGCCATGTTGCCCTTCAGTAAGATTATAACATTTGAATAATGCTCATTTTCATACTCTTACTAATACTCGAGGCCAGCACTTTAAAAAGTCATTTTCAATTTTTTAAGTTAAAAAATGTCGGCTGATTTCATATGTATTTTTAAGCTGATCTAGACTACTGGTATTTTTGTGATTACCTCCTGTAACAGACAAAGCATAGCAGTAAATGTTCTAGGTGGGCCCAATGGCTTATAACAACAGAAAGGGGATTTGGTAAATTTGGGACTCCTTACTGATAACAAGAGCAAGAGATGTTGCAGTGGCAAGTGGGGAATGGAAGAATGGTAAGTCCTCCTCCAAGGGCGGGTCAAGGAAGGGTGATGACATCTGAGCCCAAGAGTGGACCCTGGCAGCTGAGCTCACCATTAATGAGTTATAACTCACCATTAATGAGTTATCCTTACCACCAGATAGTCTCAAGTAACCAAGAATTTCACTTTGGCCCCTTGTTCCTGATTTTATGGAAATGTCACTTGAAAAGGTTCACATCATGGCAGAAAAATTTCCAAAGACCTCTCAGTCAACCTGGACTGTGCCTTCCTTTTTATCTCCAAGCCTCCTCATATCTCTTTCCTCTTCCCACACACCATCAAGTCATAGATCTGAGATGACCACCAAGCACTCCATATCCCTGACTACCCATCAAACAACTTGTAATCACGCCTCCCGACTCAATGTATCTTCCTTCCCCCAGCAGCTATTTCCAACAAGCCCATCCTAGATGAAGAACCATTTTTCTGTGCTCCCATTGTATTCTGATGCTTTGTAATTGCTGGTCTACTTTCTCCACTAGATTTTCAATTTGTTGAGAGCAAACACTTTGTCTTACTGCCATACCCAGTATACAGGACAGTTGGTGGGTATGATAGGGTTTTATACTTTTTCATGAATAAACTGCACTGAGTTGATCAAGCAAACTGGCAGCCAATTTTCTATCTCTGGAGGAACAGAGAAAGGAACTAAAATTGAGTGAACCTCTATTAGATGCCCAGTAATTTACATCCATTAACTCAATTAACTCTCACAATAATACACAGAGGCAGACAGTAGAGTCCCTATTTTATAAATGAAAACAATAAAACCTTGCTTTCCACATATAGCTAGTAGGGCCAAAATCTGAACCTAGGTTGATGTGATTTTAAGCCTTTGCTCTTTCTATTCCATTAGGCGGCCACCCCTCCTGAAACTCAAAGCCACATAAACTGGAAGTGGAAGGCTTCTCTTCCAGAATTATTGGCTTAAAATCCTCTGGAAGTAAAAAGTCTCCTATTTGTCCTCGCCAGGAAACAAAGAGGGAAATGGGAGCATGGGAAGAGGGATGTAAGAAGAAGAGGGTGGTAAGTTAAAATTATATAACACTTCCCCACTTATCTGAAAGCACCAGCTGGGGCACTTTGATCTTCAACTTGACCTCTTTTAACTGTCTCAAGCCTGAGAAGCTTTTAGATGAGCACCCTAGATTTTATGGCACTGTGACACCATCAGAAAAGAAAACCTGAGACACTGTAGTATATTAAGAAGGAGCAAAAGGGACACCTGGCTCTCATTCTGATGAATAATAAGTGGTACAACTGTAGCTAAGTCTAAGCCATTAAAATTCTCTGGAAATCTCCATCTCCTCATTTCTAAACTGAAAGGATTAGGCTGTGAGAGTTTGCAAACTGGCTCTGCATTCAAATAACCCTGAGTCAGTGGAAAATACTGATCTCTAGATCGACCCTCATTCTGTCTTAGTAGGCTTGGAGTGGGACTTAGGAATCCCCAGGTAATTTACAGGCTCAGCCAATTTTAAAAACACCTGGGTGAGATCATCTATTCCCTGCCCTCCTCTCCCTCTTTTCAGAGGACGAAAGTGTGAAAAGACAGCCAGCTGACTTAGTATATTGTCACATAACCAAACACTACCAAGAAATAGCAATTCCAGTTCTATAAGGCTTAATAATCCCTTCCTGTTTCAGGATAAAGTGAGTTATGCTCAATCTTCCTCAATTGGTTAAACCTGCCTTTGCTTTATCACCGCACTAGCCTTAAGACTGCCAAAAACAGCACTGGTGGGGAATGCAAGATTTTCATTTAATTACAGGGTTTCTCCAGAGGTAGCAGCTGTCACGATTCTCTGAAGTTGCCAGACCATCAGTTTCTCTACTCCTTCAAAGCTCTTCTGAGGATGAACTACTACCAGAAGATTTTAAGGGCAGATAGGCAGTCTGCCCAGGAGACAATAATATCCCTACCTTGACATCTAGCTTGGCCAAGTGCTGTAAAACCCAGATGCGATGGGACCAAGCATTATAGTTGCTTGGGTATCTCCCTGCTGCTTCACCACAGACCTCCATCTCTTCTTGTATGAGTCGCTGTACCCTTTCTGTGGGAATTGTTCCCAAGTTTCCTTTGGTCATAAAGGAAGGCAAGGAGGTTTCCTGAATTAGCTGTTGTAGCACCCATCGCCTGTTAAGGTAGCATGTGGGAAAGAGAACACAGAAAGAACATAAACCAGAGAGAAAAATAACCAGTTTTCATTGTCCCTAATTTAATTTCCATTCAGAGACAATGCAAAATAATACCTATTTATAAGTCCAGTTTTTTGGAGATGGGGAGGGGTTGTTTTGTTTACGATGATATTAAATTTAGCAGTATGGATGAAGAGTGGAAAATAGATAAACAGGAAAATAAAAAAAAACTTTAAAATCTGTAATACAGAGAATGTCATTACTTCTAAAATGACAATCCCAAAACTCCACTTGACCAGGACATGTAAAGGCAATTGGTGTGTGTGTGTGGTGGTGGTGGTAAGAGGTTATAAATTAATGGCTGATAAATATTACAAGGAGTCATGATTCACATCTTTAATTATATATGCATGCCTCACCCTATGTGCATTTGTTTGCAAACAAGAAGTTGCATTCTGATAGCTTTCATTCAGCAAAATTCTGTATTTATAGCATAAAATCTGGAAGGTAACAAATACAATTCATTAAACCATTAAGGAGGTGTCAAAATATCCTTAACCACAAATTCTCCCTTTGTCTATTTAAGATTTGCATTAGCATGTATTTACATAAAAAACACTAAATAGTGTTTCAAGCTACTTAATGGGTTTCATTTGCACCAATAATTTACTCATATAAAAACATTTTTTAGACTAAAGTATTCAAACCCAAAGGTACAGGAAACTGAGTAAGAAAACTCATTTTGTCATTTTAAAATAATGGAATTTATTTAACAAAATATTGCTTGATAAAAAAATTAGACAAGCCAATAAACTGATGGATGCATATTTAACAGTTCCTTTCCCCTGCCACCATCCCTTTCCACCCCCATACACACAGTCATACACTTTTCTGTGGTATACTACCTCAATTTCTAGTCATGAAGAAAATACAACTGACTATGTGGTTTGGAAGAAGCTGACCTACAATGTTAACTAAAGGCATGATTACCAAGACACCTTGCACTGACATAAGATCCTAAAAATGCCCAGGATTTAAGAAAAATTAGAGTGGCTTAATAAACTGAGAATTTCAGAGTAACTTCTTTATTGGTCCTGACCAGCAAGCCCACACCATCCCACTTTGATCAAATAAGAGTAGTTACACAGGATTCATCAGGAAGATGCTTCCAGGTGGCCAGGATTTTGAGAGTCCTAAATTGCATTCTGGTTATCTGTCCCAGGCTTTTAACCTAAAAATGTTCTTTGCATGTATGGTTTTTAGCAACTTTAGCTCAGCGTACACAGCATTCACCTCAGTTACCCTTAGCTTTCTCTGTAAGTTAATTTTAATAACCACAACCATCACCACCACCATCTTTACCAGGAAAATAACCAAATGCTTTTAAAATCCATGTTGCTCATTACAGTTGAGTATCAATAAATGCAATCTCCACAACTGCTTCAAAGAGTTAATAATAGCTAACATTTATTATGTAATATGTGCCAGGCACTGTGGGAGTGTTACATGCATTAACTCATGTAAACTTTACTGTTAACTGTATGAGACAGGTGTAACTATTATTCTCATTTTACACATGAGAAAACTGAGGCTTGGTGAGTTAAGTAATTTCCCATGAACACTTAGGTAGCAAGTTATATAGCGCCTAGATTTAAACTTAGGTAACCTGACTTCAGAATTCATGCTCTGGAACCGATATGTAACCTTGCCTCTCACATGTCATGTTTCTTTCTCCAGCCATTCTGAATCCTAAGTAAGAGTACTATGTTGTAAATTAACCACACCTGTGAATCCATGTTTCTGGACTCTTTGGAAACTTAGTTAAGGCGAGTTTTCCCAGATGTAAATCCTTAATTGGATTTAAAGTGCCAGAGAGGATTAGTTCTTTCCTGTTTAAAAAAAAAAAAAAAAATTAAACATTACTTTATTCTTATAGCCAAAGGTTCTACATGGCTTTTAATATAGCCTCATTGTGAAGTGAATGTCTAAGAATTTAAAAGAAAAAAAAAAAAGAAAAAAAGCCCAAGCCACTCTAGGATACAAAACACTCATAAATGTGACATGCAGTAATCAAGAATGTATTCTCATAATCCCAATATAACAAATTAATAAGCAGAAAGAGAAGGTCTTAAATCAACAGGTGAAATGTTAGCTGTTTGTGTGAGGGCAAAGGGGTTTTCTGGCCTATCTCATTTCCAAAAGTTATGAGACCTGATAGTCGTATCTACAGGGCCAATCCAATACCAATCAAGAATTGGTCTAGTTTCCTAAATAGGACTTGACATCATCTATTTCATTACAAAACCACACATACAACAAACACAATATGGTTGGGGAAAAAATCATTCATGGAATCACTATTCTAACCAAATTACCATTTTTTATTTTTGAATTTTCCCTATCACACATACATTTTAACATATAATTGTATATCCTGCTTTCATTATATCTTAAGAATTTTCCCATGATTCTATATAATTTTTGTAATGAACATTTTAAATGATCGAATAGTTTTCATTCAGTAGCTATGCTTTACCCTTACTGTTAGACGTTCAGGTTACTTCAAACTTTTTGTTATTTTATTTATTTATTTTTTTTTGAGACGGAGTCTCGCTCTGTCGCCCAGGCTGGAGTGCAGTGGCCGGATCTCAGCTCACTGCAAGCTCCGCCTCCTGGGTTTACGCCATTCTCCTGCCTCAGCCTCCCGAGTAGCTGGGACTACAGGCGCCCACCACCTCGCCTGGCTAGTTTTTTTGTGTTTTTTAGTAGAGACGGGGTTTCACTGTGTTAGCCAGGATGGTCTCGATCTCCTGACCTCGTGATCCGCCCATCTCGGCCTCCCAAAGTGCTGGGATTACAGGCTTGAGCCACTGCGCCCGGCCTAACTTTTTGTTATTTTAAAACAAATCTGGGGGGTGGGGGGAAAAAGCTTTGTGCTTATGACTTCTTTCTTTTGTATTCTTACTTTGGATAAGTTTCCAAAAGAGCTAATAACAAGGTAAAATACTTACATGGCCCTTGATATACTAGGCCATTCCTTTTAAAAATATTAATATAAGCAGAAGTAAAAGCAATGTAATGTTTTGGTTGTTTTTAAAACTGTTCAAGCCCAACCAAAGCTTCAATGCAATCAGTTATCCCTTGATATCTTGTTGGGGCTTGGTTCGAGGACCTCCCACGGATACCAAAATCTGCGAATGCTCAAGTCCTTGATATAAAATGTGTTGCTATATAACCTACGTACATCCTCCCATATACTTCATATCATCTCTAGGTTATTTATACTACCTAACACACAGAAAGCAATAGTTTTCTCAAATATTTTCTATCTGCAGTTGGTTGAATCCAGGGATGCAGAACCTATGGATACAGAGGGCCAACTATATAAAGAATGTCATACAAGAGCTTTCCATACCTGTTTCTCAGGTAAATACAATTTACATTTAATTTCTCAGGTAAGTTTTTGATAAGTGCTGATATTACACTCTCACTGAATTCTCAATGTATCTACAATTTTATAATAAAATCAGATCATTTGTTATTGTTTATTAATCTTAAAATGTCCTTCCTGTGGTAGGGCTGATAATTCGTTTACTTTAGAGAAGTTTAAGCCAGAGAAAACCAGAATCCAGCTCTTATACCATATCTACTTAGATGGATTTAATTTCTAAATACCACAATACATTTTCTTTCCAACAGAGACATGCTATTTATAAAGTTTTATTTGATAAAGAAAACAACTATTTTCCTTTCAATGTTCAGGAAACCAATTTGTCATTATATCTATAATATATATATAAAAAATATATATTTTTTTCTTGCAACAGCCAATTGCTTTTGCAGTCTTGGATTCTTTTCCTTCTGAAATCAGTAACATTTTGTTCATACAGTAAGTCAGGATATCTATAAAGTAAAAGGAGGAAAATATTGCTCTATGTAATTTTAACCACTTTTGAGATCAACGTTTCTCAAAGTCAACCCTGACTGCAACATCAGCATCATCTGGAACTTACGTGAAATGCAGAACTCAGGCCTCAGCCCAGATCCCACTGAGTCAGAAACTCAGGTGGGCACAGCAATACGTGTTTTAAAACAAGCTCTTTAGATGATGCCCATTGGCTGGGCATGGTGGCTCACGCCTGTAATCCCAGCACTTTGGGAGGCCGAGGCGGGAGGATCACGAGGTCAAGAGATTGAGGCCATTCTGGCCAACATGGTGAAACCTTGTCTCTACTAAAAATAAAAAAATTAGCTGGGCATGGTGGCGCACACCTGTAGTCCCAACTACTTGGGAGGCTGAGGCAGGAGAATCACTCAAACCCAGGAGGAAGAGGTTGCAGTGAGCCAAGATTGTGACACTGCACTCCAGCCTGGCGATAAGAGTGCCACTCCATCCAAAAAAAAAAAAAAAAAGATGCCCATTAAAGTTTAAAAAACAACTACTATAATGAATTAATTGTATTAGGCTTAATTTCCATTTGCTAAATTTAAGACCTCTTATTATTTATAACTGTCTACCTTTATTCCCATATATATCCATATATAAAGGGAGATAATCAAAATTTTCTTCAAAAAAGAGGCACTTACCCTATAACTGAGTTTTGACAAAGTTTCTTAAGTTATGGGCACTCCCTTGGGCGACCACTGAGGTACAGAATTTTAAAAAAAGAAAAAGAAAAAAAATATAGGCACTCTGGTAATATCTTTATTTTGAATTAAGCAGCATTTTTGGGAAGACATCTTAGCTTGAAACAACCTCAATCAATGTTAATATATGGACACTGAAAAAGATCACCTGATGGCATCAAGCAAAATTTTTATATCAATGTAATAAACATTGCTAGGGGTAGTACTGAACATTTGTAGGTGTTGGATATTGATGAAACAAGTTTTTCAAAAACAATTTAATTCTAGCACCCACATTTTGGTTTCTAATACCATTCTTTAATGATGTTAGAAATGGCTGATTCTAGGACCAGGACAGGAAGTACACAAGATGAGCCTGGAGCATCTTATAGAGCCAGAAAGTAAGGAAGTGCTCAAAAATATATAGTGGGATGTGAAAAAGGGACATGGGGTGCAACCGAAAGAGCTTCCAGTGGCCACAGCTGGAATGATTTCAGCAACAAAATACCATAGTATTGGATTATACCCCAGAGTATCAAATGGCTATCCATCAGCCCACTGAAATGAATGAATATATAAATAGGAGACAATAGACAAATATAATAGGTAGTGAAGTTAATAGCAATCACATACTTGTTTTTTATCTATAAAAAAACATTTTCCTAATACCTCAATTTTTTTTTTTTTTTTTTTTTTGAGATGGAGTCTTGCTCTGTTGCCAGGCTGGAGTGCAGTGGCACGATCTCGGCTCACTGCAACTTCTGCCTCCTGGGTTCAAGCGATTCCCCTTCCTCAGCCTCCCGAGTGGCTGGGACTACACGTGTGCGCCCCCACACATGGCTAATTTTTTGTGTTTTAATAGAGATGGGGTTTCCCCATGTTGGCCAGGATGGTCTTGATCTCCTGACCTCGTGATCTGCCCGCCTCAGCCTCCTAAAGTGCTGGGATTACAGGTGTGAGCCACCATGCCTGGCCAAATACCTCAATTTNTTTTGAGATGGAGTCTTGCTCTGTTGCCAGGCTGGAGTGCAGTGGCACGATCTCGGCTCACTGCAACTTCTGCCTCCTGGGTTCAAGCGATTCCCCTTCCTCAGCCTCCCGAGTGGCTGGGACTACACGTGTGCGCCCCCACACATGGCTAATTTTTTGTGTTTTAATAGAGATGGGGTTTCCCCATGTTGGCCAGGATGGTCTTGATCTCCTGACCTCGTGATCTGCCCGCCTCAGCCTCCTAAAGTGCTGGGATTACAGGTGTGAGCCACCATGCCTGGCCAAATACCTCAATTTTACAGATGAGGAAACTGAATCCTGGAGAAGTTCAGTAACTTGCTCAGGTTTCTTAGCTCAAAATGTCAGAACCAAACATCAAATCTGCATAAAATAAAGTTACCAATTTAAACCAATAGGCTATGAGTACAGAACATGAATCACTGGAGTTTGGCATCAACTATTTTTGTTGCTCAAAGGTGTTTTGCTTACTCTAAGTACATAGACTGAAGAAGAAAATAGGACATTATTACTAAGTCAACCTCTTTCATCAGGTAAATCACCAATTTTCAAAGCAAAAAAAAAAAAAAAAAAGTAGCAGTCTTCTTTAAAAAAAAAACCAGCTGAAATTTTAAATTATGTGTATCACTCACTGTAATCACAGGAGGTTAGTTCAGAAACTTATTTTTGCCTCTATTTCCTTCCCCTAAGATTGCAATATCCACAAATTGAACTAGACATCTATTGCATTATCCTTTAGCAGTTTGAAAATGTAGTCAAAAATCACTCAATGCCTTCCAGGGTTAATATAGAAGAGATCCACTAACAATTAAAAATAAAGTTCTGTGTATTTGATATGCAATAGAGACCTTACAGGGTTAGAGAAGTTTACTATGAAGTTAGCAGTTTGTTGCTCAAAATGTACCTATGATTCGATGTCTTTATATGTCAATCAATCTTACTAATACATATTAAAGTTTACTAGAACACATATCCACAAAGGACTTTTTAAAAATCAAGATTCCCTTTCTACTCATCTAGCACAAAACCTTACTAATCATCTAACTAGAATAATTTTCAAGGTGAACCATCATAAACA
This sequence comes from Rhinopithecus bieti, assembly GCF_001698545.2. Classification (NCBI taxonomy): domain Eukaryota; kingdom Metazoa; phylum Chordata; class Mammalia; order Primates; family Cercopithecidae; genus Rhinopithecus; species Rhinopithecus bieti. Next base: position 984,129 of record NW_016805609.1, read on the forward strand.
CCCTCAAGTTAGATTTATGGAGCAACTTCCCTTTATAAGAACAAACCACACATATTTTTTTTTTAAGTTTAATAGAATCATAAAAAAAATTCACCTAATTCAAATCTTTTATTTCACAGATAAAAAAACAAAACTCTTGAGAATCAAAAGTTATACTCAAAGTCAGCTGCTAGTTAACTGCTGAAACAGGACTAAGTTCCATGAATCTTAAGACCAGGTTTTTTCCTCCTATGCTCAACTGGTTTATAGGATATACAATGAATAACATGTGTGTATACATATATGTGTGTGTATGTATGTACGTATATATACTATGCTAGTGAGAATTTTTTGTTGAAGCATTTTTGAATTCCTCTCTATTGGTGATGATGATGAAACAGGACTAAGTTCCATGAATCTTAAGCCTAGGTTTTTTTCTCCAATGCTCAACTGACTTATAGAATATACAATGAATAACATGTGTGTATACACATATGTATACAGGTGTGTGTGTGTGTATGTACCTATCTATGCATATATGCTATGCTAGTGAGAAATTTTGTTGAAGGATTTTTGAGTTCCTCTCTATAGGTGAGGAATATAAGAACATGAATAAAAATGGCATTCCTACTTCCCTATTACTCTGATTTCTTTTTCACTGAATTTGATTTCCGTGCCCAATTTGCAAATTGCATATCTATTATGTACAGGCACTAGAGTTAGATGCTAAGGAAACAAAGGGAAAAAAAAAAAAAAGACATGGTCCCTACCCTTAAAAAAGCTCTGAATTTTAAGTTCATGGTACCTTCCTAAAAGTCTCCTTTGCTGATTCTTCCTCATCTTGCAAATGCTAGAACGGTGCTGTCCAATAGAAATATAATGTGAGTCACAAATGCGAGTCATATATGATTTAAAATGTTCTAACAGCTATATTAAACACAAGTATAAATATATTTAATTCAATATATCCAAAATATTATAATTTCAACAAGTAATCAATATAAAAATTATTAATGAGATATTTCCATTTTTTGTTAGTCTTCAAAACATGATGCGCAGTTTATCACTTGTGGCACATCTCAGTTGAGACTAATCACATTTCAAGGGCTCAATAGCCACATATGGCTTTGTGGCTACTGTCCTGGATTGTGCAACCCTAGAAAACTAGAATGTCTCAGGGCTCAGTCTTTGAACTGGTTCTTGTCTCTAGCTATGCCCACTCTTTTAGGGATCTTAAAACAGTTTCATGGCTTTAAAACCATCTACATGTTAGTAACTGCCAAGTTTACATCTGGCCCAGACCTTTCTCCTGAACTTTAAATTAATATACAACTACTTGGACACAAATCTAACATGTCCCAATCTGAACTCCTGACCTATAACAAGCACCCCCTACCTAAATCTGCTTCTCTTCCAGACATTGCCATTTCAGTAAAGGGCAATTCCATCCTTTCAGCTGCTCAGGGAAAAAGCCAGAGTTAAGCATGACTCCCTTCTTTCTCATCCCATACACTTTCCACTATACTGCAGTGCTTCCCAAATACCAGTGATATAATGTTATATGCCTCACAAGCCAAACAGTTATGCCGATTGCCCATTACTCGCCCACCCCAAAAAATGAAGGAAAAATAAAAGCATGTATCAAACAGTATACTGTAACTCAACATGACAATTTATATTTCAGGCAAGAAAGTTTATGAAGACATCACCATGCAAAAAGGGGCAAAATGCATATTTAGAATTGTCAAAGATATAAAGAACAGGTAGAAGAAATAGGTGTAAGATGGTTTATATTTCGTTTTCAAAAGCTAACAACTTATGGGGCTAATATGTCTTCAGAAATTTGGACAAACTTTATCATATCACTAATGAAAATGACATACCTCACGTTCCATGCAGTAGTAAAGTCTGGGTTTAGAAGCAGCAGGGTACATGTGACATCTATCAATTCTAAAATAAAGAGAAGTCATATTAAAAACAAATAGTCCTACCTTTGAAAGCTTGGCTTCTCATTCTTTTAAGGTTCTCTTTCTCTCTATCACATTATACTAATATATATCTCATGTCATACTAACTTTAATGATAAATACCCTCTTCCAAGCTGTCAGGGATACGAAGATTACCCTCAAGATCCTCTCCTACTTTTGGTAAGTGTAACTCTCTTAAAAGCTGACACAAACAATTTTACAACATGCCTATAAGGAATAATCTAATTAACCTCTTCCTTTTTTGGGTGCTTTTTGGTACTAATTTAATATTTGCCAAGGAAAGAAACAAAATTTCTATGCCACTACTCATTTAACTTCACAAATATCTCAAGTATTGATGGTGTGCGTGAATTTTCAAAAGGAAAAAAAAATCACTAAGAATCCAACCCACTTAACATAATTCATTTACAATCTCCTGCAAAAATTATCCTTTCTTGCACGTATTTTTACATAGGTATAGCAACGATAAATGTACAACTTTGTTCTATATTTTTCACTAAGTATTATTCCATATGTATCCTCCTCTATTACTACAGTATGTGCTTTTAACAGTTGCATAACAATCCCTTAGTCCAATATACTATCAATTACCTTACTCTTTAGGCTGTTTCCTGTTTGTTTTTAATGTTATAAATAATACTACTATAAACATTTTAAACAAACTTTTTGTCTTGTAGGCTATTTTCTTGGGATATATTTCCTGAAGCAGAACTACTATGTCAAAACAATATAAAACTCAGTATGACTCCTACTAAGCATTCCAGATTGTCTTTAAAATGGACTGTATCTATTTATACTGCCAAAAGGAACATGAGTGTACTTATGTCCCTACAACTGACCTATATATATTTTTAAAAATGAATGTGACATAAAAAATTACAATTCATTTATTTTAATTTACATTTGTTAATAGGAACATTTTCATTGTTTATTACATATAGTTCATCTTATGAACTGGCTATTCACATTCATTAGCTATTTATTTACCATGGTCTTGACAGAATTCCTATATATTCAAATAAGCACGGTAAGCCTGTATTTGAAAGAACAAAATTAGCAAAGTTTAGACATATTGTCTTTGTCTTACTAAAACTGAAAAGAATTCTAGGATTAAGGTTATCTATCTAGGGGCACAGTACTAAATTAAGGCAATCCTATCAAGCTCTTATTAAATGCCATGTAATAAAATAATAAAAATAATTATTACCATTTACTTAGCATTACTGTGTATGAGGCATGGTAGTAAGCACTTCATTTTATATTATTTCACTAAATCCTCATAATCACAATCCAAAATATTCTTATCCCACTTTACAGATAGGGAAACTGAAATTCTGCAATTTAAGCAATTTGCCCGTAGTCACCCAATTAGCATGTGGCAAAGTCAACATCAAAATTGTTTCCAACAAGTCAATTATGCTGCAAACAAAATGTCTGCCCATAATAATTGGGACATTTTCAGTGTTTAAGTAAAATACAAACTTTTTAATATCTAAGAGCAAATACACATAAACACATCCAATAGTCATTTAAAAATACTCTAGTTAACAATAAAATCAATTATTTTATTCTATCTTAATAGGAGATTAACATTTATTTGGGGCCCATGATTTCATTCCTAGTGAGCATATGAAATATTCAATTCCAATGAGCAACAAACAGTAGGATCAGCACACATTTATTTTGACCTCTAAGTCATTACATACATTACAACACATTATGCCTATGAAGAATAATTAACCTCTTCATTTTTTTACTTTTAGTAGTTTTTGGCACTAAATGTTTATCAAGAAAAGGAAATAAAATATTCTATGTCACTTTTCAGTTTAAATCCACAAATATTCCAAGTATTGACTATGGACAAAGATTAAAGTAGGCCCTTAGGACTGAGTGCTTGAATGTAATGATAAATAAGACCTAATTTTGCCTCTAGGTTATCCTCAAGTTGGAGAGACTATATAAACAAATAATTATATAAGGCAAAATAATTATGAAGTAGAAACATAAACCACATTTTGGGGCCCACCAAAAAAGCTGCAATTAATTCTTAGTGGAATTATATATGGAAGACTAAATAAATAAAGTGGTCACGGCACCACCTTACCATACTGGAAAAAGTATGAGCAAAGATAAAAATGCATGGAACTTCACACATAGTTTGCTCTCCAAGAGATTATGGATAACAGAGCATGACTACAACACAAGGTAGTGGTAAAATGTACCAGGAAATGAAGCCTTCTGAAACCTGATCTCAATCTCCTGATCAGCTTGGCCTTCCATTACTTTCCCTCACATGTTACATTTCACCTGAGTCAAACCCCACTATCCTATGAACACACCTCCTACCCGCCTACCTTCTTTTCTCTGAACAGAATTCAGAGTTACCTGCTTGCTATTCTTTCTGCCTCATATCTTCCCATCTCCTAATATTTAACCAAAAAAAAAAATGTTTAAAGCCTTTCCTAACCTACCTAGTCGGAAAAAATCTTTCATCTCTTTTTTTTTTTTTCCTTAGAGATGGAGGCTCACTTTGTAGCACAAGTTGGAGTGCAGTGGTACAATCTTGGCTCACTGCAACCTCTGCCTCCCACGCTCAAGCGATTCTCATGCCTCAGCCTCCCCAGTAGCTGGGACTACAGGTGCGTGCTACCACATTCAGATAATTTTTTGTATTTTAGTAAAGATGGGGTTTCACCATGTTGCCCAGGGTGGTCTTGAACTCCTGAGCTCAGGTGATCCGCCTGCGTCAGTCTCCCAAAGTGCTGGCATTACAGGTGTGAGCCACTGCGCCTGGCCTCATCTCTGTTTTGTGTGTATCTTACTTTTGTTACTTACATAAATATTGTCCTCTTAATTGGACCATAAATTTTTTGCAGGTAGGTCCTCTCTAATACATCTTCAAATTATTCATTCACTCAACAAATTTTGTAAGCATCTACAATAAGCCAGGTATTGAGCTGGCTGAAGATGAGTAAGCACAGTCCCTGGTCAAAAGCAGCTCCATGTCTGACCACAGCACAAAGGAGTGGTAAGAGGATAAGCCTTCCTTAAAGCCATACTACCTGGGTTTGAATCCCAGCTTCTCCACTTACTACCTACATAACCTAACCTCTTGGAACCTCAGTGAAACAAGGATGATAACATCAACCTCATGGTGTTGAGAGCAATGAAATTCATTCCACTTCTCCACAGCTTTTTGACACATAGTGGGTATTCAATAAATATTGTTCACTTAAACGCCATCACTAACTGACCAAGAAATGAGTATTTTCAACATAAGTAAGGAAGTCTGGAATAATGAGGAGGTTGTTCCCTTAGTAAAACTGTCTAAATTTCCAAACTTGTAAAATAGGCAGCAATAACAAAAAAACCCTTCATAGTCAAGTAGTTATATGGAAAGGTTTGTAAATGATGGGAAAGCCTCTGGAATTTCTTCTGACATCTACGATTTTCTAAAAAGTGATTATTCTACCTAGGTAAATTGGCATAGTTCCTTGGAATCTCCCTTTTTACATTAAAGAAAATATGTCTGACCAATGGTAGTTGCTGTTTGTTTGTACTTCTAACACAATTCCCCTCCTCCCTCCATCATAAGACAAGAAGTTCATCCTCCATGAGAGACTTCTGTACAGTAGCACAAGGCAAAAACTGACACAGCAAGTACTTAAGTCTCCGCTTTTCATTTTATGGTTATGTGAAGATACAGGAAGACTTATCAAAGTAACATTTCCTCTACTGGCAGGTCCCTCCCTAATAGAACAACAGCAGCTACCGGGTTCAGACACAGCCCAGCTCCATCACTTACTGGGAATTCTTGGGCAAATCACTTAATCTCTCTAGGCCTTACTGTCCTTCTCATATGTAAGATGGAGCTATCATGGGGATATTAGATGACTAAACCCTTGAAGTGTTAGTACAGTCTCTGACATACAGTAAGGACTGAATGGTAATTCCTGTTACAAAGACTGTATTTCCTAGTCCAGTTCCACAAATGATATTGGGACTGGATGCCTCCAGAGGGAGCAAAAGAACCTCCTAAGCTGGTTAAGCAGTGACTGCTGAGCAGAGGGATACTTTTTGACTTTTAAGAGTCTTGGAATTTAAAACATCAACAGCCTTAACCACCATCAGTGGTACCTAGTAACATATACTACCACAGGCCGTTCTCTTCTCCTCTTTCACAAACTGCTAAAACGTCCTCATTCAGGACTCAGGTTCAGACAAGACTTCCTTCAGTAAAGATTCCAGTCTGATATAAAAGATAGGGGTAAAGTGCAATGACAGGAATGAGAAAGGAGTAGGAGAAGTAACTAGATTGGAAGTATCAGACATAATCAAAGAATGAGATCCTCGTAACAACCCTCTGAAGTCTTGATTAGTATTTCCTTCTTTTGGTGTGCAAATAGGAAGAAAGAGGTTAAGTAATTTGCTAAGTCATTGCTAAGTGACTTCAGTGTGCTGATGAGTTCAATTTAAATCCAGGTCTGCTGTCCTGCAAAGCAGATGCTCTTTCACTCTACCACACTACAGGCAATTACTTTGCCTTCTACAGGTCGGGACTGAAACAAAGACCTGAAAAAGAACATGTATAATCAATGGTTGTAACTATTTCACTCTCTCAATTTCATCAAAAATATACCATTTCCTCTGCAGTTTCACCAAAAAGATATGAGCTACTGAAATCTCTACAGTCTCTTGAAATTAAACATGTCACTCTCCAAACACTAGAACATATACCAGCAAATAAATGTTTCTTTGTTACACACACTACAATATATGCCTAACCCATCATCACGTCACAGGGAGAAAAAGAATCAGGGCACATTATACATAGACAAGTAGCTGAATTTCAGCTATAACAGGGAGAAGATAAAAGGATGCTACAGAAGTTGGAGAAAAATCAATATGCTTTTCTTGCTCACTGCATTCTAGAAATGGCCCAAGGCCAGTAGTCACCTGGTAATGGTCACTGGATTTGACAACTGTCTCTAACAGAGAAAGGTTTCCATGCATCTAGAAATAAATTCAAGGCCAACTTGAATCAGTAATTCTTTTCCTCCAAAATACATTCAGGTTACCACAAGAAGTGAAGCTTGAGGTAAAGCTATATGGTAAACACCAGAGCGGCCTTGTTTATTATAGTACACAGTCACGGAATCAATAGCTAGATTAAGCTAAAACCTCTTGCTTACAAACTCTTATTACTCATTTGACAAATGTCTGTTGAACACGTAAAGATTCTGAGTAAACAAAAATGATCCACAATCCCTTTTCCTATAAACTCACATTCCAGCCAGGAAAAAGGTTGTTTAAATAATCAGCTAAAATACAGTGTGACAAGTGATACTATTATGCAAGCCATCTGAATAAAGGGCTCCCATAAGAGAGCAGGGAATAATTTTTGCTTCCTGAAACAGTCAAAAAGGCTTCACGGTGTTAAGTGTGTGCATGTGCATGCACGTGCATGTGCTGGCAACCACACTGATAATGCCAACATTAAGACATGAGCCTGGCCTCAGCAAAGGCATGGAAGTAAGGCAGTAGTACACACAGAGTCAAAGAATGGAAGAATGCTGCTTGTGGCTGCAATGAACATATGTATCAAATAGCTGCTAACATAAATGCTTCTAGGGTTCAAATGAATGCCAAAAAAGCACCAAAGGAAATTTGACAAGAAGTGTCAACTAACACTCTGCCACAGTGTCTCAAGAGCTTGAAAAGGCTGTGATAAACTGGAACAGATAGTTAACAGTAACAACTCATTTTGTTTGACAGCCCAGTTAAGAAGAGTAGAGGCTGTATGTCCCAGCCAATTGTTCAGGTAGAAAGTTGTATACTCAACCAAGCCTTATGATTTTTCAAGTGAAGACAGAAATCAGATTTATCCAACTAATAAAAAGTAATTTTTAAGACATTATACAAGCCACACCAAAATGTATCTAGATTAGCTTCAGCCTGCCTGCTGAGAATCTGCAACCTCTGATGCTGAATATAAACTGTAGGAAAGACTGGGGACAGACTGTGAAGGGCCTTGAATACCATGCTAAGGAGTTTCAACTCTACATTGATCTGTGTGTATCATGAAATAAGATGAGCATATAACGTATTCCAGAAAAGCGTCGGTCAAACTGTTTTTAAGAAACGCTGTTCAAGCGTGTCTGAAATGACTGGCTACTGGCATGATGATCATGGGTCACAAAAGAGCCTGGAAATTGGGTAGACCAGTTATGAGGTAATAAAATGTGTCTGGATGAGAAATAACGAAGGCCTGGTCAGCCAAAGAAATGGAGCACAGAAGATAGCTTTTAAAGAGAGACCTCAGATACAGACTAAGTGGGGGCTGTGGAAAAGAGAGAAGAGCAAGAAAAGACGGCAGGAGGGCACATCTGAAGAGCTGCATCAGAGAGCTCTGTCCAGAAAGAACTCCAATGCTGTGGTCTTCCCTCCTGCTTCTTATTTCTGTTATGGATTTCTCAAACATCAGAATTACAGAATCAGTCCTCTTCCAAACTGAATGTGGGTATTACTACCGCAGACTTAAAAAACAAACAAAAGTCAATCTCTAACTAACTAAACAGGGATAATTCCTAAACATCTAAGGAATTCAGCAGGTTAATGAAAACAAGAATTCAGTTTGGTTAGGAAGAAAAAAATCTATCCCAGGAGTAAAGGTCACCTTCATTTACAGAATACATTTTTAGGTAGATGCCTAGGATTCTGGCATGATTGATCACACAGACAGACATTCAGAAACTGTTACTGAAATTGTCAGCTTTCTTCACTTGGGTCTTCATATATGTATATTCTCTATAACAGTTTTAAAGGTGTAGCATTTTAATGAAATAATTGGTTTTCCTAACATTTTGACATGTTTTCTTAGCAAGATTTACCTCTGTGCTCTAATTGCTTCAGTTCATAAGTTTGGCAGAATACTCTTTTATTTTCAGCATTTTGGATATATTTTCTGTCAAACCCAAAATTCACTTCCTTATATTTACTGATAATACAATATATAACTTGAGTAGTATGTGATACCATACTACCCACCCCCCTCAAAATAGTGAAATCAAAAACTGTTTCCATGAGGATATAGGTTAGGATCAAATCAAAAGCTGCTTCCGTACACATGCACAGTTGCATCTGAATTCAAAGTTTAGATGCCAGCTACTTGTGTGAGTGAGCTTAACCAGTTGATCTTCTGCACGGTTCCTCTTGAGCTTATTAAAACTAAAACTATGTGGTAAGAAGACACAGCAAAGCCTGCAATACAGCGTCCAGAATGACAAAAACAAGAGAAATGAAGAGGACTTGGAAGACCACACAAAGAGGGTAGGTTGAGCTAGCATACATAAATGGGCAACTATAGCCTCTAACTTTTTAAAATTCAGTTTCTTTTCTATAAGATAATCATTCTATCCCCCAACTAAAGTTAGTTATACATTGGTTCGATTATGCATTTCTGTGCACCAGAACATAAACAATACAGCTTTGTTTGACAAAAAATAACTTGATGGCGCCATATGGTGTTACTTTTTACCTCAGTGTCATTGAAAACTACAGCAGAGTGATGGAATGCAGAATTAAAGAGGGTCTAACAACAGATAAACTTGCTTACCTTTAAGTTTATCCCTAAACCCATGCCTTGAAAGTTTATGCCATAAATTTGGGCTATGACTAAACTTAGGCACGGCCTTCTAATAAGAAAATATATAACAAAGGATTGAGTGAAACAGTCACACAGAAAATAGAAACCACTGCTCATTAAACCTTCAGAGTCCTTTTCTATGGTCTAAAAAGGGAAAAGTGTTATTAACCAGTTAATGATAGTATGTTACAGATAGTGCTAAGAGAAATTCAAGGAAATCAGTATGTCATACAATAGGCAACACTCTTCTCTACATCTCTCACCCCCAAAGAGATTGTTTGTCACTCAACCGTAAGCTTCTTGAATAAAGGGACCATGTATTTATTCATCTTTTTATCCCCCACAGTACTCAGGACACCATCTGGTATAAGTAGACCCTTGGTAATGGCTACCAAACTGGCAACTAAAATTCTCTAGGAAACAAAGTTCTTATTCAAAATCAGCCTCCAGGCATACTGAGAGCTTTTGAAGGTACTGTCGTACGAGGGAAGGGGAAGAAGCTTTACAAAAACAGTAAAGGATGTGGTGTTAAATGAGTCTTCTCCCAAAAAGTGAGACCTGAGGTGGGCATAAAACAATAAACAGAATTTGTACACATGGAGGCTTAATATGGCAGAACACCAAGAAAAGAGACCAGATGGAATGATTAGGGATTGTCTGATGCAGTAAAAAAAAAAAAAAAAAAAAAACTGTCTGAGAGAAATGGAAGAAGCGAATGCTGGATAGTTTTGTTTTGCTCATTTCAGCACAAGAACAGGACACAAAGGGCCAGAGCTCAGTTGGAACTTGCAGTGGAATGGCACATCCATAAATCACTGGGCTGGTTCACAATATCACTACCACCATCATGCCGGTATTATCTCATTATCTCATTTGGAGTGCTATGAAAATGAGTTTTGCTGCCTATAAAATACTAAAGGACTAGAAACCAGAGACTGAGCCTATAGGGACTAGAGTCTTCTTCAGTGACATTCAGATTATTTTCCTTCAAATTAAATCTTACAAATGACCCCAATAAATAAACAGATAAAATCTGAACTGCTCTTGTTACAGGAGGTGCCCTGAGATTCTGCTTGAGGGCTTCCATATAATCACTGTGGTTGTAAAATTTGTACAGGTGAGTCCAAACTACTCACTTGACAGAAAGGTTAGCACCCACCGAGACAGTGAACAGAAGAGCCAGAACTAGAATCCAGGAATGCCAACCCTCAGACAAGGGCTCTTCCTAGTATATTCCATGTCGCTTTTAAAAACCAAAGGAAGAAAATATGATTCATACTTACCATCTCTGTTCAGCCATTGCTTTCTTGTTCTGTACAAAAGGAGCTTGTTGTGGACATATGGTAAAAGGAACTTGACACACCAGCTCTCCACACCCAGTTTGTTTTCAACCAGGACTATGGGACTCCGGTTATACCTAGCTTCAGGACATGGGATCAGGCCAATTTCATCTCTTAATATGTAAAACATAAAAAAGAATTAAAATAAGAATACTAACCTTTTCAACATTTTCTAATTTCAGAGTATTTTAAAAACCCCACATATTTCCCCCTTCCTTAAAGATATTATTTAGCTCACTTACTGGGATTGGTAGATGTTAACAGTGGCAAGGGTATGGGAAAACGAGTATGCTGTACTCTCCGTAGACAGGAGTGAAAACTGGTCTTGCCTTTGGATGGTAACTTAAAAAAAAAAGTCTTTCAAAATTTTGAATGAACATACCTTTGATCCAGCAATTCAACTGCTCAGAAATTATCCCATACCAAAATATATGAATCAGATGTTCACTGCAATGTTGCAACAAAACTAGAAACAATCTAAATGTTTATCAATATAAGACTAGTAAAATAAATATGGCCCATCCACATAATCAAGTCATTAAAAAACAATGAGGTAGATCTGCATATGCTGATATAAAAAAAGTTGCCAAGATATATTAAATGAAAAACAAAAAAGCAAAATGCTGAACACAGTGTACAGCACAAATCCTTTTGTATAATTTCTTTAGAAGATACATAAATGCATTAAAATTTTTTTGGAAGGATAAGACATTTTGGAGAGAGAAAGGTGTTAAGGAAGGATTTTATTTTTATACGGTTTCAATTATCTAATAACTTGTATGTATTTCTATTTTTTTAATGTTAACAAATGTGTTTATGCTTGCTTGCTAATAAATGCATATGGACCAGAAACAAAGGATCAAAAAAAGTTATTTTATCAGTGAGATTTTGGGCCATTTTTTCTTCTTTATACTTTCCTGAATTAAAAAATCACCCAAATGTTAAAACACAAAATACATTTCAGAATTCAATCATTTTCATCTGTGGTAGCATCTATATCCCTCAATCCACCTCAACTTAAGCTGAAAATCTGCATTAAAGGCAGAGATTTAATAAACAATATGTGGGGCATTTGACTTACTTAGTAAATGAACCAGCAAACATAAAAAATTTGTGCAAAACACACTCACATGCCTTTCAACTCTAAAGAAAGTTATAATTCTTGCCTACACAAAGGATCCTTTCTCAATCAGAATGTCCTCTGTTTAATTAATGAATAACGAGAAACTTTTTAACAATGAGTAGTTGAAATGTTTTAGAGTGTCTATATAAATATTTTAAACATGTCTTTAAAAGCAGAATAATGAACTGCTTTTATGGAGTTTGTGTGTGACATTATGTATTATGTCCCTGGCATCCCCTTACCAAAACACAGTGGTTTGATAGACCCAAAAAGAGGGAAACTGGTTCAATTACAAAGTAGGAGAAACACCCTTTTTGTTCGGCCACTATCACAAATTGGTAGGAGGCTGTGGATTTAAAATCAAACCCCTCCTGGAAACTAAACTGGACAGTTTAGAGGTAATCTACTTTCTACTGATCACTTCATTAGTGACACAGGGATTTATCAATAAAAAGGATATCTTAGGGGTTGCAAGACACTAACAATTCTTTCAAGCTAATTTAACTCTCAAGAAGGCTGTGGGATCTATGGGTTTTTAGCCTTACAATTGGCTCAGTTGACTCAAAAGTGTTTTGATATACTATATCAATACTATCATAAGTTTTCTGATTAACTACAGTATATTGGGTACTTTGTTAGGTTCTAAAATTCAAAAAGAATAAAGCAAAGTGGTCTCAGACTTCAAAGAGCTAAAGTCTTGCTGGGGAGCTGTGTCAATATCCATAATAAAATGTTACCACTTTACCACTCCAATAATATAAACAAAGTCCTATAGGAAGAATATGGACAAAGCTGAAAGAGCACCTGAGGTCAATGCCCAGTATTTCAAAATATATTTTTGCATCTCTCTTTGGTGGTATCCTGAAATCTATCTAATTCATTATTATGACCCCGAGCCATATCCGGCTATATTTGACTAATATATGACTGAATCTCTGGTATATTCTGATGTTTGTGTTTTACTACATGAAGAATATTAAAAAATAAAGTAAAAGTAAGTAAGTAAATAAACTCAATGTGATTATTTCAGGAAATTCTGTTCTCTGAGATATAATAATCTACTTATAACACTTCAAAGAACTGCAAGATTCAACAATATAAATGTTATAGTAACAAGAATAAAAGAATCCTATTTCCGGGTATGGTTTGTTTTTTGGGGGGATTTTTTTTTTAATTTAAATTCACAATATAAAAACCTATCTTGCTCACTAATTAAACTAGGATTAAAATGCCCAACTAATAATTTGGTATCTAAACTACAGAAAAGAGCCATCTGGCACAATTAAAAAACACACTGCTTTGACTGGCTGTTCTTTCAAGAAATACTTTATTTTTATTTTTTTATTTTTTATTTATTTATTTATTTATTTATTTTTGAAGCGGAGCCTCGCTCTGTCGCCCAGGCTGGAGTGCAGTGGCGCGATCTCGGCTCACTGAAAGCTCTGCCTCCCGGGTTCACGCCATTCTCCTGCCTCAGCCTCCTGAGTAGCTGGGACTACAGGCGCCTGCCACCGCGCCCGGCTAATTTTTTGTATTTTAATAGAGATGGGGTTTCACCGTGGTCTCGATCTCCTGACCTTGTGATTCGCCCGCCTCGGCCTCCCAAAGTGCTGGGAGTACAGGCATGAGCCACAGCCCCCGGCCAAGAAATACTTTATAAAATAAGAATGGCTTGGATATAGCAGGTACCCAATAACTGCTTCCTGAAAAGCTGATTATCCTTGTACTTTAGTGATAATATTCAAATTAATAGTTTTCACTTCTTGACCCTCTAAAAGAACATTATCTCTGATTTTCTCCTAATAAAGTATACTGAAAACAGCATGTGTCCAAGTCCTGGATGGAAATAGATATATATACACATACACACATATACATACATATCAATATCATGTCATTTTGGCTTCTATAGACCTCAGTGTCCTCATCTGTAAAATGGTAGAACTGTATTATATCTCCAGTAAGGGAAATGGGCTAGATTTCATCCAGCGTTCAAATTTTATGTCTGAGAAACCTAGCAGCTATTTTCATGTAAGGAGAATAAAAACAGTCTTAACAGATAATGTAGGGCACTAGGGGGAAAAACACATGAAAAGAGGTAGTAGGGTGTAAAGACAAAAGTACTTGATTGGAAGCCCAGAGTTCTAGTTAGTTTCCATTCTATCTACTGACAAGCAATGAGAATTTGGCAAGTCACTTGCCATCAGTATCCTCATCTGAAACACAGGAATAGTATCTTCCCTGCCTGTTATGGAAACCAAATAATGTCACGTGAAGAAAGTGGCAAACTACAAAGTGCTAGGCAAAGATGAAATACAGTGCCATTAATCCATTTAAGAGCCTTTAGTCCACCAGTAGAGTGTGTTGGTTAATAGATAATGGAAAGCCGAGGCAAAGAATTTAAGCCTTTGTCAAGTTATGTGACCCTAAGATACAGTGTTATGCTGCTTCCTAAAACACATTACAAGTACTTTGTAAAGACAAATAGGTCAGTAAGCTTCCAAATAATAGTGTGTTTGACTTCAGACTTCTGTGTCTCATCCTGTAAGTCACAGTCCACTTTTTTCTAGCCAATTGCGAATAGGATTCCTTCCAGAATCATTTTAAAGTTGGAAGGGACTGCGTTCCTCTGTCATTTAATCTGATGAGGAAACTGAGGTCCAGTGAGGTTTATGAGGATTACCTAAGGTCATATTGCTAGTGGCTAAGTTAAGAATCAGGGCCTCCTAATTCTTAGCCTAAACCCGTGAAACTAGAATGAAGAGCAAAACAGGATTTAGATCAATTCCTTCTACTTTTCTGGAAATTTAAGTTCTAATTCTATACTCAAGAAACGCTGGAAAACTCAGGAAAAACAAAACAAAACTAAAGTCACTTGCAATCCCTCTTTAGCTATTAACATGTTTGGGTATATATCTTTTTTTTTCTTTCTGGGACAGGATCTTGCTCTGTCGTCCAGGCTGGAGTAACGTGGTGCAATCCTCACTCACTGCAGCCTCCAACTCCTGGGCTCAAGAAGTCCATATATATATTTTATACATATATATACATATATATGGAGGGGGGGAGGGGGGTAGAGAGAGAGAGAGAGGTAATCCCACTATGTTAACCAGGCTGGTCTCAAACTCCTGGCCTCAAGTGATCCTCCCACCTCAGCCTCCCAAAGTGTTAGGAGGTGTTCTCCTAACACAGGTGTGAGTCACTGTGCCCAGCTGGGTATACATCCTTTTTTCCTAAGTATTTTCAAAAACTGGGATCATATTGAACATATTCTATAATCCTTTAGGGAAAAAACTGAGCAATCCACATTAAATATTTTCCCACATAATCAATTTTGATATTTTTAATGGTTGCAATGAATGTGCTATAAATATCAAATGTATCTCTAGTTATTTCTTTACAAAATAGTCTTATGAGAGGAATGTTTGCACTCTTTCACTACCAATAAATTTCACTCTTTTACATTGTTAGGTTTCTGGCCATTTATATTCCTGTATTTAACAAGGTATTCGATTACCTGCATAACTAAGAAGATCATAGGATTTTTAAAGATATAATGGTTTGGGATGGCAATCAAGTTCTAATGGTGCTCATTTTTTAGGTTACCTTCATCACAGGCTGCTCCAAAGGCAGAGCAATGTGGAATAAACCAGCACATTTACTTAAGATCACACTATGATACATCTCTCTGAGTGCCTCACTTCACAATGGGGATCCATTCACTGGCTTCCAGATGACGTTCACAGTTCACTTAACACTGATACTGACTTTGTTCCTCATGTTTAGATAGCTTCTCCTATCTATACTTCTCAGAAACACCATCAACTAGAATAGAGCCACTTATCCACAAAAGTTGTATCAACCAGCTTACCTTCTGGGAGAGATGGATGGTACCCAAATACTAAAAGTGAATCCTGTAATGTGGAGCAACCAAACAGAAAACAGTCCAAGGATTCAGGAAATGGTAAAAACCTTTTAAATCTAAATAGTAGTTATTTTGGTTTTGTTCTGCTCCCACCCCCCAAAAGAACTGGAATTCTTTCCAGCATGACCAAAAAGGAAAGCTAGTAAAATATCTAAATGAACTGACCCTTGCATATTAATAGTTAAAATTCTCCTGGTGATTTAGATACTTCAGAAACCTTATAGGCTTTCTCATTAATTCCAAAGATTATCAACTTAATGTTTCACTGAAATTATATTACTGACCTTATTTAGAAAAAGCTACACAAATTACTACTGTTTATTGTTTGTTATTTGCCATGCACGGTTAGGTTTTACATATACTATTTTATTCTGCACAATAATCTCATAAAGTAGGAATTCTAACCCCATTTTACAGATGAAGAGTCTTGTCTGTCTACTCAGTTAATAAATGACAAGCAAAGATTCAAATCCAGTTTGACAACTTAGACTGTCAAACTCTAAACTCAAATTTTTACACTATACTACACTATTATTTAAATAAATAAAAATCAGATACAAGAAGCCCAGTAGACTCTGGCTTGCTGTTCTTCAGTTCACCTTGCAGACAATCTAAAACTGCCTTTCATTATTCTTTACTAAATAATGTTCACTGGTGCCTACCCATTGCCTTAGAAGTGTACATCCATGAGCCAGCTTTTCTTCACCCCTCATGTCTCATTCAGTTTAAATGCTATTGCCTCAGAAAGAACTATCTTGACCTCATACTCTAAAGTAGGCCTCCATGTTGTTAATCTAAGTACCCTTCTTACTTTTTCTGACTCTTTTCATAACCTGTATGTTGACTGCTTAACATCCCATTAGAACAGGGACCATGTCTGGTTTGTTCATTAAGCCACCCAGCTTTGAACCCTGTATACCCAGAGACCAGCATTGTGCCTGTCAAACAGCGGTACTCTTTTGCAGAATGTATGAACGGAATGAAAGAAATTAAATGAGAGTCAAGGATTTCCATAATCTGGCCCTACTGTACCTTCTCAGTCACAGTTTGCGTCTTTAAGTCAATTCACTGCTCCCTATGGAGGTCTCCGGCTCCCGCTGAGACTACAAATCCTACCCAGACTTTAATATTCGGCTTAAAACCCATTTCCACTAAGAGCCCTATCCCAGACATAACCAGCCTCCTCTCCACTTCTATTAGACTCCCATAGCACTTGCTCACCATGCTGCTATCCAGCTTTTACTATAAACTACTTTGGAGTGTTAATTTACTATTCATGCAGTTGGTCTTAGGTCTCATCTACACCTGCACTACACATCACAATAGTCACTGGGCACATGGAGCCACTATGTACAAATCAATTTAAATTACATAAAATTTAAAATTTGGTTCCTGTCCATATTAGGGACATTTCAATTGCTCAACAGCTACCATGGCTAGTGGCTACCATAGGGAACAGCACAGACATAGAAAATTTCCACCATTACATAAATTTCTGTTAGTGCCTTGAGTTCAAGAACTGTATTTTAAACTTCTATTTCACATAGTAAAGATGGTACCCACAACACCTCATAAACAGTGAGAGTTCAATATTTAATAGAAAAAACAGTAACTTGCTGAATAAGATAATTTTAACATGACTATTTACATTGTAAACTGTTGTCTTCTACATTAGCACACGGTCCATACACTAAGTTAAAGACTATCCTTAGGTCAAGTTTACAGTTTTAGAGAATCCGATATGATTATCTAAGAGTCAACCATACAAACAGCATTTATATAGTATTATCCAGTTTATAAAGTGCTTCATATTCACCAATTATTTGGCCAATATATTTTTGGTGAGGAACACAGAGATTCAGGGAAGGTCTAATATTTATTGAGTGGCAACTAAGTACCACTGTGTGAGGTGATTTTCCTGTGTTCTCATCAGCCTCACAAGATCAAGAGGAAACTGAGGCTGAGAGAAGTTACCTATTCACATCATACAGTAACAAAACCCACATCTCACCACTGCATCCTCAACTCCTTCTGGCTAAATATTTCTACCTAAACAAACTCAGTGTATTTAATGAAGTAGATGTTGGCTAATAAAATTACAACTGACCTTAAGTTTGGAGAAGGAAACTTTTATAATACTGAAAGTGTAATTAGATACAGTAAAGTTAGATACAAACGTCACAGATAAACAATGCTTTTTTTAAAAGAAGAAAAGAAAAGAAACACAGCCTCTTTATTTTGGGAGTAAATGGGCTAAATTAAGGGAAGAAAGTGCAGGCAATTTTCAAAAGCCCAAATTATAAAGCACTTAAAAAGATGCATAGTAATATTATTGAAAATAGTTTTACTGTGGGGCATATGTACTCAAATATAGCTGATGAGTAGTATTAAACAATGAGGTAAGCTATTCAAATGTTTAAGATCCATATTACAAATCATTTCATTATTCCGAATATCCAACTTATCTCAAAGTTTTAAATCTCGAATGAGCCAAACCCTTATTACTAATAAATTATACATTGAGAATATATTAATGAAGTTTCACAGTAGAAAAAGGATTAGGGAGGGGCATTAAAGTTCTTTAAGAGTTTCCGTAAATGTGATCCACAAGAACTGGGACGTGTTCCAAACTGCACTGTGTTAAACTGCCAAGCCAATGAACATTCAATCTTGGTTTCTTCAAATATAATGATGCTCTTTTAGTCTACCTCAAAGAAGAGAACATAAGATGATTACGATATTTTTTATTAGACTTCTAATCTCTGCTGTAATTTCTTCTAGAAAAATAATACCAGTGATGAGAAAATACACTCTTCATTTGTCCAACTTTTTTTTTTTTTTTTTAGGTTGTCTCTTACTTGCACTAAGGCTCCCATTCTCAAAAAGAAATCGAAAGACTGATATACAGCAAGGCATCAAAGCATTCTTTAGAAGGCTCAGCAACCACTATGGATACTGCCAGGAAATCATTCCACTCTCATTTTGAAAAGGGCAGCAGTCATAAGGGGGAGGGAAGTGGATGCTGTCAGAGGTGGCAGGTGTGTTTTGAGGCCAGCAGTGTTTTGTTTTTAATGTGGCACAGTTGCACGTCTCCAATTCTGTGCCACAAGGGAGCAAATATCCGAGGGCTTCTTAACTCTTTTACAATCATCTCCTTGGAGGAAAAGAACACTTTGGTAAGATACAAGTTTGGCAACTTTTTTAGGCAGAAAAGCTGAACCGGTTAGAATACTTAAAAAAAAAAAAAATTGAGTTCCAGTCTAAAGAATAAAAGTAAAATAAACTCCAAAAACAACTAAAGTGAAAATAATGCAGAACTGAATGCCATGTTTCTTTTCTTTGAAGAGGAAGAGGTATGGGAAAGGAGGTACACTGTTGCTTCTTCCCTACACCTTTGTATAATGGAGATCTCTCTAATGGTTTTCTTTTCACTTGTTACACAAAAGCAAAGTGTTACAAAAAGTAGACTCTTGTGGTATCTTCCAAGAGTACTTCAAGTAAAATGGAAGAGATACATGTGTCAGTTCTGCAGTGTCCCGTTAAAGAGGGCAGCAGTGCTGGGATAAAAATGAGTTAACATGCTCCTTGTAACTATGAATCCGCTTATGCTAAAAGTATCGAGGTTTCATTTGCATTATCCCAGACTCCACACTGCGCCCACTGAAGCTTCTCTTGAGAATGCTCTGTTCACCTTCAAAACACAATGTTTTATCGGAGTCACTTTACAATTTTGTGGTAAGGCGAAAGTCAAAAGCAGCCTCAAACCACCTTTAGTTAGTAAACTGAGGGGTTTAGGGCTCATTAAGACTAAGACGATCGGTTACCCCCTCTTGCCAATGACCGGGATGAATCTCAAGAGTTGTGTTTACAAAGCATGCACAGACCCACATTGTTGTGTGCGTCCGTGTACCTTAAACAGAGAAAGGATGTGGACCTACGGGGGAAGTCTTTGGAGTTTCGTGAACTCCTATGAAAAGGTGGGAAGGGAGAGAGAAAGTCGTTCCGTTTCGATTTTTCGAGGTCACTTCTAGGGACTCGTCCGCGAGCGCGTCCCGGTAGCGGAAAGCCCGGCCAGCGGCGCCCGACACGGCTCTGCCTCCTCCCTAGAAGGGCGCGTGGGCCAGGACCCGTGGTCAGCCCGCCGCCCGAGGTCGGGTGGACGTTTGGCCCCGCCCCCGCCCGCTCCCGACGACCCTCGGAGGTGGCGGAGGCGCGCGACTCACATGTGCGGGTTCCTCCTGAAGGCGTTAGTGATGTCCTTCACCACCCGCTGCACCAGCACCGCCACTTCCTCGCTGGTCTCGGCCATGTTGGCGGCGGCCGCGACTGTTCGGGCGCGCCTCCGCGTGAGCCGGGCCGCCAGCAGGAGTTTCGCGGAGATCGCGCGCGCGCGCGCGCGCGCCCGCGGG
>NW_016805609.1:1004888-1010682 GCF_001698545.2 Rhinopithecus bieti
GAAAGTGAAGGAAAAGTTATTTGCCATCTGGATGTAGGAAGTAGAAATGAAATCGTTTTTAAATTTTTCGATTTCATTTTCTACTACATTTGGTAGCCTTTGCGTCAATTTTGGAATTTAAAAAAAAGTATCAAGACTCTGACAGGGTTTGCTCATAACAGCAAAAATAAATTTTTGTAGGAAAAACGAGCTTTCTAGTTTATTTAGGATTTTGAAATGCCATAACTAAAATTTTTGTGTATCAGGTTTTCTTTTGCTCCTCTGTGGTAGAAAAATCTGGCTGCCTTTAGTTCAGTTTTATTCTTCCACCCGTGAAATCTGCATCTTTGGCCAGGTGCGGTGGCTCAGGCCTGTAATCCCAGCACTTTGGGAGGCCATGGCGGGCAGATCACGAGGTCAGGAGATCGAGACCATCCTGGTTAACACGGTGAAACCCCGTCTCTACTAAAAATACAAAAAAAAAAAAAAAAAAAAAAAAAAAATTAGCCAGGCGTGGTGGCGGGCGCCTGTAGTCCCAGCTACTCCGGAGGCTGAGGAAAGAGAATGGCATGAACCCGGGAGGCGGAGCTCGCAGTGAGCCGAGATCGCGCCACTGCACTCTAGTCTGGGGGACAGAGCGAGACTCCGTCTTAAAAAAAAAAAAAAAAAAAAAAAAAAAAAAAAAAAAAAAAAAACTATTTAAAAAAAAAAAAAAAAAAAAAAAAACTGTATCTTAAAAAACTTAAAAAAAAAAAAGAACAAGTTCATGAAGTTCATGGTGTGTTTAATGTGAACATATGCAGAGCATTTGTGGTCGTTTTTATGATTGTAAAACTAAAAACTATCCATTGCATGTAAAGTGAATAAGAAATATAAACGAAAAATATTTACTATACTCGGTGGACAGTATTTCCTGTGGGTATGTTTATAAAGGCTGGACTTGGCCTTCTAGTTGCAAAAGAAGTGAGGTAGGATCAGGCGTGGTGGTTCACACCTGTAATCCCAGCACTTTGGGAGGCAGAGGCGGGAGGATCACGAGATCAGGAGATCGAGACCATCCTGGCCAAGATGTTGAAATCCCGTCTCTGCTAAAAATACAAAATTAGCTGGGCGTGGTGGCACGTGTTTGTAATCCCAGCTACTTGGTAGGCTGAGGCCGGAGAAGCGCTTGAACCCGGAAGGAGGAGGTTGCAGTAAGTGGTGAGCCCGCCACTGCACTCCAGCCTGGTGACAGAGCAAGACTCCATCTTAAAAAAAAAAAAAAAAAAAAAAAAAAAAAAAAAAAAAAAAAAAAAAAAAAAAAGGAGATAGAAGTTTCACAAAATTGTAGCCGGTGAGGTGGGACAGATTTAAGAATTAGTAAAGTTGGCCGGGCACGGTGTCTCGTGCCTGTAATCCTAGCACTTTGGGAGGCCAAGGCGGGTGGATCACCTGTCAGGAGTTCGAGACCAGCCTGGCCAGCACGGTGAAACCCCGTCTCTACTAAAAATACAAAATTAGCCGGGCGTGGTGGTGCATGCCTGTAGCTCAAGCTACTTGGGAGGCTGAGGTGGGAGAATCACTTGAACCCCGGGAGATGGAGGTTGCAACAAGCCAAGATTGCGCCCTGCACTCCAGCCTGGGCAACAAAAGAGAAATTCCATCTCAAAAAAAAAAAAAAAAAAAAAAAAAAGAAAAAGAAAAGAGTTAATAAAACCAAACAAACTTTAACCAATAACAAGTTCTGGAGTGAAGCAGTGAAAAGAGTGGAATGTGTGTGTTTAGATTCCAAGGCAAAAGACAACTTTAAATATCCTGTTTAAGAATGTAAGACCAGTTCTTAAATTAAAATTCTTTTTTTTTGTTTTTTATTATCTTTAAGTCATAGGGTACAAGGTGCATAACGTGCAGGTTTGTTACATATGTTATACTTATGCCATGTTGGTGTGCTGCACCATCAACTCGTCAGCACCCATCAATTCATCATATATATCATGTATCAACTCCCCAATGCAATCCCTCCCTCCTCCCCGCTCCATGATAGGCCCCAGTGTGTGATGTTCCCCTTCCCGAGTCCCAAGTGATCTCAATTGTTCAGATTCCCACCTATGAGTGAAGAACATGCAGTGTTTGGTTTTTCTGTTCTTGTGATAGTTTTGTAAGAATGAATGGTTTCCAGCTGCATCCATGTCCCTACAAAGGACGCAAACTCATCCTTTTTTATGGCTGCCATAGTAATTCCATGGTGTATATGTGCCACAATTTTCTTAATCAGTCTGTCAAGATGGACATTTGGGTTGATTTCCAAGTCTTTGCTATGTGGAATAGTGCCGCAATAAACCATACGTGTGCATGTGTCTTTGTAATAGAATAATTTATAATCCTTTGGGTATATACCCAGTAGTGGGATGCTGGGTCATATGCTACATCTAGTTGTAGATGTTGAGGAATTGCCATACTGTTTTTCCATAATGGTTGAACTAGTTTACAATCCCACCAACAGTGTAAAAGTGTTCCTATTTCTCCACATCCTCTCCAACACCTGTTGTTTCCTGACTTCTTTAATGATTGCCGTTCTAACTGGTGTGAGTGGTATCTCATTGTGGTTTTGATGCATTTCTCTGATGGCGAGTGATGAATGAGCATTTTTTCATGTGTCTGTTGGCTTGTATGAATGTTTCTTTTGGAAATGTCTGTTCATATCCTTTGCCGCACTTTTTGATGGGGTTGTTTGTTTTTTTTTCTTGTAATATCGTGAAAATGGCCATACTGCCCAAGGTTATTTAATAGATTCAACTGCCAATCCCCAATCAAGCTACCAATGAGTTTCTTCCACAGAATTGGAAAAACTGCTTTAAAATTCATATGGAACCAAAAAAGAGCCCGCATTGCCAAGACAATCCTAAGTCAAAAGGGACAAGCTGGAGGCGTCACGCTACTGATTTCAAACTATACTACAAGGCTACAGTAACCAAAACAGCATGGTACTCGTACCAAAACAGAGATATAGACCAATGGAACAGAACAGAAGTCCTCAGAAAATAATACCACACATCTACAGCCCATCTGATCTTTGACAAACCTGAGAGAACACGAATGGGGAAAGGATTCCCTATTTAATAATGGTGCTGGAAAATTGGCTAGCCTAAGTAGAAAGCTGAAACTGGATCCTTTCCTTACCCCTTATACGAAGATTAATTCCAAGATGGATTAAGAGGACTTAAATGTTAGAACTAATACCATAAAAACCCTAGAAGAAAATCTAGGTAGTACCATTCAGGACATAGGCATGGGCAAGGACTTCATGTCTAAAACACCAAAAAACAACGGCAGCACAAGCCAAAATTGACAAATGCGGATCTAAATTAAACTAAAGAGCTTTGCACAGCAAAAAGAACCTACCATCAGAGTGAACAGCAACTACAGAATGGGAGAAAATTTTTTGCAACCTACTCATCTGACAAAGGGCTAAGTATCCAGAATCAAAATTCTTAAACTTAGTAAGTTTTCTTAATCAGGATCTTGCATCCTAATGGCAGTGGGAAATAAATCCCAATTTCTGGAGGCAGAGATCAACGCAGCACACTCAGAAATAATGATTTTCCCCCAAAGGCTTTATTTAACAGGGAAAAAATCAAACTTTGTCCCCAAATTTTGATGTAAAATAGGTATTTCAGAAACAGAATTCCTCTGTATGATTCTGTGTATGCCCTCTCACATGCAAACTCTTTATAGTATTTTTTTTTTTTTTTTTAGAACTGGAGCATAATTAGAACTCTGAGCCAACTCTCTAATTTTACAGATAAGAAAACTGAAGTCCAAAGAAGATTTGAAATTCATGAATCCTCAATAATGATATATATGTATACAAGAATAGGGTATAATAAATTTAGCGTGATTTTGTCGAAGAACTACAAGATTTATGTTCATTTATTGATAATAAAATACAGTAAATAAATGCCCAATGAGAGGGGATTGACTAAATTATAAATTTATATAGTAAGTTGCTATTTAGATAATTGAAAATCACATTATAAATAGAAGAATATATACCAAAGTGTTAGAGGTATTTTCATAGGACAATTTGAGTATGTAATGTAAAGAGCAAAGTAACACTTGTAATTTAAGAATTTTTTTTTTTTTTTTTTTTTTTTTTTTTTTTTGTTTTTTTTTTTTTTTTTTTTTTTTGAGATGGAGTTTCACTCTGTTATGCAGGCTGCAGTGCAGTGGTGAGGTTCAAGCAATTCCCCTGTGCCAGCCTCCTGAGTAGCTGGGATTATAGACACACGCCACCACACCTGGCTAATTGTTCTTAGTAGAGACTGGGTTTCACCATGTTGGCCAGGCTGGTCTCGAATTCCTGACTTCAACTCCTGACCACCCACCTTGGCATCCCAAAGTGCTGGGATTACAGGCTTGAGCTACTGCACCTGGCCTAAGAAAAGTTTTTTAAAGTATATATTAATAAGGAGCTGATATATTTGTTAATTAGCCAACTATCTCATGTGCATACTAATTTTCTTACAGTTATATTGATTTTTTTAAGTGATCGTATCTATTATTATCATTTACATGGTTGTGAATATATTTTGGCAGTCTTCCTACCAACTCCCAAAAACCACACGTTTCTTATTTTAGAAGACTAATTGATAATAGAGGAAAATGTGGATATGTAATGACCAAAACAAGTACCAAATACAAATGCAATACAATATAATCCTAATTTCACATATACAGTATAATTTGTACATAATATAGATATAATTGTACATATATGTAAAATAGATGGGGGGCTACAAACTAAAATGTTAACAATGATTATCTCCGTATGATAGAATTGAGATAATTAAGACCAATAAATATATATTCTTTATACTTTTCTGGATGTCCCAAACTTTCACAATGAAAAACCTAATGTATGTCTTGAGGGCCCTGGAGGGAATGAGGACAGTGAAGTAGTTTTAATGACTTTTGTGAAGAAATTAAGATGCCTTGTCATCCGTTTCCATCTTTGCTTTGTATTATTCTGCTTACATTACTGACATGTTGTTTATCACTCCATTTATTTTTATTTGAATCCCATTTTCTGATAACATCTTACAAAATAGAATTCAAATAGTACTAAATATGTTCTACCGTATGCTAGCTATTATTACAGAAAGAACAGTCTTATTTCCTCCATTACAAAAATTAAGTAGCCAAGTGCAGAGGCACACTTCTGTAGTCCTAGCTACTCTGGAGGCTGAGAGGATTGCTTGAATCCAGGGGTGTGAAGATCAGCCAGAGCAACAAAGTGAGACCTCATCTCAAAAAAAGTAATGCCCAATTTTGAATGGCTTATTATATTGTCATTGTGGTTACCTATATCTTAAATTTTGCCAGACCTCAGCCCTATCCACTATCTTAAAATCTAAAATTTAAGAACTTACTAGCAAAGAAATAGGAGAAGGGTAACAAAATATTAACCAAGAAGCCACAGTATTGATGTATTTTATGGATTCTTAAGAAAAATCAACAGAAATGATGATCATCTTTAAAATTTTTATTAGGCCAGGCATGGTGGCTCACGCCTGTAATCCCAGCACTTTGGGAGGCCAAGGTGGGCAGATCACGAGGTCAGAAGATCGAGACCATCCTGGCCAACACAGTGAAACCCTGCTGTACTAAAAATACAAAAAATTAGCCGAGCGTGGTGGCAGAAGCCTGTAGTCCCAGCTACTTGGGAGACTGAGGCAGGAGAATGGCGTGAACCTGGGAGGCGGAGCTTGCAGTGAGCCGAGATCGCACCACTGCACTCCAGCCTGGGCGACAGAGTGAGACTCCGTCTCAAAAAAAA
>NW_016805609.1:1010903-1019726 GCF_001698545.2 Rhinopithecus bieti
AATAGAATTTAATAAATATACTTTAAAAGATATGTACATTAAATTTAGAACATTTGTATACTCTTTACTTTGGTGTGTTGGTTTATTTCCCCAAGTATGACTTACTACATATTCAAGAACTATTGAAAAATATACAAAACCACTCATGCGTGGTAGTGCATCTATTGTTATAATTAGTTGATATTTCTAGCTCTTTATTATTCCAGTTGTTGGGATAAAAATGAGAAAATACATGTGATAGCATCTTTAAACTGAGAAGCACTGTTCAAGTTATTATTCATTTCTATGAATAAAGAAAGTGTCATTACTAGTAAATCCATATTAAAACATAATAGTAAACTAAGGCTAAGCTGGATAATTTCAATATGAAACTTGTTTAACACTTTTAAAGAGAATTTTTATACTGCAATTATAATTAATCTAGTTAAAGCATGAACTTTTTCTATGCTGACAAAGTACATAATATTATCAAGATGATAATAATGAAGATGACTTTAAATGACCAGTTTATGCTGATGTTAGAACCCATGAAGATACAGGGATGAGGGTATTAGTTACATAAATGGTTTTTGTTGCTAAGTGATGTTTTATTTTATTTGATAGTTCCAAAATATCATCCTTTTCCTTTGCCCTGTTCTTCCTTCCTACCACAGAGGCCCAGGAGACTCATTGTGTAATCTTTAGAAAAGAACAGGAGAAAATGTCTAGAGAGAAAGCGCCATTCCAGGATCTGCATATAGAAACAGCTAAGGAGATGGGTATCGCTCAATGATGCGATTAGTTTGTCATGTAAGGTACTGAAGACGTCAGACTGTCATAAGAATTTCCTTAGTAATAATGCCTTTTAATGGATGACTAAATTTTTAAAGTATACAAATATAAGTACATCCTTAATGTTTTTTTCTGTATATTTTTCAATGTAACTGTGACAGAGGTGAAAGCCATAGACAGGTTCCAACATAACTGGAAATTTAGAAAGGGAGTAGGAACTTCATTTTGGCCACAGTAGAGGTTCAGTCTGAAGCCTCTTCAGTAACTATCTAAAAGTAAGACAAGGCTATACCTCCTTTCATCTCCCTTCTAAAGTTAATTTTTCCATTTGGGAATTTTCTAATATACCTTACATTTCAGTTTCTTTCTGTTTCTATGTTTTAAGCTACATCAGAGACACATCAAAATTATTAACACCAGGTCAAAATTACCCATAGGAAATGATGAGCTTTTTTTGTTATTTGACTTATGCTCTTAACTTGCAGTATAATATTTATAGAGACTGATAGTCTGAATTTTAAGAAGGAATGTCAAAGAATAAGACTCCAAACGATGTCTTCTGACTTTAAGCACTTTAATTTCTATGATAAGTCCTCTGAGTCATCCGTGTGCAAAAAGGGCAGTACAAAAGATAATCTCTTGGGCTTATAGGAGGAACAGGCTAAACACTATCCCTGAGAAGACAAGAAGCCAAACAATTTGATTTATTCCATAAATTTTAATGAGTGATACTGTGTGTTAGACATTGTGCTAGCAACTGGGTATTCAATGGTGAGAGAAACAGACATGGTTCATGCCTTCTGTGGGACTTACAGTCTGATAGAAGAGATAGACAATATTCAAGTAAACAGACAAATATATAATGAAAAATTGTAATAAATGGCACAAAAGGAGAAAGCAGGGTACCGTGATAGATGATAAAAGTGTCAGGGTAAGGACATAGCTTTGGAGGCTATGGTCAGAGAAGCCTTCTCTGGGTGGTGATGTTTAAGCTGAAACCTGAAAGATGAGAAGAAACCAGCCCTGTGAAAAGCAGGGAAAGAACTCACCAGTGGTGAAACATTAGAGTGAAGGCCTAAGAACAGAAGAGCTAACTTAGCATGTCTGAGGAATTGAAAGAAGGCTAAATTAGTAACTTCTACAAACCTTACAATGTTTGTAAAGTGATTTCAGATTCAGGATGGTGGTTACCCAAATGACAAAAATGAACACGACTGCCTAGTTACAATTTTTTCCACTCTGTGTTCTTTATTGTACTACACGAACAGTTTTTTTGGGCTGAATGTTAAAATATTTGCAGAATAAAACTTAAGTGTTATGAAGTATATCAGTTAAGGTCCTGTCAGGAAAACAAGTCACACTCTGTATTCTAAGTAAAAGGGGTTTAATATAAGTCATTCGAGGCTTACATACCTGTTGGAAGGGTGAGGTAGAAAGTCAGGGGAACTGTTGTCAAATATCTCAGTCTTCAGCAATAAAACAGGTGGCTACACCTTGTCCAGAAGCTACTGCAAGTCTCAAGAACCTCTAGGAAGCTCCTACCAGCTCTTTTCATAGCATCTACTCAAGTGTTTCTCAAGAAACTCACCCAGAAGTGTGTCAAACCTCATATTGATTCTCTGTACATGCTTCTCCTTGAAACTGTCTCTGAAGAATAATGGTCTCTTCTTTCTGCTTTCCAAATCTTGTGTTCTTACTAGCAAACTCTGCTACACTATGAAGGAGAAATTATAAAGAGGTAATGATAATGCCTGGGTGACAATCCCAAGTTGCCAACAGACAATTCAGTACAGTTCACTTATTTTGCTTTGGTGAATGAAAAAAAACTGTGAGATTCATTGGGGTAAAGGTAGGAGAAGCCACTTGCCCTTGGTCCCTGGATACATGTATTCTGGTTATGGAAAATATGACATAAGGCACTGGATGGTGCTTCAGATTGCATATCGATCTTGTAAGACAGCCCCACAACCCACATTGTGCTGTCCAATCTAGCACTGTATTGGAGACTTCAATAGGTAATTCTACTGCCTAATTAAGTAAACTGCTTTAGAATGGTGGGGTATGTTATGGTCAGTGAATCCCATGGGTATGAACCCTATTCCTATGCTCCTTTTGTTTTAAAATGAGT
Organism: Rhinopithecus bieti; assembly: GCF_001698545.2. Lineage (NCBI taxonomy): Eukaryota > Metazoa > Chordata > Mammalia > Primates > Cercopithecidae > Rhinopithecus > Rhinopithecus bieti. Next base: position 1,013,803 of record NW_016805609.1, read on the forward strand.
TCATTGGTCAAAAATTAAGTATGCTAGTTATGTACTGTTGTGTAACAAACAAACCTCAAGCTTAGTGACTTAAAACATTATTATTTCTGGCAGTTCTGTGGATTGACTGGGACCAACTGGGCAGTTGTTAGTGTTATGCGGTTATAGAAAGATAATGGCTGGGGCTGAATTCATCAAAAGCCTTGACTGGCCTAGATGTCTGATTGTTTCTTTACTCACATGTCTGGTGCTGTGGTGCTTCTTGTTCTCTCTTTTCAACTGGCATCTCATGCTCCAGGGCTTTTCAGAGCATAGTGAGCTCAGGAAATGATACACAGCAGCTAGCTTCCAAAAGGCAGGAAATGAGAGCTTAGGTTGGTTAAGGGCATAGCATCAGTTTAGCAATATTAAAATAGTCAAAGTGGTAACAGTACTTCCCCAGAATCAAGGGGATGGAGGAAGTCCCATGGGATAGTGTGAAGGTCACATTGCAGAAGAGAATATGGAATAGAAGATGGTGCTTTGCCTATCTTGAAAAGAAAGCCTATCATGTGTTAAATGGGGTACTGTATTAGGCTGTTCTTGCATTGCTGAAAAGGAATACCTGAGGCTGGGTAATTTATAAGGGAAAGAGGTTTAATTCACTCGTGATTCCACAGGCTTTACAGGAAGCATGATGTTGGCATCTGCTTGGTGTCTGCGGAGGCCCCGGGGAGCTTACAATCATGGAGAAAGCAAAAAGGGAGCAGGTGTCTCACATGGTGAGAGCAGGAGTAAGAGGGAAAAGGGGCAGGTTCCACATGCTTTTAAACAACCAGATCTCATGTGAACTCAGAGCTAGAGTTCCCTAATGAAGGGGAAAGTACCAAACCGTTCATGAGGGATCTGCCTCCCACAATCCAAATAACTCCCACCAGGCTCCACCGCCAACAATGGAGACAACATTTCTTTTTTGAAAAAACTGTCTTCATTTTTATTTTTTGTGAGTACATAGTAGTTACATGTATATATTAATGGGGTAGGAAATGACATTTCAACATGAGATTTAAAGGACACATATATCTAAACCATATCAGGTATCATGATAGTAAACAAGGCATTCAGTTTATCTATGGATAGTGATGAAGAAGAAACTGGGGCAGGAAAACATCAAATTGCTGTCCCGATGATGGAAGAATCCATCATAAACAACCTGCCATCAGGTAGCTTGTTGGTTCCTTTTGGTCCCTTCTGTTGAAAGCTTGGGGCACCTAGCAATGACTCTAACAAGATCAGCTTTGCATGGGGGTTGGAGGGGGAATAAAACCTGCATTATTGTGCATAGTATAATCTCTACGGCCACCATTATCATGAGCCCATAAAGCAAACATTGTCGTGGCTAGGGAAAGAGGCTGAGTATTAGCCATAGAACATTTTGTACTGATTATTGAACATTTTCTGCAATGGATGGCCTTTTTTGAGCTTTCATATGGAACATAAATAACACCAGAATCTATGCCTATTCAGAGAGGTCTCTCCTCATACCTCTTCCCCAAACTTCTTTATCATCAATTACCAAATTTTGCTAATTCCTGTATAATTAGTTCATACATTGTATTAGTCAGGGTTCTTTTAGAGAGACAGAACTAATGGGATATATATATCCCATAGGATATAATACATCCTATTAATATATATATACTGAGAGAGAGACAAGAGTTTATTAAGTATTAACTTACATGATTGCAAGCTCCCACAATAGGCTATCTGCAAGCTGAGGAGCAAGGAAGCCAGTCCGAGTCCCAAAACTGAAGAACTTGGAGTCCAATGTTCTATGTCAGGAAGCATCTAGCACAGGAGAGAGATGTAGGCTGGGAGGCTAGGCCCATCTCGTCCTTTGAGTTTTTTTCTGCCTGCTTTGTATTTGCTGGCAGCTGACTAGGTTCTGCCCACCAGATTAAGGGTGGGTCTGCCTTCCCTAGCCCACAGACTCAAATATTAATCTCCTTTGGCAACACCCTCACCGACACACCCAGGGGATCAATACTTTGTATCCTTCAATCCAATCAAATTGACACGCAGTATTAATGGTCACATAAATATACCAGAGTCCCTGACTATCTAAGCAAACTGTTAGCCACTGTCGGTGGATCAATGTTGATCTACTCCTCTGCCATGTCTTCTTTTAGTCTAAGTGGACTGCTAGATATACAGTCTGAAGTTCTGCCTACTTGGAGAATCTCCCTTCTCAGTTATTAAAGACTATTTCTGAGTGAGACTGTCATGCTAAAGCCATCCACTTTTGGATAGTACCAACGTATTGTGGAGAGCTGTTTGGAAACCAAATGAGGCCCAAATTTTCTCTTCCTCAGTCACATATCATAGAGAATTCTCCATGTGGCCATACATGTAAATTGAGGGAAAGATATCAATACATTAGGGGTCAGTACAGTTATTCCCCTGTATCTGTGGAGGATTATTTCCAGGATCCCTGTGGATACCAAAATCTGTACATATTCATGTCCCTTATATAAAATGGCGCAATGTTTGTATATGTCCTATGCACATCTTCCTATATACTTTGTTTTTATTTATTTATTTATTGAGATGTAGTTTCGCCCTTGTTACCCAGGCTGGAGTGCAACGGGGCAATATTGGCTCACTACAACCTCTACCTCCCAGGTCCAAGCGATTCTCCTGCCTCAGCCTCCCGAGTCGCTGGGATTACAGGCATGTGCCACCACATCAGGCTAATTTTTTGTATTTTTAGTAGAGACGGGGTTTCACCATGTTGGCCAGGCTGGTCTCAAACTCCTGACCTCAGATGATCCACCCACCTCGGCCTCCCAAAGTGCTAGCATTATAGGCGTGAGCCACTGCGCCCAGCCTATACTTTAAATCATCTCTAGATTACTTAAAATACCTAATAAGATGTAAATGCTATGTAAAAGGTTGTGATACTATATTGATTCTTTTAATCTGTACTATGTTTTTATTTTTTTCTGAATATTTTTGATCATCATTTAGTTGAATCCAGGAATGCAGAACCCACTGATACTGAGGGTGTCTGGGTCACTTACTCATGCAACTTGTGTCTTTGGGAAATGCTTGAGCATAATCTTGTATATCTCATTACAGCATTGTGGTCCTCAGTCAGGTAACGCCGTAGCTCTCTATGGACAGTTCATGTCACATGACTGGTTAGTGTTTCTTAGTCAGGTATTCAGTCCTGGCGGCCCCGTAGCAACCCCAGAACTGTTTCTCAAAAGTATAATGCTTATCAACAGAAAAGAGTTGGCTTTTCCCCCAAAACCCAAGGGGTATTGCCATGGCATTTTTTATTTGCTTCTGTTAGAACATTTCAATGTGCTCTTTCAGCACCACTCAGTCTGCTGAGTCATATGGCCCAAGATCAGCTTGCATAGAAGCTTAGAGCTGCAACAGAAGCTTCTGTTGCTCTGGAATCCATTCAAATCTATGGGTTACTCAGTAAGTGACTCAAAGTAGAACATTCAACTAGGGTATATGTCACAATCTGAATCCAAAGTGTCCCGTGTGTCTCCTTCTCAGTGGTAGAGTGTACAAGATGAGGCAACTTGCCCTTCACCTTGGTAGAAATGTTGTGCCATGCCCCAGCTAATGGACTCCTAGAAACTTCACTAAGGTGGCAGGCCCTTGAATGTTTTAAGGGTTTATCTTCCATTCACTGTGGCGCATGTGTTTATCAAGGTATCTAGGGTACTGCTGGCTAATTCCTGCACATAAAGTTGAATCCCTCAAAGTAATAAATGAGTAAAAGCCCTCATTATACTCTCATAGACTCGTGCATATGTCGAATGCAATTAAACAGTTGTCTAATTAGTTCCATGTGTTTATCCATCTACAGAATGTAAACTTCACAAGGGCTGGAACTGTATTTGTCCTGTTTATTTTATGTACCACTGTGTACATTGCATTGCAATATAATGGGCTCTGAGTACTTAAATGGATGGATGGATGAAAGGAAAGGATGAGAAACATTAGGGAAGGGTAGAATAATCTACATGTATAAATGTGATAAATAGTAGGGGAAGTCACTTGGAATTTAGAGGCCTAATCATGAGGAACCTTGAGGCCATATTTTGGCAGTGCTGAGGCGGGCTGATCATGAGGCCAGGAGTTCAAGACTAGCCTGGCCAACATGGTGAAACCACATCTCTACTAAAAATACAGAAGTTAGCTGGGTGTGGTAGCGCGTGTCTGTAATCCCAGCTACTTGGGAGGCTCAGGCAGGAGAATTGCTTGAACTCGGGAGGCAGAGGTTGCAGTGAGCCAAGATTGCACCACAGCACTCCAGCCTGGGTGACAGAGCAAGACTGTCTCAAAAAAAAAAAAAAATTCTGAAGAGTTGGAGCCACTGAAAGCATTTATGCTTCTTTGTTGAAATCCACTCATTCTTCAAGAGTGTTCTTATTAACTTACACATTGTTTTAGTTATACAAAAATACATAAATACACACACATACACACATATATATGCTTCTATACTTCTGGGTTTTATCACATAACAAAATGAGATAATCCGTTTCATCTTTATTGTTGTTTCCCTGGCACCTGGTACAGTTCCTGAATACAGTAAGCACTGCAAATGTAGTGCTGAGTGAGCTGAACAAACAAAGACCCAATTCCACTGCCACCTTTCCCATGAAACCTTCATTAATCACCTCAGTTTGAAATGCTCTCCTAGAAATAGGAACGCTTTTGCACAGTTGGTGGGAGTGTAAATTAGTTCAACCGTTATGGAAGACAGTATGGTGATTCCTCAAGGATCTATAATCAGAAATAGACCCAGCAATCCCATTATTGGGTATGTACCCAAAGGTTTATAAATCATTCTACTATAAAGACACATGCACACATATGTTTATTTCAGCACTATTCACAATAGCAAAGACTTGGAACCAACCCAAATGCCCATCAACGATAGACTGGATAAAGAAAATGTAGCACATATACACTATGGATAAAGAAAATATGGCACATACACACCATGGAATACTATGCAGCCATGAAAAGAAAGAGTTCATGTCCTTTGCAGGGACATGGATGAAGCTGGAAGCCACCATTCTAAGCAAACTAACACAGGAACAGAAAACCAAACACCTCATGTTCTCACTCATAAGTGAGAGTTGAACAATGAGAACATATGGGCACAGGGCAGGGAACGTCACACACCAGGGCCTGTCACGGGGTGGACGGCAAAGGGAAGGATAGCATGAGCAGAAATACCTAATGCAGATGATGGGTTCATGGGTGCAGCAAACCACCATGGCACATATATACCTATGTAACAAACCTGCACATTCTGCACATGTATACCATAAAGTATAATAATTTAAAGAAAAGAAAAAAGAAATGCTCTCCTATAATCTTGGACTCCACTATACTTTGTATAGCCTTTGTTTGGCACTTTTTATATATGACCTTGTTTTACAGTTATTTTTGTAAATCTCTAATATCTTTTACTAAGTTGAAGCAGTTGTCAAATTCATTTTTGTAACCCAACAACGTGGTACAGTTCCTTATATGAGGCAGATATTAAGTATATATGTATTGAATACAAAAAATGAGACAATGTATTACTTTTTTATTGTTCATGTTATGAGTAGCAAAGAATGTAGTAAGAGTCATAATTTGGCCAGGTGCGGTGGCTCAAGCCTGTAATCCCAGCACTTTGGGAGGCCGAGACGGGCGGATCATGAGGTCAGGGGATCGAGACCATCCTGGCTAACACGGTGAAACCCCGTCTCTACTAAAAAATACAAAAAACTAGCCAGGCAAGGTGGCAGGCTCCTGTAGTCCCAGCTACTCGGGAGGCTGAGGCAGGAGAATGGCATGAACTCGGGAGGCGGAGCTTGCAGTGAGCCGAGATTGTGCCACTGCATTCCAGTCTGGGAGACAGAGCAAGACTCCGTCTCAAAAAAAAA
>NW_016805609.1:1019992-1082245 GCF_001698545.2 Rhinopithecus bieti
AAAAAAAAAAAAAAAAAAAATCATAATTCTTAAAATTTATCAGTTTTCACAATTACCATAGATATATTTTATTCTGTAATTTGATGTTATTTTTCACCAATTGTGTGAGCATGGAGAATATAGGAAAACCTTCATTTTGGAAAAAGTTATAAATAATTATGTCTTTTTAAAATTATTTTTTAAATTAAGATAGTCACAAAACATAAAATTCACCCTTTGAAACATATAATTTAGTGGTTTTTAGTGTATTAACAAGGTTATACAACCATTACCACTAATTCCAGAATATTTTCTCTTCTTTTTTTTTTTTTTTTTTTTTTTTTTTTTTTTTGAGACAGAGTCACCGTCTGTCACCCAGGCTAGAGTGCAGCAGCTTGATTATGGCTCACTGCAGCCTCTGCCTCCCGGGTTCGAGCAATTCTCCTTGCCTCAACCTCCTAAGTAGCTGGGACTACAGGCACCTGAAAACACGCCTGGCTAATTTTTGTATTTTTAGTAGAGACGGGGTTTCGCCGTGTTGGCCAGGCTGGTCTGAAACTCCTGACTTCATATGATCCACCCGCCTCGGCCTCCCAAAGTGTTGGAATTACAGGTTTAAGCCTCTGCACCCAGCCAGAATGTTTTCATTATTCTTCTCCTCCACTCCCCCTCCCACAGGACGTGGTTTTGATGGAGGTTCTTGCTTTGTCTCTTCAGACTGCTTTTTCTTGCCCTTTAGCTTGCCTTGTAATCTTTTGCTAAAAACTAGGTATAATGTGTGGGATAATAGAAAAGTTATAATGGTCATATGGCCAGGAGCTGAGCTGTGTTTAATGTTTGCTGAAACCGTAAGTGCCAGTGGATTCAGTTTCCTCAGTTGTACTTTGTATTTTTCTTCCTTGTTATCTTTAGGTTTTCCTAAGAACTTCTTAGATAGAATCTGTGTCCTGTCACTTTTTTAGTTGAAATCTATTGGTATAAACTGGAGCCTTGCAGGTGATGTGGTAAGGTCCTGTGGGAGAGGAATCTATAATTTTATGATTAACTCTAAGTCATTTAGTGGGCCTGAGTCCTTGGACTTTGACCTTCAGTAGTGCTTCTTAGCCTTTTACTTCTCTTAGGTGAGATAAGGAAGCTAAGGGGGCTGGGATTGGGTAATTGCCCTTTCTTTTGTCAAAAGACTTGGTAGCATCATTTCACTTGGAGCATTGGTTCTTATTATGAAGATTGCTTTGGGTATATTTCAACATGCCCCTCCTCTTGACTAAAATGTGAGGGTGTTGTTCTGGGGTCATCTCCATGAAAGCCTGGTGTGGTTCCTGGAAGTAAAATAAATAGAAGTATGGGAGACCCCTAAGACTAGGCCCCCAAGGATTTTCTCAGTTTAGAGCAAGTCCACACTCAGACTCCAGCAGCTTGGTCAAGATTACCACTAAATGTTCATACCAGTTTATGGATTCGATGTCTTCTGCTCCAGGCAAGCTGATATCAGCTGTGATTCTCTGTATTTTCTTCTCTCTAGATTTCTGGGTGGCAGTTTGTTCTGCGACCTTAATTTTTTAACAGGTCTCAGAAAAGTAATTTATTTTCAGTTTCACCTTTTGTCTTACTGTAAGGATGAGAGTGAAGACTTCGAAGCTTTTACATGTTGGAGCAGAAACCAGAATTCTTCCAAATATCTTATTAAAGGGCTAGATAGGACATATTTTAGACTTTGTGAGTCATATGCTCTGTTCCAATTACTCACATCTACTGTAATAGCATGAATGCAGCCCTAGCAATGCAGAATTAATAACAGGCTCTCTATTTTGCTGCTGTTTCATTTATTTCTGTTCAATCTTTACTATTCCCTTCCTTTCATTTACTTTGGATTTAGTTTCCACTACTTTTTCTAGTTTCTTCTTTTTGGCTACCTTTCATTTCAAAATTTTATTTCAGTAGTTTTGGGGGGACAGGTGGTTGCATGGAAAGGTTCTTTAGTGGTGATTTCTGAGATTTTGGTGCACCCATCACTGGAGCAGTGTACACTATACCCAATGTGTTATCTTTTATCCATCACCCCACTTCAACCCTTTCCCCCAAGTCCCCAAAGTTCATTGTATCATTCTTATGCTTTTGCGTCCTCATAGCTTAGCTCCCACTTATAAGTGAGAACACACAATGCTTAATTTTCCATTCCTGAATTACTTCACTTAGAATTAGAATAATGGCCTCCAACTCCATCCAGGTTGCTGCAAATGTCATTATTTCATTCCTTTTTATGGTTGAGTAGTATTCCATGGTGTGTGTGTGTGTGTGTGTATATATATATATACATATATATATATATAAAATACATATATAAAAATATATATGGTATTTTCTTTATTTACTCATTGGTTGATGGGCATTTAGGCTGGTTCCATATTTGTGCAATTGTTAATTGTACTGCTGTAAACATGCATGTGCAAGAGTCTTTTTCATATAATGACTTATTTTCCTCTGGGTAGATACCCAGTAGTAGGATTGCTGGATCAAGTGGTAGTTCTACTTTTGGTTACTTAAAGAATCACTGTACTGTTTTGCATAGTGGTTGTACAATTTATATTCCCACCAGCAGTGTGGAAGTGTTCCCTTTTTACCACATTCATGCAATATCTGTTTTTTTTTTTTAATTTTTTAATGATGGCCATTCTTGCAGGAGTAAGGTGGTATCTCACTGTGTTTTTGATTTGTATTTCCCTGATAATTAGTGTGTTGAGCATTTTTTCATGTTTGTTGGCCATTTGTCTAACTTCCTTTGAGAGTTGTCTATTCATGTCCTTTGCCTACTTTTTTGATGGGATTTTTTTTTTCTTGCTGTTTTGTTTGCATTCCTTGTAGATTCTGGAATTAGTCTTTTATTGAATGCATAGTTTGCAAAGATTTTCTCCCACTCTGTGGGTTGTCTGTTTACTGTGCTTATTATTATTATCATTAATATTATTATTTTGCTGTGCAGAAGCTTTTTAGGTTAATTAGGTCCCATTTATTTATCTTTGTTTTTGTTGCATTTGCTTTTGGATTCTTGGTCATGAACTCTTTCTCCAAGCCAATGTCTAGAATAGTTTTTCTGATATTATCTTCCAGAATTTTTGTGGTTTCAGGTCTTAGGTTTAACTTTCTGATATATCTTGAGTGGATTTTTGTTTAAGATAAGAGATGAGGATCCAGCTTCATTCTCTGCATGTGGCTTGCCAATTATTCCAGGACTATTTGTTGAATAGGGTATCCTTTTCCCACTGTATGTTTTTCTTTACTGTTGGCTGTAAGTATTTGGCTTTATTTCTGAGTTATCTGTTCTGTTCCATTGGCCTACATGCCTTGTTTTATACCAGTACCATGCTGCTTTGGTAACCATAGGCTTGTAGTATAGTTTGAAGTTGGGTAATGTGATGCCTCCAGATTTGTTCCTTTGGCTTAGTCTTACTTTGGCTATGCAGATTCTTTTTTGGTTTCATATGAATTTTAGGATTGCTTTTTCTAGTTCTGTGAAGAATGATGGTATTCTGATGGGAATTACATTGAATCTGTAGATTGCTTTTGGCAGTTGGTCATTTTCACAATATTGTTTCTCACAATATTCATCCATCCCATCCACGAGCATGGAATGTGTTTACAACTGTTTGTGTCATCTATGATTTCTTTCAGCAGTGTTTTGCAATTTTTCTTGTAGAGATCTTGCACCTCCTTGGTTCGGTATATTCCTAAGCATTTTTTTTTCAACTATTGTAAAAGGAGTTGAGTTCTTGATTTGATTCTCAGCTTGGTCATTGTTGGCATATAGCTACTGATTTATGTATATCAACTTTGTATCCCGAACCTTTACTGAGTTTATTTATTAGATCTATAAACTTTTTGGACGAGTCTTTAGGGTTTTCTAGGTATAAAATCATATCATCAGTGAACAGCAACAGTGTGACTTCCCCTTTACCAATTTGGATGCTCTTTGTTTCTTTCTCTTGTCTGATTGGTCTGGCTAAGACTTCCAGTACTGTGTTGAATAGAAGTGGTGAAAGTGGGCATCCTTGTTCCATTTCTCAACGGAAATGCTTTCAAATTTTCCCCGTTCAGTATAATGTTGGCTGCGGGTTTTTCACAGATGGCTTTTATATGTCCCTTGTATGCCAACTTTGCTGAGGGTTTTAATCAAAAAGGGATGCTAGATTATATCAAAGGCTTTTTCTGAATCTATTAAGATGATCATATGATTTTTCTGTTTAATTCTGTTTATGTGATGTATTACATTTATTGACTTTCGTGTGTTAAACCATCCCTGTATCCCTGGTATGAAACCCACTTGAAAATGGTGTATTATTTTTTTGACATGCTGTTGGATTTGGTTAGCTAGTATTTTGTTGAGGATTTTTGCATCTATGTTCATCAGGGATATTAGTCTGTAGTTTTCTTTTTCTTTTCTTTTCTTTCTTTCTTTTCTTTTTTTTTTTTTGAGATGGAGCTTCACTCTCGTTGCCCACGCTGGAATGCCCGCCTCCCAGGTTCAAGCCACTCTCTGCCTCAGACTCCGGAGTAGCTGGGATTACAGGCATGTGCCACCATGCCTGGCTAATTTTGTATTTTTAGTAGAGACAGGGTTTCTCCATGTTGTTCAGGCTGGTCTCTGTAGTTTTCTTTTTTTTATATCCTTTCCTAGTTTTGGTATTAGGGTGATGCTGACTTCATAGAATGATTTAGGGAAGATTCCTTCTTTCTCTATCTTTTGGAATAGATTCTTTAAGATTGGTACTAATTCTTCTTTGACTGACAGAATTCAGCTGTGAATCCATCTGGTCCTGGACTTTTTTGTTGGCAGTTTTTAAATTACTGTTCTAATGTCACTACTTATTATTTGTTTGTTCAGAGTTTCTATTTCTTCCTGATTTAATCTAGGAGGGTTTTATATTTTCAAGAATTTATTAATCTCCTCTAGATTTTCCAGTTTGTGCACATAAAGATGTTCATAGTAGACTCGAATGATCTTTTGTATTTCTGTGGTATCAGTTGTAATATCTCCTGTTATATTTCTAACCAAGCTTATTTGGTCCTATTTTCTTGGTTAATCTTGTGAATGGTCTATCAATTTTGTTTATCTTTTCAAAGAACCAGCTTTTGTTTCATTTATCTTTTGTATTTTTTTGTTTCAATTTTCTTTAGTTCTGCTTTGATCTTTGTAATTTCTTTTCTTTTGCTGAGTTTGGGTTTGGTTCATTCTTGTTTCTCTAGTTTCTGGAGGTGTGACATTAGATTGTCTAATTATGCTCTTTCAGACTTTTTGATGTAGGCATTTAATGCTATGAACTTTTCCCTTAGCACAGCTTTTCCCATGTCTCAGAAGTCTTGATTTTATTGGTAATCCAAATATCATTCAGGAGCAGATTATTTAATTTCCGTGTATTTGTATAGTTTTGAGGGTTCCTCTTGGAGTTTGGAACTCCAAAGGATATTCCATACAAATGGAAACCCAAACCAAGCAGGAGTAGCTATTCTTATATTAGACAAAACAGACTTTAAAGCAACAACAGTTAAAAAACACAATGCGGGACATTACATAATGATAAAACAATCAGTCTAACAGAATATATCATAATCCTTGATATATATGCAACAAACACTTCTATGTCCAGATGTGTTATTCCATTTGCATAGAATATTATTCCACTGTGGTTTGAGAGTATACTTGATATAATTTCAATTTTCTTAAATTTATTGAGACTTATTTTGTGGCCTATCAGATGGTCTATCTTGGAGAATGTTCCATGCACTGGTGAATAGAATGTATGTTCTGCAGTTGTTGGGTAGAATGTTCTGCAACTATCTGTTAAGTCCATTTGTTCTGGGGTACAGTTTAAGTACATTGTTTCTTTGTTTACTTTCTGTCTTGATTACCTGTCCAGTGCTGTCAATGGAATATTGAAGTCCTGTACTATTATTGTGTTGCCATCTATCTCATTTCTTATGTCTAGCAATAATTGTCTTATTAATGTAGGAGCTCCTGTGTTAGATGCATATATATTCAGGATTGTGATATTTTCCATTGGACTGATCCTTTTTATCATTGTATAATGTCCCTCTTTGGTTTTTTTAACTATTGTTGCTTTAAAGCATGTTTTGTCTGATACAAGAATAGCTACTCCTGCTTGTTTTGGGTTTCCATTTGCATGGACTACCTTTATCACCCCTTTACCTTAAGTTTATGTGAGTCCTTATGTGTTAGATAAGTCTCTTGGAGACAGCAGATACTTGGTTGGTGGATTTTTGTACATTCTGCCATTCCATATCTTTTAAGTGGAGCATTTAGGCCATTTACATTCAATGTTAGTATTGAGATGTGAGGTACTGTTATATTCACTGTGCTAGTTGTTGCCTGAATACCTTGTTTGTGTGTATGTGTGTGTTATTGTTTTATAGGCCCTGTGAGATTTACGCTCTAAGGAGGTTCTATTTGGTTTTTGAGATTTTGTTTCAAGATTTAGAACTCCTTTTAGCATTACTTATAGTGCTGACTTGGTAGTGGTGAATTCTCTCTAAACATTTGTTTGTCTGAAGAAGAATTTATCTCTCCTTCATTTATGAAGCTTAGTTCTTAGCTGGCAATTATTTTGTTTGAGGAGACTAAAAATAGGACCCCAGTCCCTTCTGACTTGTAGGGTTTCTGCTGAAAAATCTGCTGTTAATCTGATAGGTTTTCTTTTATAGGTTACCTGATGCTTTTGCTTTTAAGATTCTTTCTTTTGTCTTGACTTTAGATAACCTAATGACTGTGTGCCGGGGTGATGATCATTTTGAGATGAATTTCCCAGGTGTTCTTTGAGCTTCTTGTATTTGGATGTCTAGATCTCTAGCAAGGCCAGGGAAGTTTTCCTTGATTATTCCCTCAAATATGTTTTCCAAACTTTTAGATTTCTCTTCTTTCTCAGAAACGCCAATTATTCTTAGGTTTGGTTGTTTAACATAATCCCAGATTTCTTGGAGGATTTGTTCGCTTTTTAAAATTCTTTTTTTTTCTTCATCTGATTGGCTTAATTCAAAATCCTTGTGTTTGATCTCCAGAGTTCTTTCTTCTACTTGTTTGACTGTATTTCTCTAAGTGTGTTCTTCATTTCCTAAAGTTTTGATTGTTTTCCTTTATGATATCTCTTTATCTGGAGTATTTTCATTCATATCTTGTGTTTTAAAAAATTTCTTTAAGTTGGTTTTTACCTTTCTTGGGTATCACCTTGAGTAGGTTAATAATCAGCCATCTGAATTCTTTCTCTGGTAATTCAGAGATATCTTTTTAGATTGGATCCATTGATGGGGAGCTACTGTAGTCTTTTGAGGGGGTTATAGAACCTTGTTTTGTCATGTTACTAGAATTACTTTTCTGATTTCTTCTCATTTGGGTAGACTATTTCAGTGAAAAAATCTGGACTCCAAGGGCTGCTGTTCAGGTTCTTTTGTTCCATGGGGTGGTCCCTTGATATGGTACACTCCCCTTCTCCTTAGGATGGGGCTTCCTGCGAGCCAAACTGCAGTGTGTATAATCCCTAGGACGGCCATCAAGAATATAACTCAAACAATAAATACAGTAGGGCTGGGTGTGGTGGCTCACACCTGTAATCTCAGCACTTTGGAGGCCAAGGTGGGTGGATCACGTGAGGTTAGGAGTTTGAGATCAGCCTGGCCAACATGGCAAAACCCTGTCTCTACTAAAAAAAAAAAAAAAAAAAATTAGCCAGGCATGGTGGCACATGCCTGTAATCCCAGATACTCGGGAGGCTGAAGCAGGAGAATCACATGAACCTGGGAGGTGGAGGTTGCAGTGAGCTGAGATCGCACCACTGCACTCTAGCCTGGGTGACAGAGTGAGACTCCATCTTAATAAATAAATACAGTAAAAGAAATGACAAGGTAATTTAAATGGGACACTGTAAAATATCTATTTAACACAAACAAAGGCAGTAATGGGGACTAAAGGAACAAAAGACATAAGGCATAGAAAACAAATAGCAAAATGTGGCAAACATCAATCATTACTTATCGGTAATTACATTAAATGTACGTAGAAGAAACTCTCCAATTAAAGGACAGAGATTGAAAGAAAAGACTTAAAAAATGATCCAACTGTCTACAAGATAATTTATAGTGTACCATTTAAATAACCTTGACATTTCTTTTACTGTATTTGTTTTTTTAGTTATATCCTTGGTGATTGTCCTAGGGATTACAATTGAAATTTAATTTTATAACCATCTATTTGAAATAGTAACAACATAATTACAATCATATTTTAAAAAACTTTGCTCCTATAGACCCTCATCTCCTCCTCCCTCCTGTGTGTTATTGTCATACAAATTACATCTTTATACATTATCTGTCCAACAACACTAATTATAATCATTCTTTATAGAGCTGTTTTGAAAATTAGATAGATTTTATAAAAAATAGTTACAAACCAAAAAATACATGCATGTAGCCTTTTATATCTATTTAGTTACCTTGACTGGTGCTCTTTATTTTTTCATGTGGATTGTGCTGCTATCTAGTGTTCTTTCATTTTCTCCCACAGGATTCCCTTTGGTATTTTTTGTATGGCAGGTGGGCTTCTGATAAATTCTCTTAGTTTTGTTTATCTGGAAAGTTCCTAATTTTTTCTTCATTTTGAAGGATAGTTTTGCTGGATAATGACATTCTTGGTTGATAGTCTTTCAGTATTTTGAATATGTCTGCCCACTGCCTTCTGACTTGCATGTTTTGATGAGAAATTGGCTGTAAATTTTATTAAGGATTCCTTGCGCATGATGAGATGCTTCTTTTTTGCTGCCTTCAAATTTACTCTTTGTTATTGACTTTCACCAATTAGATTATAATGTTTCTAGTTTTGGCTCTCTTTGAGTTTATCCTTCTTGAATTTTACTAAGCTTATTGTATGTGCTGATTAATAGTTGCCTCAAATTTTGGAAATTTCCAGTCATTATTTCTTCAACTATTCTTTCTACACCTTTCTCTTCTCTCCTTCGAAGACTGCCATTTTGCTTATGTTGTTACGTTTGGTGATGTCCCACAGGTCTCAGGTTTCATTTATTTTCTTCGTTATTTTTTCATCCATTGGATTTGATCATCTCAATTTATCTGTCTTCATGGTTCATGATGCTTTCTTCTACCTGCTTAAGTCTTTACTTGACCCCATTAAGTGAAATTTTCATTTCTGTTATTGTACTTTTCAAGTCCAGAGATTTTGTTCCTTTTCTATCATTTCTATTTTTTTTAAAAAAAAATTCTATTTGGTGAGACATTGTTTTCATAATTTTCTTAAGTTATTTATTTATTTGTTTATTTATTTATTTGGCAAGGTCTTGCTTTGTTGCTCAGGCTGGAGTCTGATGGCTCAATCATATCTCACTGCAGCCTTGAAGCTCTGGGCAAAAATGATCCTCCTGCTTCAGCCTCCTGAGTAGCTGGGACTATACGCATGTGCCACTATGCCTGGCTAATTTTTTAGATTTTGTGGAGATAGGCTATCACTATATTAGCCAAGTTGGTCTCAAACTTCTGGCCTCAAGTAATCCTTCTACTTCAGCCTCCCAAAGTGCTAGGATTACAGGCACAAGCCATTGTGTCTGGCCTCAATTAGCTAATTTAAATTATTTGTCAGGCCAGGCGCAGTGGCTCACACCTATAATTCCAGCACTTTGGGAGGCAGAGGCAGGCAGACCTCAGGATCACCTGAGGTCAGGAATTTGAGACCAGCCTGGCCAACATGATGAAACCCCATCTGTACTAAAAATACAAAACTTAGCCAGGCATGGTGGCTCACATCTGTAATCCCAGCTACTCTGGAGGCTGAGGTATGAGAATCAATTGAACCTGGGATGCAGAGATTGTAGTGAGCCAAGAGTACACCACTGCACTCCATCCTGGGAGACAGCGTGTGACTCTGTCTGAAATAAATAAATAAATAAATAAGTTACTTGTCTGGTAAGTCCAACATTTGGTCTTCTTCAAGGATAGTGTATTACTATGTTTCTCCCCTGTGTATGAGCCATACTTTCTTATTTCTTTGCATATATTATAGTCATTTGTTTGTCAAAACTTGGACATTTAAAATAATGTAATATGAAAACTCTGGAAATCAAAGTCTTCCTCCTCCTCAGGATCTGTTGTTGGCTGCTGCTAATTGTAGTAGATAGTTGTTTATTTAGCAATTTTTCCAAATCGATATGGTAAAATCTGTGTTCTTTGTTATGTGTTGCCAGTGAAGTGAAGTTTCTGCTTAGCTAAGTTAGTAATCCAGTAATGACTGGATAGGGATTTTCTTAAATGCCTGCAACCAGTGAGACTCCAGGTCTTTTCTAAGAGATTTTATATATCTGTGGTGGCATGCTTTCAACAGTCATCCAGGCAGTTAACAAAAAGTTAAACTTTATGTTCTCCTTGCAAAGAGCCTCCATTTTAGCCAGATGTGAGAGGGGTTGAAACTTCTCAGGATTTTCCTGAGTATTCACACAGTCCTAAATATATGCTCTTCCTTCTAGATTGCAAGAAAATGTTGAAACTTTTCAGAATCTCTTACGGACATCTAATTCCCCAGACTTGCCTTTTAACCTTTTTGGCTAGCCTGTTGTAGCCCCAACCATTGTATACAATTTTAGGCAATTGCCCTTAATTGTTTTTGACGAACAACATATATGGTTTGAATGTGTGTCCTCTTCAAATCTCATAATGAAATATAATTTCTGATCTTGGAGATGTGGCCCAGTGGGAGGTGTTTGGGTCATGAGAATAGATCCCTGCTGAATGGCTTGGTGACCTCCCCATGGTAATGATGAGTTCTCACTCTGGTAGTTCATGTGAGAACTGATTGTTTAAAGGATTCTTGCACCTCCTCCTCCCTCTCTTCTTCCCTCACTTGCCATGTGACACACTGCCTCCCCCTTTGCCTTCTGCCATGATTGTAAGATTCCTGAGGCCTCACCAGAAGCTGAGGACATGCTGGTGCCTTGCTTGTACAGCCTGCAAAACCTCTTTTCTTTATAAATTATCCAGTCTCTGGTATTCATTTATAGTAATGCAAGACAGACTAATGCAGTCCCTAAGGATATGGCTGTTTACACTGAATGAGCTCTGAGTTAGATTAAATAAAGACAGATTTGTGGATGTGGTCTTCCAGGGAACCACCAACAGATAAAACAACAACCCTCTGGAAACAGGGCTTTGAAGGAAGCTTAACCCTATTCTTCCCTCTCCAGTGCCTAACTGGCTGCTGGTTTTCACCATGATTGTGAGCCATTCATTGTCAAGGTGCTGAATAGCTGAGGAGGAAGGATAAGAATAGGGTAAGTTACAACAACGCAAAGCTCACTGCTCTTATCAAGTTTCAGTTGTTTTTCTTGAGTAAATATTTCCTATATTTTTGCATTTGGTTAATTTCTAGAATTCTGAAAAATTCAGAAATTTCTGTCAAGTTTTGCACTGTTGCTCATTGCTTTTATGTAGAGAAAGAATGTTTGGAGGTCTTTACTCTGCCGTTTTTACTGATGTCACCTAGCTTCATCCTTATTCTTGAAAGGTATTTTCACTGAGTTTAGAATTCTCATTTGGCTGTCTTTTTCCCCTTGCATATTGAAGAATATCTCACTGTCTTTTTGACTCATATTTTCTCTGCTGAGAAGTCAGCTATCAGCATATAACTCCTTTGAAAGTTATCTGCTTGTTTTTTTTTTTTTTTTCTGACTGATTTTAACATTTTCCTTCTGTCTTTGGTAATACTTAATATCAGTATGATATTCCTAGTTATGGTTTTATTTTATTTGTCCTGCTTGGAAATCACTAGGCTTTTAAACTAAAGAACTTGTGCATTTAATCAGTTCTATAAAACTCTCAGCCTGTATATTTTAAAATACTGTCTCTGTACCCTCCTCTTTTTCCTTCCCTTCACATTAAAAGAATGTTGGAATTTTTCACCTTTTTTCCATGTCTCTTAGCATTCCTTCCATATATTCCATATTTTTGTTTCTTTTTTGCTGCATTTTGAATCATTTTATATGTCCTGTCTTTCGTTTCACTAAATTACTCCTTTGCAATGCTTAATGTACTTAGCATTTTAAATTTTATTATTATTTTTAATTATATAAGTTCTTTTTTGTTTTTCTACAAATATACTAGGTTTTGTTTTAGAACTCCCTGTTTTTTGAAAATACTTTCAGGGTTATCTTTTTATTTGTTCAAGTAGACTAAGCATAGTTATTTTATATGCTGTATATAATAATTCCAATATCCAAATTCTTTGCTTATGTATTTCCCTAAATTCTTGTTTTGGTTGTTTGTTGCTCATGATATTTCTGCCTTCTGTGCTTATTATCCCTGAATAAATATTTTGAGGGATTCTTGAAAGCCCAGGATGAAAATGCCTTTTTAATGAAAGGATTTGCTTTTGCTTCTTCCAGGTACCTGGTGCACCACCAGTCTGAAACCACCTTTAACCAAGTTCACAGTTTGGGTTCCCTGGATGTCTTGGTCCATTTATGCTGGTAAAACAGAATACCACAAACTGGGTAATTTTAAATGAAAATAAATTTATTGACTTATGGTTCTGAAGGCTGGGAAGTCCAAGACCAAGGGGCCAGCACCTGACAAGGACCCTATGGCTGTGTCGTCTCATGGTAGAAGGGCAAAAAGAGGGTGAGAGAGATCAAGAGATTGAACTTGCAACCTCAAGCCCTTTTATAACTGACATTAATCCATTCATGAGGGTAGCACCCTCATGACCTAAACACCTTCCCTTAGGCCCCACCTCTCAATACTGTTTCTTTGGGGATTAAATTTCCAAAACATACTTTTGGAAGGTGACATTCAAACCATAACACTGGATATAAACCTCTAACAAAAACTTTGTGTTAGGACCTTAAGTTCTCTGGGATATTTTTCTTTTACCATTTTAGCCTCTCATACTCTACAAAGTGCTAGAAGTAGGGATGGGAAATGTAATTTTGTGTTATATGTAAAGAAAATATTAACATCTTACATGTTTTTAAGGGGTCCTATATTTTATAGACAGGATTGATTTTTAGTTTTAGGTTTTTTTAAATTGTGGTCTTTATTCTCTTATGTTTGGCAAGTTTGTGAAGTCATATTGTCATTGGGTACAATGGTTCATTTGAAGTACACATAAAAAGGAAATTTGTCACAAAGCTGCAAATCACTAGTTGATGGATTTTTAGCTTAAAAAAGTGAGGTATTGCCGGGCGCGGTGGCTCACGCCTGTAATCCCAGCACTTTGGGAGGCCGAGGCAGGCGGATCACAAGGTCAGGAGATCGAGACCATCCTGGCTAACACGGTGAAACCCCGTCTCTACTAAAAATACAAAAATTAGCCGGGCGCGGTGAGGCGCCTGTAGTCCCAGCTACTCAGGAGGCTGAGGCAGGAGAATGGCGTGAACCCGTGGGGCGGAGCTTGCAGTGAGCCGAGATTGCGCCACTGCACTCCAGCCTGGGCGACAGAGCGAGACTCCGTCTCAAAAAAAAAAAAAGTGAGGCATTTAAGAAACCTTACCATATACCACATTAAGACAGCAGAGATTTCTATCCAGAATTTACACAATGACCTTTCTGAGGTGTTTTTTATTTGTTTTATGTCATTCACTAATTCCTAAACACAAGTTGATTTTTGTGTATGCATTATAACAGTGTATTTTATTTGCAGAAAAGATGTTTCATTCTTAGCTCCATATGAGATTCTGAAAAAATCTTGGGCAATAAAATAGTAGAGGTGTTTCTTTACTGAATAATTTAATAAATATAAGCAATGATTTAGGAACTATAGAGTTCTTAGCTTAAGTAACTATCAGCTATTGGTGAGGTATTATAATGAGGAATGTTAATTTACTTATATGCTTAAACTACAGTGAAATATTTTATTAATGATATAGTGAATTACTATAAAGAAAACTGTAATATAGAATTCTGAAGTTCTTATTCCCTTATTCCATTTTAGACTGAGTGACAAAATTACCATCAATACATGCAATGTTCCTCAGATTTTTAAATTACATTTTGTCTCATTAATTTATCCAACTTTTCTTATTTTATTGGAAGCTAATGCATACAAAATTTCCTGTATGACAGACTTACAAAGACTTACTGAGCATTATATTTTTTAATTTTATAACAGGCTATATTTTCACCATGAAAACAGCCTGTGTGGTTTCTCCATGCTACAAAGAATGTATGTAGTGAAGCTTAGCTTGTCATATGGTGAAATGGTGAAAACGGCATCATGAAAATGGTGTCAACATTGTTCTCTAATGAAAGAGAAAAAGAGCTGACAGAAAACCTCTCATGGGAGTATAGAATACTTTTGGGGCAAAGATTCTGAAAAAACATTCGGTTTCTACAGTTTAGTTATAATGAATAGGAATCATGAATATTGAATATAGCATGACTTCAAAAAAATCTTGCTTCAATTTTTTTTTACTGTTGCTTAGCAAAGAAATGTATATTGAACTAAACATATAAGCTACAGATGTATCTTAATAAAAAATATAAGAGACAGGTGTATCTTATATTTTTAAAGTAAGGTGGAAAGCTAGCTTACAGAACTTTTCATGCACAAGAAATAATCTTAATGAATGCTACAAAATCATACAGTCCCATGATAATTATTTGCTTTAAAATTCCTGTATTTCATAAACTCTAGTTAAAATGACTTTATGTGTTACTTGAGCAAATTTAATCTTCTACTAATGAATATGTTCTTTTCAAGAAAGTTTAAATAAAATATTTAAAATTCAGTTAAAATGGTTTAATAATTTTCTTACATTTTAATGAGATTTAATTTTGACCAAGAGTAGTTCCAACCACATTGTACTCACAGCCCCAAAAGTCCATATCCATTTTATCTGTGTCAGAGTGAGTTAGGTTTTTGGTTGTCATTAATACTGACATATATTTGAGCCACCAGACCATATACCAATAATATAACCAAGTAACGTAAGTTTTCTTATAATCCTTTTTTTATTATTACAGTCCTTGGGTAAGTCTGCAAGGCAGTGACAACTCAGTACCAACATCAATACCAATACCAAGAAAGGATTTTTCCTTCTTACTGGCTCTAACAGAGCTGACAGCTCTCTTCTTTTACAGCAAGAAAAGTGTTATTTCACAAACTTTTTTTCAAAAAGAATGAGTAAAATTATTTTAAATATTAATTTGACACCCTTCTTTAAAACTTATAGAAAAATTATTTTATTAAGGAGAGTTAGTCTGACTAGTGATAAACCTAAATTGTAGAAGTAGTTTCAATATGATATTGTGTCTTCCATGTACTCTATATTTGGTAGCTGGAACTATTAAATAAGCATTTTTAGCTTGATGCAATAAAAAGATGAGGTTCATTTATGGTTAACATCATCTATCTTCACATAAATAATCTATTTGATGATGTATTTCAATTGAACAATGTTTATTGGGTATCTGCTGTAGGCATGGCAGTCCATGGGGGTGACAAAGATGACCAAAACCTAGACCCTGATCCCCAAAACTTGTTTTTAAAGCAGACTAACCTTATCCACCTACAGTTTTATTAAGATGTAAATCTAATTTGCATAGTAATAATTTCTTTTGAAATAGAGCAAATGGAAACTTTTGCTTATCCACTGATTGAAAGATTAAAAGCTCAAAATTAGTACTATTCTAATAAAGGAGACATAACTTGTTTAAACAAAATATATTTCGGACTTTTTCCGGAAATCATATTTGGATAAATGCAAACTGCTCTCTGACACTTTTTTGACTATGTAAACTAAGACTCGTTCATTTTAAATTGTAAACCTGAATTGGAACTTAATGTCATGCAATTCAATTCCTTTGTTTTTATTATAAGAGTAGTTAATTGATGCCTGTAATCCCAGCACTTTGGGAGGATGAAGCGGGTGGATCACCTTAGGTCAGGAGTTTGAGACCAATCTGGCCAACATGGTGAAAACTCGTTTCCACTAAAAATACAAAAATTAGCCAGGCGTAGTGGCATGCACCTGTAGTCCCAGCTACTCGGGAGTCTGAGGCAGGAGAATCACTTAAACCTGGAAGTCAGAAGTTGCGGTGAGCCAAGATCGTGCCACTGCACTCCAGCCTGGTTGACAGAGTAAGACTCCGTCTCGAAAAACAACAAAACAAAACAAAACAAAACAAAAAAGAGTTATTAATATGAGCAGCCAGATGTATATTTTAGGACTAAAATGCCTTTTCAAAAATCTAGATTTGTCCTTCTAAATGCAAGCACAGAGTTTTACAAGCAAGCTCTCAATTCATTCCTATAGCAGCCCCCTCTTATCTGCTATTCCACTTTCTGAGCTTTCAGTTACTTGTGGTCAACTGTAGTCAAAGATATTGCAATATTTTGAGAGAGAGAGAGAGAGAGACAGAGAGAGAGAGAACATAACTTTTATTACAGTATATTGTTAAAATTGTTTTATTATTAATTATTATTAATCTCTTACTGTGCCTAGTTTATAAATTAAGCTTGGTCATAGGTATGTGTATCTCGGAATAAGCATTGACATATAGGGTTTGGTCCTATCTGTAGTTTTGGGCATTCACTGGGGGTCTTGGAATGTATTCCCCATGGATAAGGGGGGACTACTGTACTGTCTTTAAAACAGACAAGAACTTAAACCTTTAGAATAAGTAATTTTCTAGCCTAGGATATTTCAAACTTTAAAGAACTAATAGAGGAGAAGGTTTTAAAAATAGTGTACATTATTCTAGATAGATATTTGCTGGTAGATATGACATTGGAAACCTATGAATTGCCTAGATAGGGAAAACTGTTTTTTTTTTTTTAGTTCCTAGATTCTTCCCTTTCTTACCAGCATTTAGATGGACTGTGCTGCAAGAAAAATAAGGGAACTAACAAGCTCCATGAAGTACTTTGAGGCATCATTTGCGTGTGTGTGTGTATATATGGACATATTTTAAGATCACTCATATAGGAGAAAAGTCTGTCTGATGCTATTGACCTTCCCTCTTTCACACCTCAACATGGAGAAAGGATGGGAAGGGAGATTACAGTTGAAAGTGTTTCTTCTGTGTCCTATTTTTTAAATTTCTTTTTGTTTCTAAACATTCCTTACATAGCAGGCTATGCAAACACTAAGCTCTGGAGAACACACAAGGCGAGGCACAGAAATACTTAATGAGCTGTTTTGAAGAATAACTGATTTTTTCTGGTAGATGACTGATTTCATGGTGGTGGTGGTGGCTGGATAATCATATTAGGTTGCTATTTTGAATTTTTAAATTCATGTATTTATTCAACAAATATTTGTTGAGCACTAACTGTGTTCCAGCCACCATACTAGGCACTAAGGATAGTTTTTATGGAATACATAATCTTTTAAGTTTTCTTCCACCTAAGGGTTTTTTCATTACTCTATTAGTAATTATGCACCTTTTTCCATTGTTTCAGTTCATTTGCATACATTTTCTCATGTTAGAATCCAACATAATTATGTAAACACATAATCGGGTCTTGTTTTTTTTTTAAATCTACTCTGACAGAGTGGATTACAGAGTGAAAGACGGAGACTACTGTATTTTAATTTCTGTATTTAGATCACTGAAGCTTAAAGGTAGAGCACTAATGTTTAATGTGATTGATGTAGGTGGATTTGTATCTACCATATTTGTTACTGTTTTCTATTTGTTACCCTCATTCTTTGCTTTTAGTATTATTTTTGTCTTTCTCTCTTTTTCTGCTTTCTGTGGTTTTAATGAAACATTTTATATGATTCCATTTTCTCTCCCCTCTTTAGTATTAGTTTGCTAAGGCTATCATAACAAAATACCATAGACTGGGTGGTTTAGAAACAAGTGAAATTTATTTTCTCACACACCTGGAGGCTAGAAGTCCAAAGTCAAGGCATTGGCAGGGTTGGTTTCTTCTGAGGCCTTTCTCCTTGTTTGCAGATGGCTGCCATCTTGCTGCGTCCCCACCTGGTTTCTCCTCAGTGTGCACACATCCCAGTGTCTGTTTGTGTGCCCAAATTTCTTGTAAGGACGCCAGTCATATGAGATTGGCAGTCACCCTAATGCTCTCAGTTTAACATAATTGCCTTTTTAAATGCCCTATCTACTAATTCAGCCAAATTCTGGGGTACTGAGGGTTAGGTGCAAAACCCAACTTATAAATTTTGGGGGGATACCATTGAGAATATACCATGTATCAATTATACTTTAAAAAATTGTTAATGGTTGTCCTAGAGTGTAAAATATCTATTTACAGCTATTCAAAGTCTACTCTACTGCTTAAAGAATGGTTCAAGTGGCCAGGTGTGGTAGCTCACACCTGTAATCCCAGCACTTTGGGAGGCTGAGGCAGGTGACTCATTTGAGGTCAGGAGCTCAAGAGCAGCCTGACCAACACAGTGAAATCCCATTTCTACTAAAAACACAAAATTAGCTGGGCATGGGGGTGTGCACCTGTAATCCCAGCTGCTTGGGAGGCTGAGGCAGGAAAATTGCTTCAACCTGGGAGGCAACGGTTTCAGTGAGCTGAGATTGTGCCATTGCACTTCAGCCTGGGTGACAAGAGTGAAATGCCATCTCAAAAAAAAAAAAAAAAGAATAAAGAAAAGAAAAAAAAGTATGGTACAAGTACCTCATAACAGTATATTCCCAATTTGTCCCCCATCCCTTATAACATTGCTGTTTTTTATTTTACTTATATGTAAGTGATAATCACTGAATACAATGTTGCTATTATTACTATTTTGAACAAACTTAGCTTTTAGGTTAAGAATAAGAAAAATAAAAGATTTTATTTTACTTTTATTTTATTCCTTCTCTAAGCCTTCTCCTTTGTGTAGATCCAAGTTTCTGACTTATATTATTTTACTGCTCTCTGAAGAGTTTCTATTAACACGACAAAGTCCTTCAAATTCTATTTGTCTAAAAAGTCTCTATTTCTCCTCCAGTTTTGGAGGATAATTTCACTGGATACAAAATCTAGGTTGGTGAGTTTTTTTGTGTGTATGTGAACACTTTAAATATTGTATTCCATTCTATTCTTGCTTGCATGGTTTCTGAAGAGAAATCTGATGTAATTCTTTTTTTTTTTTTTTTTTTTTTNCTCACTGCAAGCTCCACCTCCCGGGTTTACGCCATTCTCCTGCCTCAGCCTCCCGAGTAGCTGGGACTACAGGCGCCCGCCACCTCGCCCGGCTAGATTTTCTGTATTTTTTAGTAGAGACGGGGTTTCACCGGGATAGCCAGGATGGTCTCGGACTCCTGACCTCGTGATCCGCCCGTCTCGGCCTCCCAAAGTGCTGGGATTACAGGCTTGAGCCACCGCGCCCGGCCAATCTGATGTAATTCTTATTCTTGCTCCTCTACAGGTAACATGTTTCCCCACCCCCCTGGCTTCTTTCAAGATTTTATCTCTGTCTTTAATTTTCTACAGTTTGAATAAGAAATATCTAAGTACAGATATTTTTGGAATTTATCCTGCTTGTTGTTCTTTGAGCTTCCTGGATCTATGGTTTTGTGCCAACATCAATTTTGAAAATTCTCAGCCATTATTATATCAAACCTTCCTTCTGTTTCTTTCTCAATGTATGTTATGCCTTTTATAATTGTCCCACAGATAAACATACAATTGCAACATCTTGCAATGTCCAAGAAATATATTTTCTCAAGAAAAAGGGAAAACCGAAAGTTGGATTTAGGAACCATGATTCTAATTCATTTGCTCCTCCATTTATTCATTCAACTTGTATTTTTATTGCATACCTACTTTGTGTCAGTTCTGAGAACCTTTATTTAGAAACGTAGCCTTGCATGTATTATGTCCCTTGAGCATTGCTCGGCAGTGACAGCTTCATCACTTTGGTAATGAACCAGTTATTAATAATTCTATCTTTTGTTGTTCATTTCTAGAATGTAACAGAAACAAGTTGGAAGAAAAACCATGTAAAAGCCTGTAATGACATTTTCACCTTTTCTACGGAAAGAAATAGGTATAGAATTGGTAGTATTTACTATTATGGCATTTTGCTTTTGAAGGAGAAGCAGCTGTATGGTCTTGAAAATTCATCAAAAATAAAAAATACAAATGACTGTGCAAGCTTTGCCAGTTAAATACAGTTTTTTTAAATGAAGAGGACATCTAATAAAGGGGAAATATATTTATATATCTTAATGACTTACCATTAAAAGTACCAGTTTAAAAGAAGAAAATGAACACCACCACAGATGGCTTAATTTTATTCGTTGAACATGGTTCTTTTTGCCATATGGAGTCATACATGAGCAGCAGCTCATTCTTCAGTCTATAATAGTCCTACCAAAAGGGAAGACTTAACAGAACAATATGGATTAATAACAAACACAAACACAGAATAGCTAAATATTTTGATTTATATTTTTGCTTCAAAATTGTTGCCTTGGGAGTGTTTTTAATATCTATGAATATCCCTTCATTCTAAGAGGATAAGAAATACTATGGTTATGGATGACACTCTCTCTGTAACTAGGCAAAGATAGCATAATTTTCTAGTGTTGTACTTCGCAAAAGAGCAACTGTACATATTCAGGGGTATCTTGCTTTATGTAATAGAATATCTCTGAAAAGCCTGGTTACATGTAACTCAGCCATTGCATTCAAAAGTTATCTTAAATGTACTGTGGGAAAGCTAAAAACAGCCTGTAAAGTCCTCTCACAGTTTATAGAAATCACTGATAATGTTTTTCTCTTGTTGGCTTTGATCTTTAAAATTATTTATACTATGTGAAAAACATCATGTTTTATTCAAAGACAAAGTGCTCTGTATAACTACAGTTATTTTATATGACTGAGGTCTACATTTCTAACTTCTAATACTTTTAAAAAATGTCAAGGTGGTCAGGCATGGTGGCTCGTGCCTGTAATCCCAGCACTTTGGGAAGTCGAGGTGGGTGGATCACGAGGTCAGGAGATCAAGACCATCCTGCCTAACACAGTGAAACCCCATTTCTACTAAAAACACAAAAAATTAGCCAGGCATGGTGGCGGGTGCCTGTAGTCCCAGCTACTCGGGAGGCTGAGGCAGTAGAATTGCTCAAACCCGGGGAGGCAGAGGTTGCAGTGAGCTGAGATTGCGCCACTGCACTTTAGCCTGGGAAACAGAGCAAGACTCTGTCTCAAAAAAAAAAAAAAAAAAAAGTCAAGGCATCTGTATTTACTGTTCTGAAAAATGCAGGCTCTAGAGGTGGACTCCTTGGTTTCAAAATCTAGGATCTACAACTCACTAACTCTGTGACCTCATCTATAAAATGCCTCAGTTTTCTATAAAATAAGTATAATATTTCAAAGTTTTTTTGTGCGTATTAACTAAAACGATGCATGGAAGTACTTAGCACAATACCTGGCTTACTAGATCTTAATCGCTCTCATTTGTCACATGGTTTGAAGGGAAAACTACAGATTGCAGAAAGCAATGATCATATTGGTATTTAACAATATGCATAAAATATACTTTTTCCATTTTTTTAGATTCTAAAAGCAAGAAATGCCAATAGTATAAACAAAATTAAGTAAACTAGTACAGAAAGGTTTAAATTTAAAGTAAAGTCTTATACTACTACATGTATGAACATTGAAAACATTTTGCTAAGTGGAACAGGCCAGTTGCAAAAGACCACATATTATGCTGTCTATTTATATGAAATATCCTGAATATATAACTCTATTTAGACAGAAAGTAATTAGAAGTTGCCTAACGTTGAGTGGGAGATGAGAGTAGTTGGAGGGTGGTGGCTAAATTGGTTGGGGTTTCTCTTGGGGTGATGAAAACTTTAAAATTTGTTATGGCGATGGATGCACAACTTTGTGACTATACTAAAAGTCATTTATTTATACACTTTAAAAGGTAAATTGTATGGCATGTGAATTATATCTCAGGCTATTTTTTTTAAAGTAAAGTCTGTCACTCTTATTCCCACTCCTAGGCCCACTGCCCATAGTGTCTACTTTCAGATCTTCTGGGCGTTCTCAGCTTACCAACTGTGGATTGTATGTGTTAACCTCCTGTAAGAATTCTTCCTCGTATGTTTACTTCTATCTGTGGATCCTCCTTTTCCTGATTTTTTAAATGTTTTTATTTGTTTTCATATCTGATCCTCCCTCTCTCTCCTATTCTCTCTCCACATACATACAACACACATCCAGGAAAAAATCTGCAGATAGTTGTATTCTAAAACGTAGTTTATCTCTGAGAGGTAGGATATGGACAATTAATTTTTCCCCTCTCTATATTTTCTAATTTTCAGTAACTATTAGGTATTAATTATATTATTAAACATAACTAAATCAAATGTTAAAGATATTGATGAAAATATTTTAAAAAATATTTTAAATACTTGCCTTCCTAATTAGGCAGAGTTCTTAGACTATTTTCCCTTTCCTTGATTATGTTGATTATGCAGGCCAAACTTCCTCCTAACTTCTACACAACTTTCAGAGTGATTTTTCTAATACACAAACATGATTGTGTTAATCGTCTGCTTAAAAGCTTTGACTTACTCGTTATCACCCCCTGAAGACATATCTGGATTCTTGCTCATGACACAGAAGGCTCTCATAGCCCAACCTAACCTACGTTTTTTAGAGTTAATTCTTAGTGTTAGACTCTGTGCTAGGGTTGCAAAGAAAAATGAGAAATTGATATTATACCCTTGGAGAGTTCACAGATTGTGAACCGGTTCTGCTTCTTAGTAGCTGAAATTGTCTGGTTAGCACATAGAACAGGAATCATCATGGCATATCAGAATCCTGGGCTATTATGTCCAATGAACAGATAAAGGCTATTCACCTGTTATCTGCTTTGGTCCAAATAAAGGAGTCCAGAATCGGAAAGAGAAATGGCTATGAGGAAAATAAGCCTTGAAAAATAGTGGGAAGACAATGAGGCTTTGCTAATAGTAATGCCACTTTTACACACACATGTGGAGTGACGAGTAATTATAACCTCTATTGTGTGGACTTTTTGAGTCTACAAAGGTTTTAATGCCAAAATAACCATCTCTTACCTATCTATTTAGCCCTCAAAACAACTTCATGAGATCTTATTGGTATCCTCGATTCACAGATAAGGAATGAAATTCAAAGAGATCAAGTTGCTGACTCAAGATTACACACCAACTTAAACCAGACTTCCTTCTGGCCTCAAATTCTGTTATCATCATAGAGAAAACATCAGGGTTTACTCTTTGATTTAAGAGCAAAGAATTGGAAAGAAGTGGGCTATTAGTTTCTGTAACTAAAGTCACCATGAAGAAATGTCTTAGAGCTATCTGTGCTCCTTATTGTGACAAAAACTACAGCAAGAGATCATTATTCTGCTTACCTTGTGCCCAGCACTCTGCTAAATGTTTTACATATACTATTGAATATATTTTTGAATTTAATTCTGAGAAACTCTGTGAGGTAGCTACTTTCTTTTTCTCCATTGTCTAGATGAGGAAAGCAAGGCTTAGAGAAGTGGCTTAGCCCAAAGTCCACAATAAGTGGCAGACCTGGGACTTGCACCATAACAGAGCCCATGTTCTTCCCTTGAGCTCCACAACCCACTGCATGCCTTCCTTTAAGAGAATGGTTAGAAGTAATTTTTTTTTTTTTCTTTTTAAAATCCAGAAAAGCTGTTTCTAGAATTTTGGGTGTCACACATTAGCTTTTTACAGTTCTCTTCTCCTTCTTCCTGGCTCAAAGCCACCCTGATTAAACAGACGGATGGTTATGATGACAACTTGTTCCTGCTATGATTTTCTTGTCGCCTTGACCTTATCTTCTTAATGCTCTAATATTACCAAGCCATTGCAACTGTTTGTAACCAGCTTATCATTTGGCCTTATTACAAAATCTGAGAAAATGAGAAATTTATGGTAAAAGGAGTAGAAGGAATACCAAAATTATAAGTTGAAAACATGATTTCCAATGTCAGTTCTGACCCTTTTTAATTTTTCTGAGGTGTCTATTTTCCTCACTTTAAATTGTCAATTTCCCCTGACACATGGAACACATAGAAGATCCTAAGCTGATTAGTAATTTATTAAAAACAAAACAACCCAAAACACCTGTATCCTGAATTCTCTCACTTTTAAATCAACTTCTAAGAAAACCTTCAGAGTACTGTGCAAGAAGCTTTTTAAAATTTCATTGGTTTATCTCTGGAAATTGAGCCCAACTCATTTCTGTCTCTCTTTTTTTAATTTGCTGATTTTAATTTTCGAATAGAATATAGTAGTGGCAAGCATAGCAATCTCTTTATGAAAAAAGTAGATATATAAGACATACTCAGAGGGAAATGACTCTTGAACACATTTTCCCTCTTTTTCAGTTCATGAATTATGACAGGAAAGTAGATGGATATTCTTTAATAATTACAAAAATCCTGATTGCCAATTTCCCATCCAGTGCATATTTTGAGAAGAAGCCATGAATATTTCCTTTTCTCAGTCCTTCCTGCAGGTTTTAATTTTGTGGTTCCAGATAGCATTCTTGTTTCTCGCAGCAGAAGTTTAAAGCTGGATTCACTTTGACCTTGGTCAGAGCAAACGGAAGATTAATGAAATGAAGCTGAATGGCAGTGCCAGCCTAACATTCAGAACATTCATCTTTTCCCTTCAGTTATTTTGTCCCTGGGTCTCAATTCATTTCCCCTGACTCTTTGACTCTCTTCTACTTCTCATGACTGGGGGAATTCCTTTATATGTTGGACTGGAAATTTGGATTTGGTGGTCATCAGTGTGAATGTAGTAGCTATGAGTGATGATGATGTCATCCAGATACAGTAAATAAATGTGAAAGAAAAGAATGCCGTCAATAGGAGAAAGGCCTGCCTGAAAGCCCTCATTTCTCATGTCAGCTTTAATGTATTGCCTCAATAATTTTTTTGTTGGTATTTGAAAAGTTTTCATTAGCTAAATATATAAATACATAAATAAAGCTGACATTTATGGTAAAACTAAAAGGCTTAAGATCCTTGAAAAGAATGAGTGGATATACATACCTAATCTCTGGATGAGAAACCTTTCTAAACATGTCACCCTAAGGCAGAAAATCTTAAGAAAAAAGATTAATAGAAGGTATATAATCTATATCTCTATAGCTATTAATAGAAGATATAGATCTTCCATTAATCTATGTATCTTCTACAAATAGGGATATAGAGAGAATATGTAGAAGGTATATATTTTCTAATTAATAAAAAATCTTAGAATAATAGAACTATGTAGATTAATAGAAGATGCATACATAGAAAAATAATTACATCTGTCCATAGATGGATGGATAGATATTTCTAATCAAGTCTGAAAGACAGAAAAAGAATGTGAAAAAGATCTAGTAACCCATATAACATATAATAGAAAATTCTAATATATAAATAGCCCACATACCAATAAGCAAATGGTAAAGCATGCAATAAATAGTCAAGTATTATTGTTCAAAAAGGAAATCTTCTTTAGAAGAGGGAAATGTATTATTATCTAGTTATTATAATTAAAGTATGTTTAATTAGCAACTGAAATAGAAATATTGGAAGAAAACAGATAAAGATAAGGAGACATTGCAGTGGTTAGTGCAGTTCACATTAATGAAGCTGATGGTACAATTAGATTAATCTATTTATATCCATTCTCAGTGACATCAATGATTTATCAAGTTAATGATATTAGAATAGAAAATACCTAAGCAAACAAGTGTAATTGGAGCCAGAGCCATGTGTCATATCTTTTTCTACCATAAGGGAAGCGTGGGGAGGAGGTTGTAAGAGGCCTGGGACATAGATTACAGTATGAAATCAGAAGAGAATGCTCTTGGGTTGTTGTGAAACTTCAGGAACTTCTTGGGAGTTGCAGTCCTCTTGATTCTCCTGCTGATAAAGATATGGTTAATACAAATATAAATGTTTTTTGAATTCATATGGCTGCACCTGTTCTGCTAGTGGTCAGTGTGCTTAGGAGGAAGGTTGTGAACTTGGAAATGTAGAGGGAATTTGCTCAAAATAATGGCTCTTATAAACTAGCTGGAGTTTTTAGTAATGATATCAGCCTGCTACTTGGATTATTTTTCTATTATTTTTCTTTGCTTTTTTACTGCCACCAAGAAGAGTTGAGCTCTCCCAAAGGAATTAAAAAAGGATAGAAAGTGGCCAGGTGTGGTGGCACACGCCTGTAATCCCAGCACTTTGGGAGGCCGAGGTGGGCGGATCGCTTGAGGTCAGGAATTTGAGACCAACCTGGCCAACATAGTGAAACCTCATCTCTACTAAAAGTACAAAAATTAGCTGGGCGTGGTTGTGCATGTCTGTAATCCCAGCTACACGGAAGGCTGAGGCAGGAGAAGTGCTTGAACTCGGGAGGCGGAGGTTGCAGTGAGCCGAGATTGCACCACTGCTCTCCAGCCTGGGTGACAGAGCAAGACTCTGTCTCAAAATAAAGCAAAACAAAAGAGGATAGAAAGTTAGCAGAATGTATAAGAGAATGTTAATGCAAACTATTAGTCAAAAAAGTGCAATTTTAAGGCCACGCATGGTGGCTCACGCCTGTAATCCCAGCACTTTGGGACTCCAAGGTGGGCAGATCACCTGAGGTCAGGAATTCGAGACCAGCCTGGCCAATATGGTGAAACCCTGTCTCTACTAAAAATAGAAAAACTAGCCAGGCGTGGTGGCGCATACCTATAATCTCAGCTAGTTGGGAGGCTGAGGCAGGAGGATGGCTTGAACCCAAGAGGTGGAAGTTGCAACGAGCGGAGATCGCACCATGACACTCCATCCTGGACAACTCTGTGGGAAAAAAAAAAAAAAGTATAATTTTAAGTAGTAGTTCTTCACCAAATTGTCAAGGTTTTTTGCTTTTTCTTTTTTTTTTTCTTTTTCTTCTTTTTTTAATGTTAAGACTCAATTTTTTTGTCTACTGCAGATCCACCTCACCCTAACTTCTTCCTTACTGGTGGAATACCCATGTGACTCTGCTCTACGATAAAATCCAGATTGGTTTAGGCCTAGATAGAACGAATTCCTGTTAGTCCCAGTCCCCTTGTCAGTGGTTGGTTTAAGAGAGGGAATGTCACCCATTTCCAGCCACTGAGACCTGAGGGAAGTCTGCTGTCAAGCTTCTGGAAAAGATTTCTTCATCCTAGGAAGGAAACACCAGAAAAGACGATCCATTTTTACATCTGGTTATGGCCTTCCTGGGCTGTACAGCCTAGAGCTGTTCAGCTATCCTGTAAATCTGAGGGGAGTCAGCTTCAGGGCAAAGTACAAAAAGAAAAATGACACCATCAAGCCATGGAATCAAGCAGTTCTAAAAACTGTTCCATTGGTCCTTTGTCAAATGCAATGTTTTTTTCCCTTATTAACTGATTTCTGTTAGAGTTTTCTGTTCCTTTTAGCTGAATGCAATCTGATGTTTCAGATATGAGAACTTTGTTCACTGCTGATGGAAAAGAAATTATTTTAATATTTCTGGAGGGAAATTTAATGAAATATATAAAAAAATTTTAATCTAACAGAGCCACTTTAGTAATTTTAATAATTATATATTAGCTTCAAATTTACATATGTAATATTGCTTATAATAGTGAAAATGGTGAAATATAAATTTCCAATAATAAGGGACAATGATTAAATAGATTTTTGGATATTCAAAGAATGACACACTCCCTTTTACCAACAAATAAAAAATTGCTTAAAATTAAGTACCCCCCTGATTACACCCACAACAATTGTATATGCATGTAAGAAAACCTATTACCAGAATGAAAATGTGTTATATACTTTCCGTTTACCTATTTATCAAACATTCTTTGGGCATCAGCAGTGTGCCAGGCATTCTACTAGGTGTTGGAGATACAATGGGTCAGTGAAAAGTAAGTCGCTGGACTCACAGAGATTACATTTTAGAGAGGAAGACAGTAACCAAGCACGCAAATAAATAAAAAGGTAGTTTTGGTTTTCTAATAAAGGAAAAAAAAATAGCGTTGTGTGATGGAAAGTAAATGCGTTGGTGGGTGGGTGCAGCTTTAAATTGGGTAGTCAGGGAGGTACTTTCTGGGATGGGACATGATAAATGAGAAGAGCTACCCACATAAAGAGTGTGGAGAAGACTGGTCAAGGAGGTGAAACAGCAGGAACAAAAGTTCTAATGTGAGAAAGAACTCAACATGCTATAGGA
The DNA here is from genome assembly GCF_001698545.2 of Rhinopithecus bieti. NCBI lineage: Eukaryota > Metazoa > Chordata > Mammalia > Primates > Cercopithecidae > Rhinopithecus > Rhinopithecus bieti. The sequence continues at coordinate 1,048,178 of NW_016805609.1, forward strand.
GCAAAAATGATGCCAGTATGGTTGGTGTAGAGTGATAGAGGGAAAGAGTACTGCTAAATGGTGTTGGAAAAGTGGGCAGGATCCCCTTCATGTGTAATGGCTTATAAGCCTCATAAGGAGTTGTGGTTTTATTGCAAGAGTTATAGGAAGCTGTTGGATTATTTTAAGTTGGGAGATGATGAGGTGACTATCACCCTTTGGCTGCTGTGAGGAGAATGATTACAGAAGCAAGGAGAACAATTTAGAGTCAATAGCCAGGTGGGAGATGAGAGTAATTTGGAGAAAAGTGGACCAGATTATTTTAGAGGTAGAATGAATAGGTTTCTCTAATGCACTCTATGTCGGTAATGTGGTGATGAGATAAATATCTAAACAAGTGAAAACCTGAAAATAGGTAGTTACATACATAAGTCTGGAGTTCAGGGATAAAGTTTACACTGAATATAATATCCAGAAGATGGTGCAAACATCGACTGACTTCTCCAACCGAGTCACCTGTTGCTCTACAGAGAGTCTTTCTCAGATGAATAACCAAGGGCCAATTTTTATTTTTCCTCATTGTCCCCATTCAGATCTTTTTTATTACTCTGCTTTTCCCTACAAAGCCCCTGATCTATCCTGGAGAAGTCACATCCTCCGGATTCTGTGTATCACTAGTCCTGGGATGCTTTTGATGAAACGTTTATAAGACAAACAAACCTTTCTTTTAGTACAACTTTGGCATATTATTGTGTTCATAGTTGGCAAGAAGTAGAAAGGGAAGAAAGGCCAAAGAAGGGAGAAAAAGACTTTCTTAAATATAATGTTCATAACAGCAGGACACGGGTGGCTCATGCTTGTAATTCCACCACTTTGGGAGGCTGAGGTGGGAGGATCACTTGAGCCCAGAAATTCGAAACCAGCCTAGGCAACATAGTGAGGCCCTTTCTTTAATTAAAAAAAAATATATATATATATAGAGAGAGAGCTCACAACAAAGAGAATTTGGGGAAATTAGTATACTCAGGCACTACTGGAGGGAGTGTTAATTCTTTCAGCCTTTCCGGAAGGCTATGTGGTATAGAGATCAAAAGTCATAAAGATGTACTCAGTTTTTGATCCATAAATTCAGTTTCTACCTATTTTCATATAGAGATAATTATACATGCATGAAAATATTTAGTTACAAGGATGTTAATGGCAGCATTCGTTATAATAATGAAGAATAGGAAATAATAAATATCTAACAATAGGGGATATTTTTGGACTACTCAAACAATGAAATGTTCTCCTATCATGAAGTATTATATTTAGAATATTTATTGACATGGAAAATGTTAACTTATTGTTGAGCAAAATATATTGTTGAGCAAAAAAGTTACAAAATGGTGTATATATTGTCATTACATAACCATAAAAAGATTATTAATACAAATATTAACAGTGATGTTAGTATTCTTTGTGACCTTCCTTCCTTCTTACCTTCTTTCCTTCCTTCCCTATTTTCTATTTTCTACATTGTACAAAGATAAGATGAAAAAATCTTGAGAAAAAAAGGAAATTGTGTTATGGAATGATATATGCAAATTTATGGAATTGGAATTGGGAGCTTTATTATGGATGATGGGATGAATATTAGCAACTGTGATTAATATCAAATAGGAAATTGTCAATGCAGAGAGAGAGAGAAGTAGACATTCATAGTTAGGAAATAGTTGTTTTAGCTAATATTCCCTCTGAAAATATTTGTTTATTTAGGTCTCATATTTTTGAAAATGAACATCTTGACTGTGTCAAAGTCCCACTTAAGAGTCAAATGTGACTGTGGTCCTTGTGCAGTGCAAATGAAGGAGAACAACATCCAGAAGGTGATGTCTTGGGGCTAAGCTAAGCCTATGATGTCGCTTGCCTTCCTTAGTGCAAGAGAACCTAGAAATAAGTGGTCTTAAGAAGGCTCCCCTTAGGGCACAGCTGATTGTTTCAGAGTCTTTTCTTCCATTAATTCCTCTGCCTGTAGAAGACGAAAGCTTGCGTTTGAAATTAGATGTGAGCCATATGGCATGTTTCAGAGGCCTGTGAGAGGCATCACCTTGCTCTGTGCCTGCCTGCCTCTTTGCCTTTTCTAATGCTGCTGTCTCTGTCTAGAATGCCCTTTCTCCCCTAAATGATACCTGGCCCCAGGTTAAGAAATACTACCATAAGCAGCCATCTACTTATAAATTCTACCCATGGACAGAAGACAAAAGTCTCTATATTCATCCCCAAAATATGTAATCCCTACCTACCCGAACTGAAAAGTGGAAAGTGTATGACCATAGTATTTACCAATGTCAGTTGTAAGCTGAAAATGGTGGAAACATTGGACACATACTCCTTGGGTAGATCAAACAGGTTTTATTTATCTAAAGGATATAAAAGGAAATCAACACAGTTGTGATGTACATTATAAAGATCAACAACATCATTCAGGACAGATGGAAGTTTATTCTTCTAAAATCCTCACTACAGGGTGCATAGTTACAGGTGATAAATCTGAGTAAAAGCCATAATCAGTCGTTCTGAGGACTAAATGGTCTTTCTCTTTACATCTATACTTACTCCCAACCCTGGATTAGTTCTCCAAGCAGGCTAGTCTGAGTATGTGCTAGGGACCACCTCATTGGAGCCAGGAGCACACATTACACTTAGCTTTATACCATGGAAGTAACTGAAGACCAACCAAATGAGAACAAGCAAAAGTTATTTAGAACAAGCTTACTGTAGCAAAGGAGTCAGCCACCATCAGTTGCATTTTGTCAGAGAACTCAAAGGCAGGCATAGGACTGCAAAAAACGGGAGACTTGAAGCATGCTTGGATTGGAGGGTTTTGGCATGGGGAAGCTGTAGACACGCTGGGGACAAACATTATGAAACTGTCAGCTAATTATCAAGTTGATGATGGCAAACTCCAAAATTGGGGCTCAGCCCAGGCGGGTTCTTGGTTTCACTCAGCAAGGAATTGAAAAGTAAGCTGACAGTGAAATAAAGCAAATGTATTAGAGCCACAGTGAACAGGAAAATGACTACTCCATAGACAGAGCAGGGCTACCCTATAGGCAGAGTGGCTCAGAGTAGCACTCATGGATTGGTGGCTAGTTATACTCACTCTTAATTATATGCTAAAAAGGGATGGGTTATTCACAAACTGTCTGGAAAAGAGGTGAGGAGTTCCCAGAACCATATAAGGTAACTTCTGGGTCATTGCCACGACCTCATTTATAAACTGTCATGGTGTTAGTGGGAGTGTCTTACGCAAACACATTATAATTCCGGGTATGGGAAAGCTGTAGGCATGCTGGTGACAAAAATTAGGAAAACTCAGTTAATCAAGGTGATGCAGGTGAACCCCAAATTGGGACTCAGCCCAGGAGTGTTCTCGGTTTCACTGAGGAAAGAATTCAAGAGTGAGCTGATAGTGAAAAAAGGCAAATTTATTAGAGCAACAGTGTACTTTAGCTGGTTTTGACCAGTTTCTTTGCTGCATCCTGTTTTAATCAGCAGGGTGGTGACCAGTGCTCAGAAAACAAGTTGATCTGCTGATCTCCCACCTCATTTCCCCCTCAGAGATGGTATACTCCTCCTTAATCTTTAGGGGTTGTTGAAGGGTGGAGTCCATCTTCTAAGACTGTTTCCTGCTAATTTTACGAGTGTAGGCCCGGCCTAGCATTGGAAAAGTAAAAAAATCTTCAGAGGCTGAGTGCAGTGGCTCATGCCTGTAATCCCAGCACTTTGGGAGGCCAAGGTGGGCAGATCACTTAATGCCAGGAGTTCAAGACCAGCCTGGCCAACATGGCGAAACCCTGTCTCTACTACAAGTACAAAAATTAGCTGGGCATGGTGGCATGTACCTGTAATCCCAGCTACTCAGGAGGCTGAGGCAGGACAATCTCTTGAACCTGGGAAGCGGAGGTTGCAGTGAGCCAACATTGCACCATTGCACTCCTGGTATCGCCTGGGCGATAGAGTGAGACTCCGTCTCAAAAAAAAATCCAAAGAATCTCTAGATGCCTGAATTAAGGGACTCAAAGGCAGGATTTCTTATTTTTTCAGTTAGCAGATGGGATGGGTTGGAAGCCTTGTGCCACATCACACTCACATGGAATTGCTGTAATCTAGAAGACACAAACTTTACAAAGAGGTTAAATAAGCCAGAGCCAAAGATTAGTAATAAGATAGCTAGTAAAAGGCCTAGGAAAGGTTAAAAAACAATCCTCATCACCCTTGGTAAGTATCCTTTGACAGAGTCCCAGATGTTTTGAGTGGTGGGGTTATTAAAGTTATTAAAATTATGTAACTAGGTAGCCTGTTGGTAAATCTTTTGGATTTGCAATTCAACTAACCCTGAATTGTTAACATAAGAACAGGTGTGGTTTATTACTGCACATACTCCTCCTTGCCATGCTATTTATCTATGTGTTTGTGAAACAACAGCTTTAAGTCTTCTAGGGGTTCATAAGTATAGGTCATGGTGTCCTCCTCTTGTGTCTCCAGAGACTCATAAGAAACAGGTTTAGTCCTGGACAGGTGTACCCAGCTAATGACTACCTGAAGTTTCACCACAGTGGGGCCCTTCCATTTCAGTGGTAATTGATCCTCAGGGGATCCTTCTTTCCAAGTTTTTAGCAAGACTAAGTCTTCTGGTGGAACAGGATTGCTATTCTTTTCCTTTGTGGAAAATAACAATAGTTTATTTCCATAATCTTGAAGGGCCTTTTGAACCTGACCTAAGTTGATAATATGGGTGAGTATTCTATGTGTCTCCTCATCAAACAGGAGGTCTGAAGTTAAAAAGGGCCTCCCATGCATCATTTCAAATGAGCTAAGTTTTAATGTTCCCTTTGGAACCATTATTATGTGCAAGAGAACTATAGGTAGGAGAGAAACCCAGGTCTCCAAGGTCTCCTGATGGAGCTTTGTTAATGTCCTTTTGAAACAGGGTTGGCTTTTCTGCTTTATCTGAGGATTGAGGCCTCCACGAGGAGTGAAGATGATAGGTAATGCCTAAGACTGAGGAAGCCTAAGGCTGGGTGACCCTTGCTGTGAATGTAGGTTTGTTATTACTTTGCAAACTTTTTGGTAATCCAAATCTTGGAATGACTGAAGTAAGAAATTGCACACTTCCAATGCTTTTTCTGCCCTTGTAGGGAAAGTTTCTATCTATCTGGTGAATGTGTCTACAAGTGCTAGCAAATGGCATCTGGGTGAAATCTATTTGCAAGTCTTCCCTAGGTTACATTTCTTGGTTTGAGCAGGGGTTGGGGCATGGAGTGGCTTTCTGGGCTGTTATGAGCACAGAGTTCACAGGCCCTGGTGATCCTTTTTGCAGCCTGGAATAGTCCCTTCCCCAGGAATATTTGGGAAACCAATTTGAATAGAGAATCCCATCCCAAATGTGAGGAGTTGTGGAAAAGCTTAATTATTTTCCGTTGCTCAGCCTCAGGGAGACTTTGTTGCCTTATAGCAACCACCCAGATGAATGCTTTTATAAGCCTTACTGTTCTGCCCATTTAATTCCCTCAGGTGTATAATATGATACCACTGACATGGGTGGAGTATCAGGTATCAGTACAGTGGCCAGTAGCACCAATCTTCCTTTAGCGGTGGCCTTGGCTGCTCTGTCTGCCAGGACATTTCCCTTAACAATAGAGGTGTCTGCCTTTGGTGTCTTCTGCAATGAATAACTGCCATTAGTTTTGGGATCTGTACAGCACTCCTGAGCTTTTGAGTTAGAACACCAAAAGCTGTCCCTTGTTTTTCAGCCATATAGAGAGTGAAAGTTTTTTTCTAAGTTTGGGAGTCCCAAAGCAGGGGCTATTCTTAGTTTTTTTAAGTTTAGAAATGCCTGTTGGCAGGTTCCATCCCAATTTCAAAACTCATGATCATTTCTTTCAGAGCTTTGTAGAGCATGGTAAAAAACTATGAGCTCAAAACCAGGAATTTAAACCTGGAAGAATCCAGCCATTCCCAAAAAGGTTTTTAACTCTTTCTTAGGCTGCAGGGGATGGAGTGCCAGGATGTCTTTTTATTCCTGAACTAGGGTCCTTGTCCTAGGAGGAAACCCATACCCTAAGTATCTGACCCTTTGGAAAGAAATTTGGGTCTTGTTTGGGGACTACCCGATACTCTTATTTTACCACGAAATTAAGGACTTGAAGTGTATTTTAATCAGAGTTTTCTGTAGTAGGGCTGGAAATTAATAGGTCATCCACATATTGTAGGAGGGATCCATTAATTAACTGTAGTTCCCTTAATTCTTTCGCCAATGCATTTCCAAAGAGAAGGGGACTGTCTCTAAAACCTTAGAAAAAGACAGTTCAGGTAAACAGATGTAGCATGAACATCTGGATCAGTCCATTCAAAAGCAAAAATACACTAGGAGTCTGAGTGTAAAGGCATACAAAAGAAAGCATCCTTTAAGTCTAATACTGTGAATCAATCAGCACCTTGAGGGATTTGGGCCAATATTGTGCAAGTATTAGGAACCAGTGGATGGAGTGGGACTGTAGACTCATTAACTGCTCTCAGTTCCTAAACAAATCTGTATTCCCCATTTGGTTTATTTACAGGCAGAATGGGGAGTTACATGGGGAATAATAGGGTTGTAATTGTCCATACTTCAGAAACTTTGCTATGAAGGACTGTATACCGTGTTGTGCTTCAGGTCTCAAAGGATATTTTTTTTTGTGGATAATCAACATTTGGTTTTAAAGTAATCTTGACTGGGGGCATATTAATAGCTGTACCAGAGCTAATACCATATTAATAGCTCTATGTCCCAAACAGAGGGGTCCACTTGAGAAGTAATTTGCAAAGGAAGGGAAGTCTTTTCTTTATCTGTATTAAGGCAAGCACTCAGAGCTAGGACTAGTGCCTGTTTCTGGCCTGTTACATTTTTATGAGGCTTTCCAAACTGAACTCGGCCTATAATTGGGAAGGTGAATCTCTTCGCAGTAAAGAAATAGGGCACTCAGGCATAAGTAAGAACTGAGGGGACTGGAGTGCCAGGATGTCTTTTTATTTCTGAACTAAGGCCCTTTTCCCTGTGGGGAAATGCAAGGTCCCCCATGGTGCAACCAAAGAGGTATGTGACTCTCTTAACTTTTGGCTGGCCATAAATTTTCACTATGGTACATGAGCAATAAGACAGTGTCACTGAGAAATGGGTTAGAGCTGAGAAGGCTGCTTCTGTATCCAATAAGAACTCAGTACTCTTACCTGCCACATCAAGGGTTAGCCAAGGCTCCTCTGTGGAGATGGTAAGGTATCCTGTGGGAGCTGAGGGGAACCTCGGGCCCTGTCAGCCTCTGTTATCTCGGCTATTATGGGTTTGGGTGGCCCAGGCTCCCTTTGGAACCCGGGGTAGTCTCTTTTCCAGTGTTCCTCTTGATTACAGAAGGCACACTGATTCTGGCCCAAGGGCCGGCAAGTTGAGGGCTCTCATCTGGGCATTCCAGATGCTGATCTCATTATACTTACTCAGGATGGGTAACCTTCAGGTGGCAAGGGGCTTGAGGCAGCCATAGACAATTGTGCTTTTTGGCTATTTCTTTTGGTTTTCTCTGCCTCTTTGGCCCTGTCTCTATTGTAAACTCCAAAGGCCATCTTTAAGAGTTGGCTCATAGGGGTTTGAGGTCCCATTTTTGCCTTTTGCAGCTTCCTCCTAATGTCAGGAGCAAATTGAATAATAAAATGCACACCCAGAAGACTGCGCCCTTCTTGGGAGTCTGGGTCTGCATTTGTATACTTCCTGAGGGCCTCAATCAAACAGCCCTAAAACAGAGTGGGATTTTTATCCTTCCCCTGAGTTACTTATCTAAACTTGTCATGATTGATTGGCTTAACCACATACTTTTTCATACCTTCAATTAAACAAGTTACCATATGATTTAGCATTTGAGGTCTTGGGAACCAATCTGGTAATCCCACTGAGGGTCCAGATCTGGAACTGGATCTCCCCTCACATAGTAAATGGCATGGCCTTAGTTATGAGCAGCCACTCCATCTGCATATTCACAGGTAGTACCCAGAACCCTTTGTTTCTCCTCTACAGTACTGCAGGTGGACAATAATATTTGCAACTCATGTCAAGTTACGTCAAAAGACATGGTCAACTTAATAAACTCTTCTACAAACTTCCCTGGATTCTCTGAAAGCTCACCAAATTTCTCTGCATAAAGCCAAATCAGACATAGAAAAAGGCACATACACTTGTTGTCCCCACATCTCCATCAGCTACCTCTCAAAATGGACACAGGCTTGGTTTTAGGGGCTGATATGGGGACCTACTCTTGGTGGTATCGCTTGGACTTACTTCCTTGGGCAGCAGTGGTTACAGGCTGGGCTTAGTTGAATAAGGAAGAGAGGTGTTTGGTAACCTTGGATGGGAGCCACCTCAGAATTGGGGAACTGAGGAGGCTCGGCATTGGGGAGGAGGCATGGGCCTTCTGAGAGGAGTCACTGGGAGGAGATTATCTGGGATATCCAGTGTGGCTTCTTTGTGGCTGGAAGTGAGATGAGCCACACAAATCCTACAGTTGTCCCTTAAGTCGGGATCCTGGTAAGGGACCATAAAAGCTGGTACATAAAGAACCTCTCCCTACTTTCCTTCCTTTTTACAGAATAAGTTCAGTTATAAAATAGTATCATTTTAGGTCAGATTTCTTGATCTCCCAATTTGTATTGAACCCAAATGGTGTTGCAATAGAAAGTTTCTTTCACTTTGTGCTGTCTAATTGGAATTTGTTCCAATTGCCTAAAAGGCATCCTAGCAGCGAGTCCCTTGGGATGCTTGGCGTCGTCCCCATGTTTAGCAAGGATCTGTACTAGATGCAGAAGTTTTTCTAAGTCTAGCGAGTGCCCACTTATTTTCCCTTTCAGATTCCCACCTCCCTTTTCCTCAAGAAAGGTCAGTAGGGGAATTGCCACCAATTCTTGCAAAGGGGGCATAAATACCGTTAGCAAGACATGACAAAAGTGAATTTAAGATATGACTGGGCAGTGGAGTGGTGACTGCTTCTACCAGTAAGTGGAATATAACAAAAGAGGTGTTTTAACAAGGAAGATATAGAAGGAGAGGGTAATGGAATTCTCATAGTCTGAATTCCACAAAAAGCAAAGAAAGTGTTGACTGAAATGGGCAGTATGACAAAGGAGAACAATGCTAAAAGTGTGCTTACTGCCAAAAAACCTGGAGCAATGGCCAATGAGGGTCCTTTCCCCAAATGCCAAAAACCCTGGGGCATGCAAGGGTTGGCCAACAGTGAACCACAAAGGCCCAAGACCTAACATAACTGGGGTCACAGAACAGTGTGACTGTGGTGTTCCACAATCAGTACAATGGGAGAACCTCTCAAAACAAACAATTGCCCCTATAGCCAAAGCAAAGACCACAAATGCCACAATGAAATTGGTGTAAAAGTAAAATGACTGGCTGTTAGAGATGCAAAAAAAAAAAAAGGTCTGAGAGAAAGAGAAAAAAAAAAACATGCCAGTCATGCTCCTTTCTGGGCCACCTAAATGACAGGGGACAACAAATTATCAAGGCTGAGGTCCTATTTCCACTTTCTCATTCACCCAGAAAGGTCGATATCAACAGGGAACAAAAGAGAGACTCAGCCATCCGTGGAAGCCGGTTGGTGCCTATCAGTTTTAATTTGGGTTATGGGTGAAGATTTCCCTCAGGTTCCCTCAGCCTGTTAGTCACCAGGAAAGATAATGGCTCTGAAAAGACCCTTTGGCTACTGCTGTACAGCTCTATAGCATTAAAGCCCTATAGACTTACAGCTCCCACCTGTACTGAGTCCCTTTGTCTCATTTGTCTTGTTTGTGTTTGTTCCTTCATCCCTTCATGGTCACTAGGCTGATGCAGATGTACCCCCAGATTGAGGCTTAGCCTGGGAAGGTTCTTGGCTTTTCTCAGGAAAGAATTCAAGAGTGAGCCGACAGGGAAAGAAAGCAAGTTTATTAGAGAAACAGTGTACACCTCAATGGCTGCTCCATAGACAGAGCAGCGCTACCCTGTAGGTACAGTGGACCAGACTAGCACTTGTGAATTCCTGGCTAACTACATTTATACCCACCCTTAATTATGTGTTATTTACAAACTTTCTGGAAAAGGGGCGACAAGTTCCAAGAACTATATAAGGCAACTTGTGGGTCACTACCATGGCATCATTTGTAAACTGTCAAGGCATTGGTGGGAGTGTCTTATGTAAATGTATTATAGTTCCTAGTCCTGGCTGGTTTGGGTCAGTTTCTTTGCTACATCTTGTTTTATCAGCAGGGTCATGACTGTGCTTAGAGGAAAAGTCCTGCTGATCTTCTACATCAAAGCCCTGACCACTTGGGGTTGACTCTTCTAGGAAACATTGTTTGGCTTTCAAGACTGTCAGTGGAGATAGTAGTCTGACTTTCTACAGGTCTGACTTACAGCAGGCTGGCTTCCTGGGCTGGTTGAGTTCCTGGGCAGGTTGTTACAGATTGTGGGTCTGTTTTTATGTGTGGTCTGGTCATTTTTCATTTGTATATTCAGTCTCTCAGTACAACATAAAAAATGATTATGAGAGGCAATACAACATAGTACAGTAAACCTAGGCATGAACAGTCCTCATTTATCACCTTTGGTCTCTCCAGACTACTGGACTCTGGTCCAAGTATACATACTCTTAAATTTAACACTGCAGAGCCAGAATAGGGTCAGTTTCCCTGTAGCCTCTGAGACTCATGGTAAGAAAGGCTTAGGTCAGCTACACAGCTTATCCTGCAGTTCAAAAAGGAACATGGGCAGAAAATGAAAGGCAAACAGAAGTGACAACTGTTTTTTCTCCCAAACCACCTTCATGGCCATCATGTTTAATCTAGAAACCTTAATGAAACTACTGTGTGAATCTTTGAAACTTCTTTTTATGACGCTCAGATTTAGGTGATTTAGGACTGTATCACTCAAATAGAACTATTTGTGGCGCCATAGTGATGAGGTGCACAACTTGCTGAAGGGCTTGATGATAATATATTCTGACAGTCAAATTGACCTTGGACAGGATGCCACATGCAGGTGCTTAGAAACTTTCTGGGAATTGCGGAGGTACTGCTACATTCAATGTGCGCGAGTTTAGATTAGAAAAAAGCAAAAGGCACTTGAAGGCAAATGAACTAATAGTTCTGCTTTGGGTTTTGTTTGAACAGGAAGAGAGATTGATTGTCAACTGCCAAACTTATTTTTGTACATACATTAAAAAATGTAGTACTTTGATGGCTCTCAACAAAGAATAGTAAGTAAAAATAATGAAACTTTGGCAGTGTTTTCCTAATATTAATTTAGAAATATTTCTATTTGCATTATCAGATATCATATTGCTTATTTTTTTCTCTGAGCTGTCTGAGATGTTGTACAAATCCCATGTTTCAAATGAGATTGAGAAAAACTAATTTCAACAATAGAATAAGCATTTGTTGATGTCATACCTTGTTCTTGGCACTGCCATCTTACATAATGTCAAAAGGTAACATTTCGTTCCTGATCTTAATATAAATAGAGAAGTACAGATCAAAGAAAGTGAAAAGCTTCATAGGAACTACTAGAAAATAAAATAGAATGGGTGTTTTAAGAGTAATGGAACTATAATAGCAATTAAAGGCTTGTCTATAAACTACAGGGAAATAAAAGTAAGAAAACATTGAAAACAAGAAAAGACATCATTACACAAAAGTAAATTATCACAACCAAAAGAAATGGTTTGAACACTTCTTATAAGCAAAGATTAATTATCCTCTCTCTATAAATGAAACCCATCCTAATAATCCTAGATGGCTTAGTATAAAAGATAAGCCAAGATTCACTAGGAAAATCACCAATAATCAATATGTTGATGTTGCAATATTAATATCAAACAAGGATAATTCAAGGTCAAAATAATTAAAATAGCACAAAGGATATAATTTTATATTGATGGAAAAATACAAATATTATCTTTTGGCAAAGATTACAAGACATAGGCTCATTCGTGCTGCTGGAGTATATACACTAGTCAATTCTTTTTTTTTTTTTTTTTTTTTTTTTTGAGACGGAGTCTGGCTCTGTCGCCCAGGCTGGAGTGCAGTGGCGTGATCTCGGCTCACTGCAAGCTCCACCTCCCGCACCATTCTCCTGCCTCAGCCTCCCAAGTAGCTCAGACTACAGGCGCCCGCCACCACGCCCGGCTAATTTTTTTGTATTTTTTTTAGTAGTGACGGGGTTTCACCGTGTTAGCCAGGATGGTCTCGATCTCCTGACCTCATGATCTGCCCGCCTCGGCCTCCCAAAGTGCTGGGATTACAGGCGTGAGCCACCGCGCCCGGCCAGCACTAGTCAATTCTTGTCAGCCCTCCTCTTCTGCTATGTCAATCACAAGGGGGCCATTTGATAACATTTACCTCTTTTCCTAATCCATTTTCTGTTCATTAGGGATAGTTTCTGTACCTCAAGATGTTACTCATCATCTTCAAAAACAATATTTAAACCAACCCTACTTTCTGAAATATCATTTTGATTTTCTATTGCTGCATTAAAAATAACCACAAATGAAATGGCTTAAAACAACACACATTTATTAGTTCACAATTCTATAGGACAGAAGTCTGGAAAGGCTTCATTGGGTTCTCTGCTTAGGGTCTCACAAGGCCGAAATCCGGCTTTTAGTTGGACTGGGCTTTTATCTGGAAGCGCTGAGGAAGAATCCACTTCCAAGCTCATTCCAGTTGCTGACAGAATTTAGTTCCTTACAGCTATGGGCCTGAGGTCTCCGTTTTCCTGCCAGCCTTCAGCTGAAGTTTACTCTTTGGTTCTAGAGGCCTCTTTCCTGTCCTTCACATGACCCTTCCATCTTCAAAGCTGGAAATGGTACTTTGAACCCTTCCGTGTTTCAAATCTCTCTAACTTTCCCTTCTGCCGCCAGCCAGAGGAAACTCTGCTTTCAAAGAGCTCATATGATTAGATTAGAATCAGTAGGATAATTTCTCTTTTAGTTAGCTCAAAATCATCTGGGTAGTACTCTTAATTACATTTGCAAAACCCTCTTTGTCATGTACTGTGACATAATCACAGCAGTGATGTAGTATGCAGCATATTCCTATCCCTTGGTTTAGGGCAGGAAATCATAGGGGGAGGGGTGTGGCTTTTACATCATTCTTAGGCTTCTCTCTATTTACTGCCACATGACTCCCAAAGGAAAACAGTTACTCAGTAGCCTTTACAAATGTTTTCGAGTCTCTTAATTTTACCAAAATCTGAATTTTTGTTTTCTCAATTTTCTACGGCTTCAGAGGATTTCCATGATGAGAGAAAGAAACTACCAAAATATTGAAAATTCTGACCATTTTTGATAGTGTCTTATTGCTTGAAAAAATTATTTTCTTATTCCAAAATTTGTTTTTTAGAGTTTCCATTCAGATTTATCTCACGTTCTGCATCTAATAATTCATACACCTGAACTGGGGGAAGGAGGGGAATGTACCTCTGTTGTTACTGTTCTGCTCATCCTAGTTTATTTCCTTCTAAGTTTAGCAATGTTTTCTTATGAGCTCACATTTGTTGAATTTAATCTGGGGGACTCCTGAGGGCCTAGATTGGGGGTATATGGCTTCAGAGAGGATTTGTATCTTCATAGACCCCTTCAAAATAAACCAGGAAAATTTCCCTTGTCCCCCATGCAGGGCGCACGACGGGGGCATGGCTCACCTCTTTGGTTCCCTGCTGCTCAGAGCTCTAGGGGAGCATGGAGACGGGCAGGTTGTGGGGCTTCGACCCCATGGCAGTGTCTAGGGGTGAATGTTTACAGCAGAAGCCCCAGTGGGCGTGTGTTACAGGGTGCTCTTTCAGTGTAGCCCTCTGTAGGTGGCTTCTGTTTATCAGCTCGATTAGACCCTCTGCCTTATTGCAAGGACAGAGGGCTTTCTGCATCCCAGGATTCTTGCCTTGGTGTATCGGAAGAATCAGATCACACATGGGTTTGGAGAATGAGTGCAAGGTTTTATTGAGTGGAAGTTTTCAGCAGATGGATGGGGAGCCAGAAGGTGAGTGGAGTGGGAAGATGGTTTTCCCAGGGAGTTGGGTTGCTCAGAAGTCGATGACCTGCCATCTGTCGGTGCCTGTTAGTGTGCTCCTCTGCTCCTCTGCTCCTCTTGACGTTCAGACACTTCTGTATTCTTCTGCCGGTGTGTTCCTCTCAATGTCCAGTCACTTGTGTCTCTGCCCGCTAGGGTCTTGTGGTTTTCATATGCACAGGATGTGGCATGGCGGGCCAGGGCGGTCTTGGAAAATGCAGCATTTGGGCATGAAAACAGAAATGCCTGTCCTCACCTAGGTCCGTAGGCATAGGCCCAGGGGTGGAGTCCTCACCAAGGACGGTGCCCTTCTCCTCCTAGCCCTCCCTTGTCCCTGTCCCGTATCAAAATGTCCCTGGCTTCAAGCTGGAGGACTTCGTATAAGCTTTCCAAGCTTGCCAGAAGTCCAGAGCTTAGTCTTCGGGTGGTGGGTCTGATCCTAGTATTAGCCTTGGAGAATACATTTATTTTAAATAAGTCTTATTTATTTTGAATTTGTTTATTTTTCTGTGCTCTGATTTCAGTTTGTCTGTCTTCCCTTACCTTCCATTGCCCCATTCCTCTCTTTATTCCTTTCCTCCATCTTTTCTTCCTTCCTTCTTGCTTAGTCAATGCTAGTAAAAGTACAGAATCAAGTGTATGGAAGGCAGTAGCCCCACTGTACTTGGTGTCAGTCAGAGTAAAACATTCTGTGTTTATCAGAGAAACAAAAGTGTTTCTGATAAACACTTTTGAAGGGGATCTGAACCAAAGTGATGCACATCCAGAGGTGCCAGTCATCATAAAGACGAAGAGAAGGTAGGTTTGTTTACTTGATCTGGAAAAAAAGAGAAAGCATGTGAACTCTTTTTCACATATGTGAAAGGACCTCACGAGAGAGAAATAAGACTTATCTTTAGCCTTCCAAAAGTAGAATAAACAGGTGGATCTACCAAGAAGTTTCATTTTAGCTCAATAAAAGATGGAACTTGTATAAAGTGACATAGGCTGCCTTTGTGAGTGTAAGTGTCCTCTCTACACTCATGTGGATGCGGAATACGTATCCTCAGCCATTATACTTTGGCTAAGATGCTGTATCAAATAACTTTTACTCTCCCAGTGCTCAGATTCTAGGCTAGTTTATTCCATGACTCTCTCTATATTTAGATGAAAAAATAAGACATTGAAGCCATCTAGAAAAAGTATTTATCCCACATTCTGACTATAATAAAAGAAAACTGTGTCAGTATTGAAGAAACCTTTCAAATTTGTGAATCAGAGTAATATATTTTACTTCCAAAATAGCCATCCTTGTAATATGTCAAGAAAAAAGGCAATTAATTTTATGCAAAATACTGTCCTCATGCATATCCACACTGGGAGAAAATACGATGCATTTTTTAATAATAATAAGGTTCAGTCAGGAGTAAGAATTTAGTTCATTTTAAACTAAATAGAACAGACACTGGTAAATGAGATGAGATGGCATGGCATGAGCTATATAAAAAAACTTAAAATATATTTCAGGGTCATTTCCTTTAATATTAAAACAAATTCTTGATAGAATGGGATACAGGCATTTGAATATTCTTGCAGAGGACATTGAGATCTCAGTAATTTTTTTCCTTAGAATTTTGTATGAAAATAAAATCATACTTGTTTTAAAATCATAGCTTTGGAGAAAGAAAAGCATATAATCTTCCACTGTGGTATAAAAATGTTGGATTGAAATGTTGTAGAAATTCATCTACCCTTTACCATCTTTAAATTCTAGAGGGACAATAGAATCCTGAGGAAGAAAGAATTGAGTCCTCTAGTCCTGTGAGGGACAATGGACACACCACAGTGGGGTGAAATTACCCAGAGAAGAAAAATCAATCTAGACACAAACAGGATTAGAGCAAAGAACGGCAGATTGTAGGCCAGGTGTTCTTCAGGACAAAAAGGAAATCTGATACCAAGTAACAAGGCCAAAGGACAAGACTCAAACTATTCGACCATATTTTTTGAAAGCCTTGGGAGAGTTGAATTCTATCATTTTAGAGGCAATTAACAAGGTAGGAACTTTAGAAACATTCTGCTAATTGACCAGCGACCAATGCCTTAGGTGGTAAGTAATCACATACCCACAGGAGACAAGTTACGGAGGTAATGGCTATGAGGAAATAATATTATGTGCAGACGTCTACACAGATCATATATATTATGTGTGTGTGTGTGTGTATATTTAAGTGTGGTTTCTGTAGTAGAATGAGAAATTCCTTGAAGTCCAAAGATAAGAATGCAGGACTGGCTTACTAGATGCAGTTCAGTTTACTCACCTTAGAAACAGAAATGACAATGTACAGTGGACCCTTGAACAATGTGGGGTTAAGGGTGCCAGCCCTCTGTGCAGTCAAAAATCCATGTATAACTTTTGATTCCCCCAAAATTTAACTGCTAATAGCCTACTGTTGACTGGAAGCCTTACCAATAACATAAACAGTCACTTAACCCATATATTGTATGTCATACGTATTAGTCTTACAACAAAGTAAGCTAGAGAAAAGAAAATGTTATCAAGAAAATTATAAGGAAGAGAAAATACATTTACTGTTTATTGAGTGGAAATGCATCGTCACAAGTCTTCATCGTCCTTGTCTTCACTTGAGTAGGCTGAGGAAGAGGAGGAAGAGGAGGGGTTGATCTTGCTATCTCAGGGTCAGCAGAGGTAGAAGAGGTGGAGGAGGTGGAAGGGGAGAGTCTGGCACACTCAGTGTAACTTACTGAAAAGAAATCCACGTATAAGTGGATCTGTGCAATTCAAACCCATGTTGTTCAAGGGTCAACTGTGTATCTGTGATGGGTAATTTTATGTGTCATCCTGACTGGGCTAAGGGGTACTCAGATAGTTGGTAAAACATTGTTTCTGAGTGTGTTTGTGAGGGTGTTTCTGGAAGAAATTAGCATTTACTCAGTAGACTGAGTAAATATCTGCCCTCGCCATTGCAGACCAGCATCACCCAATCCAATGAACACCCAAATAGAACCAAGAGGCAGAGGAAAAGCAAATTCTCTCTGTCTCTGTCTTCCTGTGTCCTCAGCTATCTGAGCTCCTGGTTTTCAGGCCTTTGAATTCCAAGACTTACACTGGCAACTCCCCGGATTCTCTGGTCTTTGGACTCATGCTGGGAGTTGCACCATTGGCTCCACTGGTTCTCAGGCCTTCAGACTTGAATTGAATTTTCCCACTGGCTTTCCGGGAACTTCAGCTGCCAACAGCAGATGGTGGGACTTCTCGGCCTCCATAATCGTGTGAGTCAACTCCCGTTTTAATCTCCCTTTATATATCTATATATGTCCTATTGGTTCTGGAGAACCTAATACAATACATAGTTTTTGTGAGGGTCAAGTAAGAGAATACAGTAAGCCTTCACTCAACATTATCACCAGGTTCTTGAAAACTGTGACTTTAAGTGAAAAGGAGCTGTGATGAAACCAACTTTACCAAAGGTGAATCGATACAAATGAGTTACAGTCTTATGGCATATTTCAGGTCACAAAAACATCACCAAACTTCTCAATAAAGACCATAAACACTGTAATATTAAACATTAATATAAAAGTGAGCTAGATATACGTTTAAAAAAGATTAATACAAACAAGCAAGCATGATAATTTTTTACCCGATTATTCCAGTTCATAGCTGTAGAAGGCCAGAGCCTATCTCAGCAGCTCAAGGCCAAGGCTGGAACCCATCTGAACTCACCTACAATGAGGCTGTGTTGATATGCCGATGAACCTAATCTGCACAGCTTTCAGACGTGGGAGGAAACCAGAGTACCCGGAGAAAACCCATGCTGACATGGCAAGAACATGCAGACTCCACACAGATATGGTCCCGGCTGGCAAGCAATTGTTTTTCTCATCAACGTTATGATGAGATGGCATTGAATGAAATGAAAATGATGTTACTCAAGGACCTGCTGTGTATGTGAAAGCATTCTATCAGGTGTTATGTGGGTGGGATGTCTTATTGTTACTATCTGCAGCGGGTATCTATTATTTTTGCCTGTCAGGCACACTTTCCCTTACTTTGGAAGTAGCAACCTATTTTTTTCTGTAATCCAATTCCATACTTTCAGTCCAGATTGTTTAGAAAGGGTGGGTATCATCCTTCAAAGAGAACCTCATGACACAGACTCAGCTAGGGAAAGTACCAGCTGGGCCTGACTCTAGTGACATTTTCAGAATAGATGGTATGAGCCAAGTCAGGTCAACGAGTGACCAAGACTTTTGCTGGAGCTTGAAGGAAGAGGAGTGCTTTATGTTGTGCGGAGTTAGGGAATAATGTAAGTCAATGGCCATCTTGGAGAGGGCTTGGTTGAGAATAAGCTAACCAAAAAAGTAAAGCAGAACCAGGAAATAGAGAAACAGCATTCCAAAGACATTATTAAGCCCTGGGATTCAGATATGCTTAAACCAGACATACCCCTGGAATTCCCAGTTACGTAAGTCCAAAAATTCCTCTTTTTGACCTAATTAGTTTAACTTCCTCTCATTTGTCATCAAGAGTGTACTAGCTCAATGCTGGGCATAGTGGTTTGAGCCTGCAGTGCCGGCTACTGGAAAGGCTGAGGCAGGAGGATCGCTTGAGCCCAGGAGTTCAAGTGCAGCCTCGGCAACATAACAAGACTCCATCTCTTAAAAAAAAAAAGCTGAGTCACTACTATTATAGAAACTTTAACTGGAAATTATCATTTTACTTGGAAACTCTCTGGACCTCATTTATATTAAAGCAATTAGATGACTACTTAAAATTCATCCCTAAAAGCAGGTAAAATTTCACTTCCTTTTGTTCTTTTTTCTTTTTCAGACAAGGTCAATAAATTTTCCAGCTTCTTCCCTGAACCTTCCATTACCCCCAGATTGGTGACTAGGTGTCCTCATCCTAGAACAGCCTCTGTTGTATGCAGCAAACCGGAACTGTCTGCTCACACCTGACCCTCTGGGGAAAGCCTCTCAGTCAGTTCCTTACCAGCTTGCTCACCACATGGCTGGTGGCAGGGCTTGTCAGGGATATGGGCAAATGTCCATCACTCTCAGAGTAGAAAAGACCCCTGCCCCACCCCTGATTTTCTCTGAGCTTTTTCCCTGAGAGATGAGGTTCCTTCAACCTGACTAAAGACCACAAAGAACAAAGAAAGCCACAACAATACTGAGTTTAATTTCAAGTACCACTCCTTTCATAAGAACTCTTAACTGGTAGCTAAATTGTCTCATTCTTGCTGCAAATAAACAATGAAGTTTGGCCAATATGGTGAAACCTCATCTGTACTGAAAACACACAAAAAATTAGCCAGGCATGGTGGCGTGCACCTGTAATCCCAGCTACTAGGGAGGCTGAGGCAGAAGAATCGCTGAAACCTGGGAGGTGGAGCTTGCAGTGAGTCGAGATCGCACCATTGCGCTCCAGCCTGGGCAACAAGAGCCAATCTCCATCTCAACAACAACAGCAACAACAACATCAACAATAACAACAATGAAGGTTTCAAAAAGCAAAGCAGCACTGGGGAGAAAATGATGAGAATATTTTATGAAAATGGATATTCAGTCTTTGAATAATTAAGGATATCCAACTTATAGGATATTTTCAAAGTCCCTCAGCTACCTTTATGCTAGAGTATGTCATTACTAATCTTGGGCATTAAAATTTATCATAATAATTGTGAATAACTCTGTCAAGGTATTTCACTTATTGGCTGAATTAGATATTAAGATGAAGGAAATGCTGAATTATAGTATACACTGAATATTTAATAAATTAATCCCCCATGCTGGCAGTAGGAGTTCCAGAAATAATGCCTTCTGCACATCAGCACTTAATCAATGCTAGTTAGTGATAATGGCTTAAGGACAAGTAGATACCGAATGGATTCACAGTCCAAATTAGAAGCACAGAGGAATCATACTCAAGGTTAAAATCATTCTAACAAAGACTTTTGGTAGTTACGGTTACAGGAAAGGAAAGAAGATTGAAGTTTTGCTCAAGTTGATTCCTTTGAGAGTTGTGAGACATAAACTTATTCATATAAATTTTGGCTCTGGTTTCTAGGTCTGATTATTTTTCTTTCATTTGATGTGTACCTGGGTTCTCAGTGATAGATTCTGACTCCAAAATGCATACTACTTCTCAAAGTTGTAAGAAGAGAGGAAGGAAACAGAGAGAGAGGAGGAGGAGAGAGAGAAATAAGGGAAGAAAGAAGAAAAGGAGTAAGACATGGAAAAGTAAGGGATAAAGGGGAAAGTGGGAAAAAGCAAAAGAAGAAGGGAGAGGAAGAGGGGAAAGAAAATAGGGATGTGGGGAGCTGGAGATGGGGAGGTCTTGTTCCTCACCATCGCCAGTTTCTCCCAATCCCCCTTTTCTGAGCAAGAACCTCTTATTCATTTTGACATAGCAGGTGGACTCCAACTTTTTGTAAAGAATACTCAAAAGGGAAAGCATAGATGTATATGTGGGTGAGTAACAGGAATTCCCTATTCCTGGAGTAGTTAAAAAATATATATACTATACAATCCTTGATTAGGACATCACTGCTGAGTTTTTAGTTTCTGAGTGCTATACAATTTAAACAGGAGTTTTTAATATATTTAAACTGGATTTGACGTAGAGATAGTACAAATCAGTTTTCTTAAGCAATGTTAAATTATTGTCTCTCAGCATAATTGAAAGACATTTGATAGAGAGAAGTAAATTTAATGGGGGCAGGAGGAAAACATGCTACTGGAGCTACTGGTGACTTTAGGAGATCCTGAGTAGGGGCTTTTCCAGGAATTGAGCACAGATCAAGACAGGAAGGGAAAGGAGATGGCAAAGAGGTTTGCCCCCATAGACGTTTACATCTGGTTGGTTTACATCTGTTTTAGGTTTGCTGTCCTGTTCAGTCCTTGACAATCTCTTCAGGAATCTGATAAAGCGAATAAGGAAATTTATTAGCATAAGCTCACTCCCTGAGTTGGCCTGCCTACACTTATCTTACAGAGAAGGCCCAGTTCCTCCCCCACCTGAGCTCTAATTTTCTCACCATAAGGATATTACAGCATGAAGGGATTAATACAAATAGAAGGCATTGCTTTAAGCTCTATACTTCAGTGGTTTGCTAAAGTTTGAAGAAAACAGGGATAACTCAAGTATGTTGAGGATCAGTGATTTAACATTTATAAAGTATAAAACTTATTTATAGTCTTGAAGAGAAATAATATAGGAAATGCAAAGTTATCGTTATCACTGGCACCATATCCAAATTTCTTGCCTACATTTTTCTGATCCTGGCCATTAAATTTCATATTAAACTAGAAAAAAAAAAGATATTCATTAAAAAGAGCTAGTAAACAAAGGTTAAAAACAGTGAGTATAGGAAACTCCACACAAAAAGCCCCACCACATTTTAGGATATGTTTACAAATGATAAAGACAAAGTCAGGATGTAGTAATACTAGCAGCAGAAGTTTAAGTGAGGACTGAGCATCTATTAGGCACTGTGCTATCTGCTTTTAATGTATTTATTATATTATATAGTTCTAATAAGAAACCTCTGCGATAAGTGCTGTTCTATTCCTATTTGATTGCTAAAGAATCAAGAAACCAAAATTCTACAGTATGTATTGGTGTATACAAAGAAAATGAAATGCTCATAAACTCAAGGATATCACATAATTAATATCCTAAATCCTAGGACAAGGATGTTGAAAAGTATTCAGTAGACACAGAAGACAATGAAGTTTATAAATGTGATACAAACAGGAAAGTGAGTATAACAAAAAACATAGTCACACACTCAAATAGGTGGTCGGCTTGGCTTAAGGAACCCTGAAATAGCAAGCTATGTTTGTTTTGCATGTTTTCTTAACTTATTGCTTCTTGGTGTGCTGAAAAGCTTTTAAATCTCTGCAGCACTCACGCGCTGTGGAAAGAGCTTGGCCTTGGGCAGCTTCCATCTTTGAGCGAAATTGTCTGCAGAGATCTGACATATTGGTTGCACATATATTATGTTACCGCCACTCTAAACGTAAGTAAAATGAACACATGAACAGATGACAGCAATGATGATAATATTTTTGGAACAACATCAGTATGCTGTGCTTTGATTGGACAGAATTGAGCTTGACAGGGATCATATTTCCCCTTTTAAAGTTAACTTATATTTTTCTTTTTATTCTGCCTAGAAGAAATGGGCTAAAATAGCAGTCAGCCCTCTCCTCGTACTTGGCTGGTGATGGCGGACTGTTTATTTGGTTTTAAGAAATATGTTTTAACTGTAGCTGTCAGTAAAATAGAGACCATAGCATACCACAGGCACCCACACTATGCACCACAGACCACGGAAAAACACTTAGTAGCTATATGTAATCAAATTTGTGCCATCTGATATAGAAGAGTGCCTCACTATTTATGGGAGCACTATAACACATCTTTTATAAACCGAAGACTCTATTTGTAGTGTGAATGGTCTCTTACTCTGTTTTAAAGTTTGATTCTGTGTGTACATGTGGTCTTCCTCAAGTAAGACACTTTTGGAAAGTAAATCTAAGGTAATCAAACATAATGAACATTTATTCATTCATTCAACACTGAAGATATCTGTATTAAGGACTATGCTGGGTAAGTGATTGCAAGGACGAAGCCCTTTAAAGCCCCTCAGGTACTCGACTAAGGCCAGGGAGGAGAGAAGAATTCTGATGTGTTACATATTCTTTTCTTGGAAAGTCAAAAATGAAATAAACGTCTTTTCTTCTGTAACACAGCTATCCAATAACTTCAAAAGGCAATCTTTTGAAATCTCCTTCCCACATATAACACACAGCACAAAAATGTGATGAATTTCTGTTGTCACAAAATATCAAAAATTTCAATGAGGAGAACTTGACAAGTCCTGGGGATCTGAATGCCCAGAGTCCTAAACTGTACCTAGAGTCTTGCAGCATCATAGCCTGAAGGAACTTGCGATTCTTGTGCCCACTCCACTCTACGGTCCCATTCCCTCTTTCGTTTTTCAGAGGAAGAAACTAGTGTTCAGAAAGGTCGAGGGAGGATCTGAAACTGGAGCTAGACTTTTTGATCCTCAAACTTTTTAGGTGATTTGCAGCATGAGTCTGCTCCTCCTCTTTCGCAGGTGAGAAAGCTGTATAGAATGACATACTTTGGGTTTCAGGGGATGTTCTCTTGTTCTCTTTTAGTCAAACTTATTATAAATAACTTGTAAGCAGAAGGTGTGGTGGCAATGGTTGATGGACGGTAGAAAGAACTTCTGTAAAGGCTGGGCGCGATGACTCACGCCTGTAATCCCAGCAGTTTGAAAGACCGAGGCGGGCTGATCACTTGAGGTCAGAATTCGAGACCAGCATGGCCAACATGGTGAAAACCTGTCTCTACTAAAAATACCAAAAATTAGCCGGGCTGGTGGCGGGCCCCTGTAATCCCAGCTACTTGGGAGGCTGAGGCAGGAGAATCGCTTGAACCTGGGAGGCGGAGGTTGCAGTGAGCCGAGATCGCGCCACTGCACTCCAGCCTGCCTGGGTGACAGAGTGAGACTCTATCTCAAACACAAAACAAAAAAAAAGATCTTCTCTAAAAACAGCCCAAACAGACCCACTCGGGGCTCAGGGAATTTGCTCTTCCCTTGGTACTTAACTGACCCGCCACTCCCGCATAACTGCGCCCAGCCACTCTTAGGATTTGGCGGGTGAACAAGCGAAACGGCAGATCCCAGGATGCAGTTCCGCCTTTCATCACTTATGTAGCCCGGTCGCTACCCTCGCTGCATTCTGGGAAACGTAGTTTCTTATCAGCAACGACAACGTCTAGGAAACGTTTCGCCGTCAGGTTGGAGGGATCCGCCCCTCCATTGGCCCCGCCCCAGGTTGCTTAGGAGACAAGAGACGCCAAATCTTGGTACTTCCGGTCTTGTAGGGCAGGACAGGTGCATAGAGAACTCCTCAGAGGTCTATACCTCGAGGGCTGCCATGGAAAGCCTTGACAGATTCTGTCAGGACTGGTGCGACAGCAAGCAACACTGGTTGGAGATCGGACCCCCGGACTTGGTGGAGCGCAAGGGCTCCCTGACCCTTCGCTCCCATCACAAGAAATATTCGAAGCCGGTGTTGGTGTATTCCTGGTGAGCGAGGTTCCCCTCCCAAGTTCCCGGGTATTGCGGGGAGGAAAGAGAGGGGAAAGGATAGAACAGGAAAGGAAAGGAGAGTCAGAGAGAGAGGACAGGAGTGGAGAAGAGAGAGGAAACAGAAAAAAGAATGAGAAAAATGGGGGAGAAAGGTAGAGAAAGAAGGAAATGAGAAGAAAGGTAAGGAAAAGATGAAACTCTCGAGAGGAGTGGGAAGGAGGAAAAGAGAAAAAAGAAGTGAAAGAAGTATTTTCAAAGGAGAGATGGGGAGAGTGGGAGAGAGGGTTGGAGCAGGCAGGAGGAAATAGAAGAGCCTTCCAGGGGCAGCTCCTAGCCACACACACACTGGGCCATGCAGCAGCCAAATCCCCGGCCACCTGAGGTTTTAGCTCATTCACACAGAGTGGGTGTGTATACACATAGGCGGTGAAAAGCGGGTGCTATCAGAGGCCTGGAAATCACTTTCTGAAACAGGCACTTACTCATAAAAGGAATTGGAGGCCAAGGGCATAGCAGGAGGGAGATGCCTGTTTAGAGGACCAGCCTCCAGGGCTGCCATTTTCTGGGGGTAGGGCGTACATTGAGTGATTTGAACGAGGTCCCTCATATTTTCTAGGCTACATACGAGGACTTTTCTGGCCAGAGACTGCAAACTGGCATCTCACACTGGTTAAGACCAAAAGACATTGCTTCGCATGAGCTCTGTTTACTTTTTTTTTTTTTTTTTCATTTTAATTAGTTGGCCACATTTAAAACTAGGAGTTTCACGGCCGGGCGCGGTGGCTCAAGCCTGTAATCCCAGCACTTTGGGAGGCCGAGATGGGCGGATCACAAGGTCAGGAGATCGAGACCATCCTGGCTAACACGGTGAAACCCCGTCTCTACTAAAAAATACAAAAAACTAGCCGGGCGAGGTGGCGGGCGCCTGTAGTCCCAGCTACTGCGGAGGCTGAGGCAGGAGAATGGCGTGAACCCAGGAGGCGGAGCTTGCAGTGAGCTGAGATCCGGCCACTGCATTCCAGCCTGGGCGACAGAAGGAGACTCCGTCTCAAAAAAAAAAAAAACAACTAGGAGTTTCACAATAAATCCAGGGTTGTATCTTTGAAAATTTGAAAGTCCTGGCCAGGGAGGATTTTATTTCTCCGGGAAACTATGAATGTACCAGAGCTGAGCACTGGCTACACCTTAAGATGGGTGTTGTTCTGTCTTTAGGAACTTCCCTCATGTAAGTTCTTGCTTGGCCCCAAGAAGCATTTGGTTTACTTCTTGTGCTTTAGACCTTGACCTGGAAATTCACTTTCTCTTAAAGAGAACCTGGAAGAAAAGTGGAAACTTGTAGGATTTTTCAAATTCTTCCCCTCAAATTAACTTTCCTGGCTCTACTGTTGATAGTAATTACATTTGCAGTATTTGAAATATTTGGGAGAAGTGTGAAGAAAAAAAAGAAATCACAAATCTTGTCTACTTTATGTTTTTGCTTTTGAAAGAAATGAATGATTTTGACTCTAGCCCTAAGGCTAAGCACTACTTCATCCCATTCATTCATGTAATATATGTGACCCCTGCAGTTTCTGTCTTGCAAACTTTCTGAAGCCTATTCCCTGCTTTCCAACAAGTTTACTTTTCTGCTTTTACTTNCCAGAGCTGAGCACTGGCTACACCTTAAGATGGGTGTTGTTCTGTCTTTAGGAACTTCCCTCATGTAAGTTCTTGCTTGGCCCCAAGAAGCATTTGGTTTACTTCTTGTGCTTTAGACCTTGACCTGGAAATTCACTTTCTCTTAAAGAGAACCTGGAAGAAAAGTGGAAACTTGTAGGATTTTCAAATTCTTCCCCTCAAATTAACTTTCCTGGCTCTACTGTTGATAGTAATTACATTTGCAGTATTTGAAATATTTGGGAGAAGTGTGAAGAAAAAAAAGAAATCACAAATCTTGTCTACTTTATGTTTTGCTTTTGAAAGAAATGAATGATTTTGACTCTAGCCCTAAGGCTAAGCACTACTTCATCCCATTCATTCATGTAATATATGTGACCCCTGCAGTTTCTGTCTTGCAAACTTTCTGAAGCCTATTCCCTGCTTTCCAACAAGTTTACTTTTCTGCTTTTACTTCTGAACCTTGAAACTGTCTCTCTTCCTCCTTTGAACTTAGTGTGAGAGGTTATACAGATTTGGAATCCAAAGCTACACTGGGAAACAGAAAATCCTCTTTTAGCCTTATATCGGGCTTACCTCATAGCTCTCAAGCAAAACACTTAGCTCTTCTGTGATTCTGTTACCCCACAGAGATTTGAGTCATAATATAAATCACCACTAGAAGTTACTGTTAAAGAGAAAGACCTTTTGCAAAGGGACAGTGCTTCTGCTGTCTGCTGCACCACTATTACTTTGAAAATTCCATTGTGAAAGTTACAGATATCAATAGCAAAACCACAGAAGAACATACATGAGAAGAAGGTGAGGAACCTGGTGAGGAGAAAAGGGTAGTGGAACACTGTAAGTCATTCTAGCCACTGCTGAAAATATAGAGGGATATCATGCATTGGTTTTGGAAGGAAGGCTGGGGAACAGGAAGACTTAAATTCAACGCAACATAACATTTGTGTGTCATGCACTTGGCTACATGTTGGGAACATATAGATAGAGAAACGGATTCGATTAGATAATTGTTGTAAAGCATTTAGCATCCTTCCCGGAAAATCATAAGTTGTCAATAATATAGGGTAGCTGTATGAGTCCGTTTTCACACTGCTATAAAGAAAAACCTGAGACTGGGTGATTTATAAAGGAAAGAAGTTTAATTGACTTACAGTTGATCAGGTCTTGGGAGGCCTCAGGAAACTTACAGCCATGGTGGAAGGCAAAGGGAAAGCAAGCACCTTCTTCACAAGGCAGCAGGAAAGAGAAGGGTGAAGGATGAACTTCCAAACACTGATAAAACCATGAAATCTTGTGAGAACTCACTCACTATCATAAGAACAGCATGGGGAAAATTCTCTCATGATCCAATCACCTCCCTCTCTTGACACATTGGGACTACAGGTCCCTCCCAATGTGGGGATTACAAATCAAGATGAGATTTGAGTGGGGACACAGAGTCAAACCGTATCAGTAACTAACACTATTGATTTAGCATAGCATAATGGTTAAAACTCGGGCTCTAAGTTTGAAAACTAACTCTCTTGCTGTGTGTTGTGGCAAGTGACTTGACTGCTCTGGGCCTGTTTCTGCAACTGTAAAATGGGAATGACAGGGTTATTGTAAGATTAAATGAGGTATGATATGTGAAACACCTTTTAACACATGGCCTGCCACATATTAAGCACAGTAGAAGTTAGTTATATGTATTAGGACATGGCCATTGACCCCAAGGAGCTCCAGACGGCAGTAAAGGAGAATAATATCAATAAATTCGTTATCATCTGATTTTTGCAAAAAAGAAATGATTATAAGAAACAAAGGTAATGGTGTAGTGGGGAGGGTGGTTCCTGAGCAAGGTTTTGAACTAAGGATAGGGACAAAAAAGAATAGGCAAGTACAGTGGAATAGTAAAGAACAGCCCCTCAGGAAACAGAATTCTTTTTCAATAGTGGACAAATGTAGTTGATCCTTATTATTTCTGAATTCTGTGTTTGTAAATTCACCTACATGCTACAATTTATTTGTAAGTCAAAATTAATACTTGATGCACTTTTGTGGTCATTTGTAGACATTCTCAGAGCAGCAAAAAAGGCAAAAAAATTTTGAGTTGCCCAACGTGCATGTTCCCACCTGAGGTCAAAGCAATGCTCTGCCTTTTGTTTCAGCTCTCATACTGTAAACAAGTATCCTTTTCATGTTCTATTTAATGTGACTTTTTTTTTTTTTTTTTTTTTCTTTTTTTGTTTTTTTTTAGCTGTATAGTAAGATGGCCCCAAGCATCATGCTAAGCACAAGAAGAGTGTAACATGCCTTACAGAGGAAATGCATGTGTTAGAAAGCTTCATTCAGATTTAATTATAATGCAGTTCATGTATACATATGTAACAAACCTGCACGATGTGCACATGTACCCTAGAACTTAAAGTATAATAAAAAAAGAAACACAATAATTACACTTAATAGTAAAACATAAATGGCAAAATAAGTATAATTTAATAGTAAAACATAAATGGCAAAATAATTATAATTTCTGAAGTTTCCTGTTGAGTATCTGTGATAGCTTTTATAATTATCCCTATTAAGATTTTAAGTTTTATAACTGTTACATTAGATTTTTAATGAAAACCTGTTTTATTTAACTCTGAGTTGTGACAATACGTTTTATAGTCTATCTCCAAGAAAACATTATAGTGCAGTTGGCAGTGATTTCAATGTGAATGAATCAACAATACACGTTATGTAAGGTGTTTTTAAACTGAAACACACATAATACAAGGTTATGTCTTGATTGACTGACAAAAATATTGTGACCAGAGTCTCACAGGAACCTAACCTTGTATTTCTGTATTTGCTAATTGAGTGTTCGAGGCAACTTTATAGAATATAAAGATAGCAAGAATTGACTGTGAAATGTGAGAAGCACTAGCGTTTTCTGTGCTGACTGTATTTCTGGCATACTTGTTCTTCCATATCCAGCCAGTCACCAAGATCTGTCCTACAAAGCTGAATAAAATTCAGGTTGTGTAAAATTCTCAATTGAATGATGTCATTGACTTATTTTTATGCATTTTGGTCATAATTGTTAGCTTTCTATTGATTTGTTTTATGATAGATTAAATTTTTATTAAATTTTAATAGCTTTTATTAGTGATTTCTTATTTAATTGATGAACACTTAATATCTATAAACACACCATTTGCATGGCTTCTCAACAGAGTATTCAATCAGTTAAGTGACTGTACATATACGTACAAAATAAAATCTGTGTCTGGGAGAAATTCTGACTTTCCTCTGATTAAACAGTTCAAACATTTAGATTTTCTCCCTGTGTCTCTCTTTATCTGGCATGTGATACAGAGCTATTTGATCTCATTACTCATATTAAAAACAGTTGTGTATAATAGACGTGATAAAGTACTATATCCAGAATCCTTGTTAGGGGATACCTTTCATCTGTTACTGGGATAAAACATTACCAAAGAGCCACTTCTTCCTTGCGACTGAAGTGGTTGATAGAGTCATATCACCCTCATCACACCTTGATGCTTCTGAGTTAGAGATGCCTTTTCTAGGAATTATTTTACCCCACTAATTCCTGTAGCATTTATGGAGCCACATCATCAGGTGATTCCATTAGAACTGAACTAAGGGGAAATATTTTCTGTTAGGATATCTTCCCACTCATTGGAAGAATCACAACAATTTAGACTTACCCTTAACAAATTCTCTTATGGGAGGCTAATTCTTATATTCATTCATTCATATTCATCTTTTCCTTGGCCAAATTGACATCTGGGAACAAGTGATAATAATTTAAAGCAAAACAAATGCATTGGGATCTCCATGGAGACAGTGTTTGCTCTGGTCTCCATGGTGACATTTAGTTTTAAGGACTCAGGTTAATTTTATGTATTTGTGATTTTAATTACTTTTCTTCCCTGCCTAAGCCCCAAATTAAAGAGCCTGGGAGTTTCACTTCCTGTCCTCTATAGGAAGAAATCAGAAAGATAAACAGAAAAAAGGGAAGAGAAATATGGTGATAATTGTTGGGTAGGGAATTTTGTAGTTTTAAATACTTTTACACAAAATCATTTGGGCTGGGGCAATAAATTAGAATTAAAGGGGGGAATCTTTCCATGAAGCTCTTCAGACTTCCCCCTATCCTACTGCACTGTTTAAACAGGGAGTTTCTATGTATTTAAGGTACTTCATGTTCACAGGGGCACCCAGTTCCAAGACACCTGGATATCATGAGTGCACTTAAACAGAAAAGAGAGTGTCTGAATTTTCTAATTTGCTGTGTCATTCTTCTTGTATTTAATGAATGATTTTCTCAGGTACTAACCTGGAAGCATTTAGAGTTCCTCCTGTCACTGGAGACCAAGCTTGTGCTACACAGATCTTTGCTAGCCAGCAATCCCATCTTTCTACATTTCCAACACACATTCGAGAACTATGATAAAAAGCAAAGAAAAAAAAATAATAAGGCCCCTTGGTAACCACGTGCTGCAGCCTGTCCTTTTGCTGAAATCCACAAGGGCTTCTTTTCTATCAAGCCTTCATCTTTCTGCCTTTAACATAGACTCAGGCCCTCAATCAGAAGCTTATTAACTCTTAATTTGTACACATTTTTAAGTTTGGTTATGTGGTTTCCATGCAAACAACACAAAGTTTGACGGGGGAGAGAAGAGGCTTTAAAGGGGCTTTTTGGATCTATAGTTAGAAGGCGGAAAGAAGGGCAGGCCTCAGGACAAGGGATAAGAATGCAGTAGGTGCTCAATTAATGTTTCTCAAATAAATGAGCAAATGAGCAGGCAGAAAGAATAAAGACAGAAACCCAAAATGTACTGCAGGCTGAGGCCCTATATTTGTATTTTAATGAAGCCTTGAGGTAAAAGACCACAGTATAGTACAAAATCCTCACTCAAACCAGGGCTGATTTTCACAGCCATGCTCTTGATGCAATAACATAACATGGAAGTATGTTTGGACACCTCTGTAGAAATGACCTTAGAAGGGTATAACATATACTTCTGTTAAAGTAGTAAATAATTTTTAAATGGGAGCTAAGTTTGTGCTGTTCCTCGTTGCAGTGTGTGTCATACCATCAAGAACTGACAGGTACTAATGAGGTTTTGAGTTAATGTGGGGATGAATGATATTTACACTTTAAAGAGATACTTTTATTTCTCAACTTATACTTTAAAAAATTCCAAATTATAATATCATGCAGGCATTTAAGATGATGTAACAGTAGGCTAAGAACATGGAAATATATTCACTCTAGCGGGTAGCAGAATTAGAAATATGCACACAACTCAGATGCATATATAAAATTTATTTTCTAAAACCAATCCTCAAACTTTTCAACTGTTGGTTACTAGAGAAAAATTCAAACATGCCAATTAAAGCTTATCTGTGTCTCTTTAACAGCTTGTTTTAGGTTAAAATAGTCTCGTTCAGAACAGTGCCCACTCCTTGAGTCCTTCCTCCTCCACCTTCTCCTTCCCCCAACACCATCTGTATGTGTACAAGGGGCTGAGGTTATGTGACGTTTGGGTGGGGGTGGAGGAGTGAGGCCTCCGGAACTATTGTAGGTCCTTGTCCTTGCTTGCCTCATCGTGGTCCAACTGCTGTGCATGCTGCAGCCGAATTTGTGGCTGATGCTGTTGGTTTGTTGAGAACTTGGTGTCTCTGCCTCCAGATTCAGTCCCACTTGGTCTCTTGCAGGGGACTGCAGATACCTATCAGGCTTGTCCTCGCACAGCCCCTGACTTAGGCTGGTCACCCTGCAACCACAGGTAGAGGTGGGGCACGTCTACCCTCAACATGGTGGCCTGCAGCTGGCCCAGTGACACTCAACTCAGCTTCCCTCTCAATGCCCTGGAGAGAGGGCGAGTGGATGCCATGGTTTGCCCAGGATGGTTTACTCCCATTGGCTTGAGACTTGCCAAAGCTCCTCTTTTAGTTTCTAAAGTGTTCTTCAGAATATTAATTACAAAGTCATCCTCCCTGTGGTATATTTGGGAGCTTCTGGTTCTTGTTTTTAATAGAAGCTTAAGGAATTTAGAAGTCCTTTTGTTTCTCAATAATGCCTGACTTTCAAGAAAATATCTCACTTAGAACTCAAAAATTTCATTTTGTCAGTCAGAAGTTAATCAATAATACTCCATTTTTCTTCAGATTTCTGGTGAAACAGTCCTAATTCTTCCCAAAGCAAATGTGGGTATCTCTGATTTATTAGAGCAAAAGTTATTTTAAAGGGTGGTTCAGTAAAGAAAAGTACAAAGATTAATATTTTAAAAATTAATCTCTTTAAGTATAAAAAAGCAGTATGTACTGGAATTCTCTCTTTGGTTAAAAATATGTGTCTAGGCCAGGCACAGTAGCTCACGCTTGTAATCCCAACACTTTGGGAAGCCAAGGTGAGAGGATTGCTTGAGCCAGGAGCTCGAGATCAGCCTGGGCAACATGGCAAAACCCAATCTCTACCAAAAAAGCACCAAGAATTAGCCAGGTGTGGTGATACACCCCTGTGGTCTAAGCTACTTGGGAGGCTGAGGCGGGAGGATCGCTGGAGCCTGGGAGGCAGAGGTTGCAGTGAGCTGAGATTGAGCTACTGCACTCCAACCTGGGTGACAGAGCTGGGTGACAGACCCTGTTTCCAAAAAATAAAATAAAATAAAATAAATGAGTCTATATTCACTGAAAAGAGAGTGAAAAAATATTCCCTATGTAACATGATATTTATTACTGGATGGTGGATTTATGGGTTGTTTTTCCTTTTCTTTTTCTCTTTGCTACTTCTACATTTTCCATAACAAACATGTATTTTCATAATAAGAATAAAGTAAAATTACTTAAAATTTGTGATATCACTTTCTACAGCTTTTACCTGGATGCAAACATTTTCTAAAGGATCAGAATTTAGACACAATACTTCATTTCTTTCAGCATCTGAGTCACCCTCCATGGTTTATTATGAGCCTTTTAAAATATCTTTTAATTGCTAGTTTATGTTGGGTAAAAAGCATGATGTTATTCACATTCATTTGGCGTAACCACCCTTTCATTCTCGTCTGTGTTCTACAACGGTGGATCCTACGCCATCGTTATTTTTAATCTAGTCCTACATTCTCATTCCTCAACATACGCACATTACCTACAAATGCTTTTGGATATAGTAGTTTTTGGGGAAAGCACTGTATTTTTTTATTTTTCAAGATGAAATCCAGGAGACTCTGCTTCCTTTTGCCCTGACTACATTTTCTTTCAATGCTATTTTCTTTTAAGAAATTCCAGTCAAATTCTTTTTCTGAAAACCGGTAGTTATAGAATGATAACTACCATGACCTTTGTGTGAAAGTTTGCTCAACTTAACTGGCATTTACAAAAATAAAATTATTTTACATGCAAGATGAGCCCTGGTAAGACAAAGTATACAGAAGAGGCATTTCACCACACAGGCAAACTTGGATTAGGAAAGATCCTTGCTGTACAGAAGTACCTCTGCCTCAAGCCAAACCCCTACCCTTATACCCAACTCATAACTGGGCTGTGGGAGCCATTAGTGTCCTCTCCTTATTGTAATGCTGCTGTAGTCTTTCCTCTCACAGATAGTCTGAAGTACCTTTTCACCAAACTCGCTTTCATTTAACTTACTGACTATCTCTTTCTAGGTAAGAGTGTTGTGGTTGGGGGAGGAAGTTAGAAGAATGTGCGGCTTAGTGACATTTTGATAAGGAGAGTTTCACACTGAGAAGCCCAAACTCAGGGCTCAGGGGGTTTTGTGGCACCATAACTAGTATTGTTAGATACACTTCTCTGAGTTTCCCTGGGAACTCATCCCCATTGGCACCATTTTCTGTGGGTACTGGTCAGAACTCTTTTCGTTGCAAGTGACAGATGGTCAGCTTGCTCTAGCCTAAGAAAACAGAATGAATTAACTCAGGATATTCCTGGATGATTGATTCCCAGGTGAGAAGGGCAGGGGTAAGCTGGGCCTTAGGAACAACTGGAACGAAGGATGAAAATGCCACCAGGTCTGTGTTTCCCTTCTCTCTTTGTGAGTTTGCTTCATCTTGTTGTGGAAGAGTATGGGAAACATGGCTGTTGCAGTTCTGGAATGTATAACTTACATCTTCATCCCACAAAGAAAGGTTGGCTTGGCCGGGCGCGGTGGCTCAAGCCTGTA